>NC_137100.1:15979569-16304569 GCF_949357685.1 Gobio gobio | reverse complement strand
AAAACAGTAAGTTTTGCATAGGAGTAGGTAGTATGTCAATATACAACGACTAGGATAAATATGGGCAAGAATAGAGAAATAAATGCAAATATTAGCCCAAAATTGAGTCAACGTATCAGTTAGCGCTATCCTGATAATGCATTTTTTTTTGTAGCTTCTGCCAATAATAGGCTACTTAGTTGATTCAGTGTTCAAATATAGTGTGGTGGCAAATTTAAATAGCCTATACTTTCTCCTGCAAATAAGCTTTGAAATCATGGACCGATTCTTTTTCGAAACAAAACGATTCTCGAACAAATGACTCACGAGCAGGTTCTTAAAGGAGTAGTTCACTTTAAAATGAGAATTACCCCATGATTTTCACCCTCAAGCCATCCTAGGTGTATATGACTTGCTTATTTTTGATGAACACAGTCAGAGTTATAAAGCTTTATAATGGCAGTGTCGGGGTCCATTGAGTTTGAAGCTCAAAAAAACACATCCATCCATTTTAAACGTGCTCCACACAGTTTCGGGGGTGTTAATAAAAAATAAATGAAGACTTCAGATGCAAAAGCCTCTAAGTCTGTCTGACGTTTTTCTTTAAAATAAGCATTTTTGTCAGGCTTCTATGTATAGGTTTCTACCTAAGTACTTCTGAATGGGCTGAGGCTGGGATTTTGGGCTGAGGCTGGCCTTCCATATTCAACTTACGAAAAAAGCGTAACTGGCGTGAGGCGTTACACTTTCTGTGTAAGTTGAATACGGAAGGCGTTCAAGTGGAAGCTAGATATTTTACTTTATAAAAGTTTTAAATCTGCATATTTTTCTTACAAAATTTCCTCACTTCGCTTCAGAAGGCCTTTATTAACCCCCCGGAGACGCGTGGAGTACTTTTATGATGGATGGATGTGCTTTTTTGAGCTTTAAACTCAATGGACCCTGACACTGCCATTATAAAGCTTGGAAATGTCAGGATATTTAACCTATTAATATAACTCTGATTGTGTTCATCAGAAAGAAGAATGTAGGCTAATATACACATGAGGGTGAGTAAATCATGGGGTAATTTTCATTTTAAAGTGTACTTCTTTTAATAGTGAATCAAAAATCATGATGAATCTGTCAGAGCATTAATTAAATACAATTAATGAAAACTTTTCTTCAAAAACGAAATTAATTTCCTATCATCACTGTAAAGCTGCTTTGAAGCAATCTGTGTTGCAAAGGCACTTTATAAATGAAGGTAACTTGACTTGATCACCAACACTATTTAAAATATCATCTTCTTTTGTGTTCAACAGTAGAAAGAAACTCATACAGGTTCGGAACAACTTGAGGGTGTGTAAGTGTTGGCAATGTTAATTTATAACCCCCAATTTTGTTTATTTTTTTTTACAGTCTGTGCCGTAGAAATACCATATTTTGCAGGCGCAAAGGGAGATGAGGGCGCCCTCTGTTGATGAAGACTCAGACTGCAGAAGCAGCATCCGGTCAGGAGCCGTGGGGCCTGCGGTAGGATCATGCTTTTACACATCAAAACACAATATCTCAATAATGACACACTAATATACGGTAGTTTAAATGCTATAGAAATACATATTATGCGTGTGTAGGTACATAAATATGTAAAGAAGGAGATATTTGCCTTTTTATAAAGTTGTTTACTTGCAATAGCATCTTCTGAATAGCTTGCAAGCTACACGATGTTGAGTTTTATCTTTAAAAATGACTGCTTTCGTTATTATTTACTCTCATTTCATTCAATTATTCTGTATGCCGTAGTTATAGTAGCAAACATTTATCTAGTCAGTTTTGTCGTACTGTATTTGCTGATGTGACATTGAGGCTGATCTGGGCTGAAGGGGACGTTATTAGTAGTACGGCTGTGTCAGGTTGTTGATCTGACTTGTGCTTCACAGGATCTGTCATCTCTCAGATTAACAGATTAGAAATCTACCTGACGTTTTAGACGTACCATAATTTAATTTAGGAAAGGCTGCTTCACAATATTGAATTCAGTATATGAAGTCAGTGTAACTTAAATAAGTTAAATAATCACCCCACAATGAATATCATAGTTGTATTATTTGTTAATATCACTGCCTTTATACTCTTTGCATTTAAAGCAAAGGTTTACGTGGGATTGACATTGTGCTTCAAGAGAGTTAACGTTAAATCCTTTGTACTAAGATATAATAATAAGTCTATGGCAGCCTTCAGCGAAATAATGTGCATTACATATTTTCAGGATTGATAAGTCATACATTTTTATTTCATAATTATTAATGGCAACATGCTGAGTGTCATCACTGTGGTTTGTTTGTAATTTAGCATATTGGGTCAATCCATGTCAAATTTAACCAGAGGTCCCGGCTAAACATTTTGATAATTTTTTTTCTGGTGAAAGAAATGCAAAGTCAAAATAAATATTGTGAATGTATATTTACTGAGTAATTCGCCGTTTTGTTTTCTTCAAAATAGTGGATAACCCAGTAAAGGCACAATATGTAATATTTTTAGATAAAAATATCCAAAATCCACTAGAACAGTGTTATACATTTTGTTGACTTGTGTACTTATCCCAAATGTTTCCAAGAATGTTTAAATCCAGAGAAATAAGCATTTTTTACCAGGGCATAGGCTGTGTCCGCCCGTCGCCTATCAATGCCATCATACCCGTGTTACCCTCGATTTCTGATTTTATTTTGTAGTAACCATGGAAACACCAAAGATGCTTTAACATATGTTTTATTAGACAAGGGAACAACTGCTTGGATACATTTATATACACAAAACTCATTATTGTACTTAATAATTAATGTAATTAATATTTTGAAATTAAATACATGCCATTTAGCAACATAAGCCATCTAGCATTTATTAATATGATAGCTTACTGCAGTGTGCAACAAGTGTCTCATAGCAGCCATGGAGCGAACGCACAGAGTTACGTTATAATATAATTTTTAACACACTCAAATGTATCTAATATGATAAAACAGCGCTGCGTTACCTGCGCTTGACCGGAAGAAGGGGAAGCGGCGACTGTGGCATAATAAAAGTTCTGCTCGTCACGCTCGTGTCTCATTAGCAATCGCTTCAGCGGCCTCAATCCGCTCCCACAGCACTCGGGCCTGCTCTGCTTTATACTACAGTAACATTAATAATCTCATCCACAAATATGATTTCTGCCCAAGTCCCATCCAGATTCTTTTCTTACCGGCTGTGAGGAAGATTCCGCACTCAATCGCTAAACCGTGTAAATCGGACGGTTCATCATGATTTGATACCATATGGATTCTCATAGCCAGCAATACGATATTTTCTGATACCTCAAAAAGTACTGCGATACGATTACGATACGATTCAGGGGTATATTGATCAATATTTCGATATCATGATATTATATCCCTATTTGACCTATTTTGCCTATGTTACATTTTTATTAACTGACAATTGCAACCAAAATATATAACATAAACATTTATTTCAAAATGTCACATCTTTTCACATTCACATAAGCTTTACTTCAATGAAGGGTTTGTTAGGATAGAATAATATTTGGCCGAGATACAAGTTTGAAAATCTGGAATCTGAGGGTGCAAAAAAGTCTAAATATTGAGAAAATCGCCTTTAAAGTTGTCTAAATGAAGTCCTTAGTAATGCATATTACTACCAATAATACATTTTTGATATATTTACGGTAGGAAAATATCTTCATGGAACATGATCTTTACTTAAAATCCTAATGATTTTTGGCATAAAAGAAAAATCTATCATTTTGACCCATGCAATGTATTTTTGGCTATTGCCACAAATATACCCGTGCGACTTATGGTTTTGTGGTCACGTGTATATACTGTATATATACTATAAAATTAATAGACATTTCTTTTAAATGTATAGCGCAGTTTTTTTTAATGAAGCAACAACATATTATAGGTAGGACAGAAAAAGATGGGCTATTAATATTCTTTCATTGTGCAAAAGTATTATAATATGAAAAGCCTATGCACATCCCGTGTGCAGATTGTAGGGCTGGTCCGAATACCATTTTTTGAGCTTCGAAGCTTCGGAAGTAATCAACATCGAATATTCGAAGCTTCGGAGGGAAGGGGCTGAACATATTCTTCTCTCTAATAAAAGCAGGAATCTGGAGAAGTGGCGCACCTCACGCGGGCAGGGCTTATATGCTCCGAGAACTAGTGATACAAAACACGCAGGTCTGTTATTATACAGTGAGGAAAATAAGTATTTGAACACCGTTATTTTGCAAGTTCTCCCACTTAGAAATCATGGAGGAGTCTGAAATTGTCATCGTAGGTGCATGTCCACTGTGAGAGACATAATCTAAAAAAAAAAATCCAGAAATCACAATGTATGATTTTTTAACTATTTATTTGTATGATACAGCTGCAAATAAGCATTTGAACACCTGTCTATCAGCTAGAATTCTGACCCTCAAAGACTTGTTAGTCTGCCTTTAAAATGTCCACCTCTACTCCATTTATTATCCTAAATTAGATGCACCTGTTTGAGGTCGTTAGCTGCATAAAGACACCTGTCCACCCCATACAATCAGTAAGAATCCAACTACTAACATGGCCAAGACCAAAGAGCTGTCCAAAGACACTAGAGACAAAATTGTACACCTTCACAAGGCTGGAAAGGGCTACGGGGGAATTGCCGAGCAGCTTGGTGAAAAAAGGTCCACTGTTGGAGCAATCATTAGAAAATGGAAGAAGCTAAACATGACTGTCAATCTCCCTCGGACTGGGGCTCCATGCAAGATCTCACCTCGTGGGGTCTCAATGATCCTAAGAAAGGTGAGAAATCAGCCCAGAACTACACGGGAGGAGCTGGTCAATGACCTGAAAAGATCTGGGACCACCGTTTCCAAGGTTACTGTTGGTAATACCCTAAGACGTCATGGTTTGAAATCATGCATGGCACGGAAGGTTTCCCTGCTTAAACCAGCACATGTCCATGCCCGTCTTAAGTTGCCAATGACCATTTGGATGATCCAGAGGAGTCAAGGGAGAAAGTCATGTGGTCAGATGAGACCAAAATAGAACTTTTTGGTCATAATTCCACTAAACGTGTTTGGAGGAAGAAGAATGATGAGTACCATCCCAAGAACACCATCCCTACTGTGAAGCATGGGGGTGGTAGCATCATGCTTTGGGGGTGTTTTTCTGCACATGGGACAGGGCGACTGCACTGTATTAAAGGGTTAGTTCACCCAATTTTGAAAATTCTGTCATTAATTACTTACCCTCATGTCGTTCGACACCCGTAAGACCTCAGTTCATATTCGGAACACAAATGAAGATATTTTTGTTGAAAGCTGATGGCTGAGAAAGGCTTCAGATAGGCCTCCATTGGCATTCAGTACATTTATACTCCCAAGACCCATAAAAGGCACTTAAAACGTCGTTACAAAGTCCATCTCACCACAGTGGCTCTACAATAATCTTACGATGCGACGACAATAGTTTTTGTGCGCAAAAAAATATCAAAATAACACCTTTATCCAACTTGTTATTGTCTTCCGTGTGTGCCTCCACGACACATACGCAAGAATATGACGTAGCGCCAGCGTTCAGGAATCCATGAAATGCACACTTAAGCCCCATTTTGAGAACTACGCCGAGACCTAAAGCACGATCAATGTAGAATTCAACCGCTTAGACACGTGCGTCTTCCTCTGCTTGTAAACAAATCGCTTCTGGGTCATGTGTCCGAACGCCGGATCTGCGTCATATTCTCGCGCATGCGTCGTGGAGGCACACACGGAAGACAATAACAAGTTGGATAAAGGTGTTATTTTTGATTTTTTTTTGCGCACAAAAACTATTGTCGTCGCATCGTAAAATTATTGTAGAGTCACTGTGGTGAGATGGACTTTGTAACGACGTTTTAAGTGCCTTTTAAGCGTCTTGGGAGTGTAAATGTACTGAATGCCAATGGAGGCCTATCTGAAGCCTTTCTCAGCCATCAGCTTTCAACAAAAATATCTTCATTTGTGTTCCGAATATGAACAGAGGTCTTACGGGTGTCGAACGACATGAGGGTGAGTAATTAATGACAGAATTTTCATTTTTGGGTGAACTAACCCTTTAAGATTTTGGGGAACAACCTCCTTCCCTCGGTTAGAGCATTGAAGATGGGTGGAGGCTGGGTCTTCCAACATGACAATGACCCGAAGCACACAGCCAGGATAACCAAGGAGTGGCTCTGTAAGAAGCATATCAAGGTTCTGGCGTGGCCTAGCCAGTCTCCAGACCTAAACCCAATAGAGAATCTTTGGAGGGAGCTCAAACTCCGTGTTTCTCAGCGACAGGCCAGAAACCTGACTGATCTAGAGAATATCTGTGTGGAGGAATGGGCCAAAATCCCTCCTGCAGTGTGTGCAAACCTGGTGAAAAACTACAGGAAACGTTTGACCTCTGTAAGGAGGAAACAAAACCTTAGACCATGTATATACAAACATGGCTGGCGCTTACGTTGCAACACCCCTCCCCCACCTGGGACAGTCAGACCACCTCTCTTTGTTTCTATCACCCAAATATTCACCCCTCATCAACCGTGTGAAGCCATCAGTAAAGACCATCAAGGTGTGGCCTGCGGGGGCAGACTCCACACTCCAGGAAAGGTTTCTAAACACAGACTGGAGTATGTTTGCTTCTCAAGCCACCAGTGGCGCTCACACGGACATTGACTCATTCACTTCCTCTGTATTGGATCATATCAATACCACCATCAACAGTGTTACAACCCAGAAACAGATCACCACATACCCTAATCAGAAGCCTTGGATGAACAGGGAAGTTCGACTCCTGCTGAAGTCACGCAATACTGCCTTCAGATCAGGTGATGCACAAGCCTACAGTACGTCCAGGGCAAACATGAAGAGGGGCATCAAAAAGGCCAAGCACTGCTACAAGCTAAAGATAGAGGGTCACTTTTCCAACTCTGACCCTCGACGCATGTGGCAGGGCATTCAGGCCATCAGTGACTACAAACCCCCCCACTCCACCCCCGCAGCCACTGATGTCAACTTCCTGAACGAGCTAAATTACTTTTATGCTCGTTTTGAAAGAGACAACAGAGAAACTGCCACCAAGCTCAAACCCTCAGCTGACCACCCACCAATCACACTCTCCACCACAGATGTCTGCAAGGCACTGAGCCGGATCAGCGCACACAAGGCTGCTGGACCAGACAACATCCCTGGACGTGTGCTCAGGGCATGTGCGGAGCAGCTCGCTGCGGTTTTTACAGACATTTTCAACCTGTCTCTTGCCCAAGCAGCTGTACCTTCATGCTTTAAACGCACTTCCATTGTGCCAGTGCCAAAACACTCTAACCCGAGGTGCCCTAATGACTACCGCCCTGTAGCACTCACACCCATCGTCATGAAGTGCTTTGAGCGGCTGGTCCTGGAACACCTAAAAGACTCTCTACCATCCACATTGGACTCACACCAGTTTGCCTACCGCAGCAATAGGAGCACAGAGGATGCCGTTTCCATGGCACTGCACTCTGTGCTCACCCATCTGGACCATAAGAACACGTATGCACGCATGCTGTTTGTTGACTTCAGCTCCGCATTCAACACTGTCATCCCATCCAAGTTAATAGCCAAACTTGGAGACCTGGGCATCAACACTTCAATGTGTAACTGGATTTTGGACTTCCTAACTGACAGACCCCAGAATGTTCGTTCAGGATTCACCTGCTCCACATCCATCACACTCAACACTGGTGTACCACAGGGCTGTGTGCTAAGTCCGTTTCTCTACTCCCTCTTCACCGCCGACTGCAAGCCTGTGTATGGATCTAATTCTATCGTCAAGTTTGCGGACGACACTACGGTGATTGGGCTCATCAGCAACAACGATGAGACTGCCTACAGGGAAGAGATCCAGCACCTGGCCACATGGTGCGCTGATAATAACCTGCTCCTCAACACCACCAAAACGAAGGAGCTCATCGTGGACTTCAGGAAAGAGTCAAGAGGCACACACGACACCATCCACATCAATGGAATGGCTGTTGAGCGTGTCTCCAGTTTCAAGTTCCTGGGGATCCACATCTCGGCGGACATGTCGTGGACGACCAACACCTCCAGCCTGGTCAAGAAGGCTCACCAGCGCCTCTTCTTCCTGAGGACACTGAGGAAGAATCAGCTCTCCTCGGCTATCCTGGTGAACTTCTATCGCTGCGCAATAGAAAGCATCCTGACCAACTGTGTGGCAGTGTGGTATGGGAGCTGCTCTGTTGCGGAGCGCAAGGCACTGCAGCGGGTGGTGAAAACTGCCCAGCGCATCACAGGGACTCCACTGCCTGCCATCGAACACATCCAGAGGAAACGCTGTCTGCATCGAGCTCGCAGCATCCTCAAGGACTCCTCTCACCCAGCCCACAGACTGTTTTCTCTCCTGCCCTCCGGCAGGCGTTTCAGGATCCACCGGACCAGGACCAGCAGACTAAAGAACAGTTTTTTCCCCAGAGCTGTCTCTTTATTGAACTCAAACCCCCGTTGACCCACTTCCCTCATAAACTGATAACTCTCCTACCTCACATCTTCCTTCACTTTGTTATTTGCACTACCGACTGTTTATATGCATCTTGCACTGCCATATCTTAACTGGATTATGCTCATTTGCACTGCCGACTGTATTTATAGTACCAATGTTTACATTTGCATTTTTGCACTGTACTTCTAACTGTAATATGCAACCACTTTCCACTGCACTTTACACTTTTTTTTCCGGATAGCTCTGTCCATAATTTATTGCACTACCCTAATCCACTGCTATTCCTCATATTAGCCTAACATATTATTGTATACCTCTATCTGTAAAATTCTGTTTATAGTAATAGCCATCTGTATATTGTATTCATAGTACATATTCACCTGTAAATTCTGTTTATAGTAATAGCCATCTGTATATTTATTCACTGTACATATTCACCTGTAAATTCAGTTCTGTTTATAGTAATAACGTCTCTCTATTTATACATATTTATACATATTCAGTACATATCCATGTCCTGCACTTACGCATCCATTGTATATCCTGCACTTGCTGCTATTGCACTTCTGGTTAGACCTAAACTGCATTTCGTTGCCTTGTACTTGTACTTGTGTAATGACAATAAAGTTGAATCTAATCTAATCTAAAAATTGCAAACAAAGGCTACTGTACCAAATATTAACATTGATTTTCTCAGGTGTTCAAATACTTATTTGCAGCTGTATCATACAAATAAATAGTGAAAAAATCATACATTGTGATTTCTGGATTTTTTTTTTTTAGATTATGTCTCTCACAGTGGACATGCACCTACGATGACAATTTCAGACCCCTCCATGATTTCTAAGTGGGAGAACTTGCAAAATAGCAGGGTGTTCAAATACTTATTTTCCTCACTGTAGTTAGGGGTGTAACGATATATCGTTGAACGATATATCGCGATATAAAAGGTGACTATATGTATCGTTGATGGAAACTATATGATTCGCGATATAGAGTTGTTTTATCCAATGCTCAACTTGCTGTAATCGGCCTATTTATAAGGTATAATTCACCCAAACACAAATGTACAAATGTAAATTCTGTCTAGTGATGCACCGATCATGATTTTACATGGCCGATTCCGATTTTTTTCAAGAAAACTGGCCGATTCCGATTTCTTTTTTACACAATAAAAGAATGAAAGTATACATGAACAAGATGTTTATTTGGTATTTAACAGGCTAAATTGGCTTTTGGATAATGAAAACAAGTCCGCGATCTGAAATTAAGGGGAAATTGAATTGGAAATTAAAAGGCTGAAAGGTGAAATTAAAGGCAACAGCTGCATATTCTGCAATCCAAACAAAGATGTTACTTAAATCAGCATTTGTTTTTAAATTCAGTGTAAAGAAAAAAAGTCTTTACCAGTGAAATTAAATAAAACCAAAGTATATAATTGTTCCAAAATGTTAAATCAAATAATGTTTAGTGCAACGAAAAAAACTAAGATGCTACAGCCGGTGCTTTTTAAATCAAATTAAGTCAATGTAATTTTAAGGTAAAATAAAAATTATCATCCTATAGGCTACAGAACTGATAGTATTTCATTTCAAAAGTGCATGTATGTTCTTCTTTAGGCTACAAAAAGAAGTATTTCAGCTTTGTCACAAGTTAGTCTGTTTCGTTCTCATCCGATCCAACACGTGAGAAGCTAATAACGCGAATGATTGCAATATAGGCGTATGTGCACGCGGGCGCACTTCTGGAAAAATCGGCAGAAAAATACAAAGGTTCCGATTTTTGTCCGGTCAACCGGTGCATCCCTTATTCTGTCATCATGTACTCACCATCATGTCGTTTTTCGTTTAACTTCCAAACACAAATGAAGATATTCTTTATGAAGCCTGAGGCGTTTCTGTCCCTCCATTTAATGTCCATTCCTCTCAAAATGAAAAAATCCCCCAAAAAATGTCATAAAGGCATCGTAAAAATAACTTATCGAGTGGTCTAATCCAAGTCTTCTGAAGAGGCACGAACAATGGTTTATGATGAACAGATTTACAACGACGCACATACTGTAGTAAACACGGACGTTCAAATGATTGCGTGACACGCGAAAACATCATGAGAGTGAGTAAATGCAGAATTAAAATTCTTGGATGAGCTAAACATTTACAGTTTGAGAGTGGTCATTTTGACACGCTTTCTTGCAATTAGAACTGTGATTGATTGCATTGATCATCTGAAGTGCACGCGCTGCCGGAACGGCACTCTTCAAAGTGAGAGAGCAAACATCATTTAAAGCAGCACTCCTTAGTGAAAGCGCAAACATCATTTAAGACACAAAAAAAACCGTATTCTTTATTTTGGCTTAAAATATCGAGATACATATCGTATCGTGAGTTCAGTATCGCGGTTTATATCGAATCGTGACACAAGTGTATTGTTACCAGTGTTGGGGAAAGTTACTTTGAAAAGTAATGCATTACAATATTGTGTTACTCCCTTAAAAAGTAACTAATTGAGTTACTTAGTTACTTTTTAAGAAAAGTAATGCGTTACGTTACTTTTGCGTTACTTTTTCTCACCTGGGCTGAGCTTGTTTTTGTTTATAACAAAAAAGTTATATTTTTGTGCAACGGTAAAGACCTCCTTATACCAAAATTGAAATAATAAGCCCCAGGCTGAGGTAAAAATGCCAATTCACGCATGAACAGTAGAGGACGCAGCTCTGCTGCCATTCTGGATAATGATTGAATAGGACACAGGAGAAAAAAGTTTCACCAATAAAAACCAAAAATCTAGTAATTTTCATCATCAAAGGTCAGCAGCAAGACATTGGTAAATTAAATATAAAGGTAGATTATGCATAAAAATAGTTGTTTTATTTAACACATAATTATTAGAGGTTTGCATAGTACTCTGATTTTGCATTTGACTGATTTAATTCATTTTGAGGAGTACAGAATCTTTATTGTGCAAGTGAGATAAATAAATGTTCACATTTAGTCTAGAACTACAATAACCATCATGTTTTCACACAACGCCTCTGCACTTATTTTTCTCAACATGGGGGCAGGAGAGCTGTCAGTCAAATTAATGTGAAAAAGTAACTCGGATATTTTGTTGTAAATTTGAAAAGTAATGCATTACTTTACTAGTTACTTGGAAAAAGTAATATTAATACGTAACTCAAGTTACTTGTAATGCGTTACGTTACCCCCAACACTGATTGTTACACCCCGAATTATAGTAGTAAAAATAATTTTGTTCAGTTAGAGAACAGATTAACTACAATTAAAAACTGAACGCCACACAAACTGCAGCAGGAGTCACATTTCATTCATCACGAGAGTGAGGAGCTGAATGACAAGATGATCGCGGAAGATTTGGTTTCAAAGCGAAATGTAAAAGCTCCTTTTTAAGGGAGTTTGTCATTGTTTTGTTTGTTTTGTTGTTGTGTTTTTCATTAAGAATAATAGGCTAATGAACCCACAATTCAAGTAACCCGCCCCCGAATTGGCAAACCAAAAGTAAACTGCGCACAGCTGCATTTGTTCACAGCCGCTCAGTGCACAAGCACTGCAATGTGACGGTGAGGGAAAATTTTCTCACCATCACATCCCTAACGGGTAAAAAGGCTAATACATTTTGATTCTATTATTCTATTTTGCACAATGTCAAACCAACACAGCTTAACCCAAAATGCAAGCTCAGGCATGCGCTTCTTCCATATAAGCTCATGCAGTTGTGCGCCCTAGACAGAGAATAATCCGTTACAAGTATAACGAGGTTGGGTTCCTATTCAACTGTCCATCCTATTAAAAACTGCTAGGAGTATTGCATTTCGCCAGATTTTATAGTGTAAACATATGCAAGAGCGAATGAGAACCGTTTTGAGGGGGATGCCAGGTGTGCGCAAAAAACAAAACAAAACAAATATTCGAATCCCAAATTTGAAAATCGAATACCAATCCATCGAACGAATATTCGAATATTCTGGTCCAGCCCTTGCAGATTGACGCGCTTGAAGCAACAAAGAGTCACAGCGCTCCTATGCAGCAGTTTGAGCATTTTCTTTGTACAGTTTAACATTTCCGTTACTGTGTGTGAAGAACGATTCTTGGCGCTCTATTCTCCATTTATGCAAAACCATAGACCATTATCTACTGAAGCACAAAAATAAGTAAAAGAAGAACATTGTGTAAAAATGTTGAGAGTGTTAAAACAAATGTGGCTCTTAAATATGTAAATAGCCTACAGGTATTGATTTTTAACGCGTTGCATTGATACATCGTATCGTTACACATTAGATCGATGTATTGATCTATATATATCGATATATTGTTACACCCCTACTAGCTACGCCTTAGTTTTGAATAGGCGGACTCTAGCAGCGAAAAACTACATATTGTGCCTTTAATATTTTGGTTTTCAACAAAATAAAAAAATTGAGCTGGGGAAATTTCCGTTATTTGGATGATTTGACATGGATGACCCTATGAATGAAGAGTGTCTCAATTAAATTGTCCCTACATTGATAACTGTATTTCAGTAATATTGCATCTTTGTGTCGTATAATCTTTGCAAACATCTTTTATCAGTGTCTCTTATTTTTAAACTAGATATTGTTGGTTGTTGACAATCGGTGAGCCTCCAGATGTAGTTGAAGGAGCATCCCGACGCCCTCACTGATCCACACACCCTCACACTGCATGGCTTCACTTGCTGGTGTCTCACACCTTGTCTCCATAAGCCCCGTCCTGCACACCCTCATGCTGGGGTCTCAGGCCTCTCACAGACTGACCAATGACTGCCTGGATTGTTCTGCCTGTCAGCCTGTCTGCCTTCTCCATCACGGGGATATGGATTGTGTGAGTGTTTAAGTGAAGTAGAAATATGTATATACTGTATATATACAGTAGACTTTTTAATGTTTTTGAGAGTAGTCTCTTAATCTCACCATGGCTGCATTTATTTGATCAAACATACAGTAAAAACAGTAATATTGTGAAGTATTATTACAATTTAAATGAACTGGTTTCTGTTGTAATATATTTTAAAATGTAATTTATTCCTGTGATTGCAAAGCTGAATTTGCAGCACAATTACTCCGGACTTCAGTGTCACATGATCTTTCAAAAATCATTATAATATGCTGATTTGGTGCTAAAGAAACATTTCTTGTTATTATCAATGTTAAACACAATTGTGCTGCTTAATATTTTTCTGGAAACGGATTCTTTGATGAATAGAAAGTTCAAAAGAACATAATTTATTTAAAAATATGTATTAATATCGTAAATGTCTTTTTACTGTCCTTTTTATCAATTGAATGTGCCTTTGCTAAATAAAAGTATTGTTATTTTTATTTTATATATATGTTTTTTTAAATCTTACTTACTAAACTTTTGATAATAAGAAATCTTAGAATGATTTCTGAAAGATTGTGTGACGCTGGAGACTGGAGTAATGATGCTGAAAATTCAGCTTTGCCATCACAGGAATAAATTACATTTTAAAATAAATTGCAACAGAAACCATTTAATTTAAATTGAAATAATGTTTTACTGTATTTTTGATCAAATAAATGCAGTCTTGGTGAGATTAAGCGACTACTTTCAGAAACATTAAAAAAACCTTAATGTTTCCAAACTTTTGACAGATATTGTATATAATATATAATTATGTTAAATCTACCTCTCTACTGTTTATTTGTTTAACTAATATACTATACATTCAGACAAGTCATGTACTTATTACAAATAATCATAAAATATTTTGTTTTCTAGTTACGCCATGGCAGTAATGAACCACCATGTCTGTCCAGTTGAGAACTGGTAAGTTAACCCTATAAAGCCTTTTTATCCATATGTAAATTATCAACATGTTTGAAACTTTGCTGAAATACCTGTTGTGCACAAACTACTACATCCCTTCTGTCATATGATTGATAGTTTATATTTTTTTAGCAAGTAATTGTAAAAACGTCCCTCTTGTTTTTTTTTTGAGTCGTTACTGATTTTGACGTAAAATGTAAACATAAGAATACATGGAATCATATTTATATTTCAATATGAACACTTACTGGTGTAACAAAACATATGTTTACTTAATTATACATAAATAATTTAAAAGAAAAATCATGTTAAAACGTGCGTATCAAATACGATACATCAGGCATTTGATTATCACCTTACTAAAACATTATTGGGAGACTGTAGAGCAGGGGTGTCAAACTCATTTTAGGTTGAGGGCTGGATGGGAAAAATATGTAACCTTAAACCTTTTTTTGTAACTGCGCTGACAGTTACATTACTAATATTAATCATACAAACTACAAAATAATTAGCCAGAACTAGAAAAAGACTGATGTACAGCACCGGCCGCTCTTCACCCTCCACCTCCTGGGACAGGACCGCGCCCAGCCCCCTGTCCGAGGCGTCGTCTGTAGGGAAAAAGGGAGAGAGAAATTAGGAGCTTGTAGGAGCGGCCCACCACACAGAGCAGCCTTTATCTGGGTGAAAGCCTGCTGGCACCGCTCCGTCCACTGAACTGTATCCGGTACTTCCTTTTTAGTTAGATCAGTCAGCGGGATAGCGAGGTCCGAATAATTAGGCACAAACCTTCTGTAATATCCCGCTAGCCCCAGGAACTGTCTAACCTCCTTTTTGGTCTTGGGCCTTGGACAGGTCGCAACCGCTGCGGTCTTGTCAATTTGGGGACGCACCTGCCCATGTCCCAAGTAGAAGCCCAGATATCTTACCTCCACCCGCCCAATCGCACACTTCTTCGGGTTGGCCGTGAGCCCCGCCCTTCTCAGCGACTTCAGGACAGCGTGCAGGTGCTGCATATGCCGCTGCCAGTCCGCACTGTAGATGATGATATCATCCAAGTACGCAGCGGCATACGCAGCATGCGGCCGGAGAATCCTGTCCATCAGACGCTGGAAGGTTGCGGGAGCCCCTAACAAGCCGAAAGGAACGGTGACAAATTGGTGTAACCCAAACGGCGTGGTGAAAGCGGTTTTTTCTTTGGACATTGGAGACAAGGGGATCTGCCAATATCCCTTGGTTAATTCCAGTGTCGAATAAAAGCGAGCGGCCCCTAGCCGATCAAGCAATTCGTCCACCCTCGGCATTGGGTACGCATCAAATTTCGACACCGCGTTTACTTTCCTATAGTCCACGTAGAAGCGGACCGAGCCGTCAGGTTTTGGAACCAAAACTATCGGGCTCGCCCAATCGCTGCTGGACTCTTCTATTACCCCCATATCCAGCATAGCCTCTAATTCATCCTGAACTACCTTTTTCTTATGTTCAGGTAAACGGTAGGGCCGGCTGCGAACCACCACGCCCGGCTCTGTCTCAACATGGTGTTGAATAAGGTCTGTGCGACCAGGCAGGGGCGAGAACACGTCAGCAAACTCTGCTTGTAATGCTTTGACGTCAGCGAGCTGCGACGGTGAGAGGTGATCCCCGCCTGGGGCCAGAGCGAGGGATTGAGATTTTTGAATCGCTTCTGGCCCGAGATCATCCTCTCCACTCACCACCGTCGCAAGCATCACTGACTCCGCCTCACACCATTTTTTTAGAAGGTTGAGGTGGTATATTTGACGTGCTCCCTCCCAATCTGAGCGCACCACCTCATAGTTGAGGTCCCCAACTCGCCGTGTGACCACAAAGGGCCCTTGCCACTTTGCGAGTAATTTAGAACTGGATGTGGGGAGTAATACAAGAACTTTATCTCCCGGTGCAAATTGACGAAGTCTAGCCCCTCTGTTGTACAGCTGTCTTTGTCTGTCCTGAGCCTGTAACAAATTCTCCATTGATAGCCGCCCCAAAGTGTGGAGTTTTGTTCTCAGGTCCAGGACATACTGAATTTCATTTTTACTTGCGGAAGGTCCGTCCTCCCAAGCCTCCCTAAGGACATCCAGCACCCCCCGAGGCTGGCGCCCATAGAGAAGCTCGAAGGGGGAAAACCCCGTGGAGGCTTGCGGGACCTCACGGACAGCGAACAACAGAGGCTCTAGCCACTTATCCCAATTTTTGGCGTCCTTGTGAACAAACTTACGAATCATGGATTTCAATGTGCGATTAAATCGTTCCACCAGACCATCTGTTTGTGGGTGATAGACGCTGGTGCGAATCGATTTAATGCCCAATAACTCGTAAAGTTCGCGAATCGTCCGTGACATGAACGCCGTGCCCTGATCGGTGAGAATCTCTTTCGGGAGATCTTTCCCACCCGGGAGATTAGGGAAAACAGTGCGCTCGCAACACTTTTCGCCGAAATAGTGCGGGGCGGAACTGCTTCCGGGTATCGCGTTGCATAGTCCACCAAAACCAATGCAAAGCGATGCCCCCGTGCTGACCGTTCTAATGGCCCGATGAGGTCCATGCCAATTCGCTCGAAGGGGACCTGCATCAGAGGGAGTGGGCACAATGGTGCTTTTGGGGTGGCCGGTGGATTCACCAACTGACATTCACGACAAGACGCACACCACCTGCGTACATTCTCGTGAATGCCCGGCCAGAAAAACCGGGCCATTAGACGGTTCAGTGTAGCCGTTTGTCCTAAATGCCCGGCCATGGGATTAGAATGAGCCGCCTGGAAAAGCATTTCCCGGCGGCTTTTGGGTACTAACAACTGTGTTGTATCTTGTTTGGTCTGGGCGTCTTGGGTCACCCGATACAACCTATCTTTTAAAACACAAAAATAAGGATAAGAGAGCGGCTGGTCAGGGTGGAGGAGGTGGCCGTCGATGGAACGGACCTGGCTAAACGCATTTTTTAGCGACTCGTCCTGGGACTGTTCCAGGGGAAAATCATTGCGGTCTGCGAGAACAGGCATCTCGAGACCGCTCGGTTCCCTGGGAACAGCACCCAGAGGTCCCGAATCCACCTCTCCCACCTGAGCAACCGACTCTTTCCTGCTTACACGGTTTCCCCAAGAAACATCCGCACACAAGTGCCCCAATAATTCATTAAATGCTGGCCAATTGGTCCCCAGAATCAGCGGATGCCGTAGTTGCGGGTTAACTGCTACCTCAACACTATGCTTTTGACCCCGAAATAGAATATCCACGGGCAACAACGGATAATTAACCACTTCCCCGTGCACACACCTCACCGTAACCGTGCGGCTAGTACCCAATGCCTTAGGGTGAATCAGGCTTTGGTGGATAGAGGTCTGGTTACAACCCGAATCGACCAAGGCTTGATAAGTACCCCCCTTGATACTCACAGGAATTAGGTACAACCCAGCTTGATCGAGGGCGGCTTGCGGAGCGTCGGGGACCCGGACCAGTGTCCCGACCTCATGACGGGACAGCGGTCGATGAAATGACCCGGATCCCCGCAGCGCCAGCAAGCCGGCCCAGACTTCCCCGCCGCCCTAGTGGCTGGAAATAGGTCCGGCGATTGGCGTGGAGAGAGCGCTGGAGCAGAGGGAGAGGCGTGGGGATCCAAAGTGGTCGCCCCTCCCCTGGGGACCGGACATGGTGGTGCTGCCGGTTCGCTGGGGCCACCCGTCCTCCACCTTGGGGCTGGTCTCGGCGGGAACAGCCCACGCGACCTGGGAAGGGGAACAGGTTTGGGGAGAGAAGGGGAGGAAACAGAAGAGGGTAGAGAGAGAGAGAGAGAGAGAAGCCGATGGTAAGGGTTCGCCAACCCCGTGGCACGCCACCATGTGGTCCTCCGCCAACTGGATGGCCTGGGTTAGCGACGTCGGGCGGTGGCATCGGACCCACTGCGCGGTCTTCTGGGGAAGCCGCGCGATGAACTGCTCCAGCACCACACGGTCGATGATTCCCTCGATGTCGCTTCCGTCGGCCATCAGCCACTTGCGGCATGAGTCCCGGAGCTGGTGCGCGAAGGTGAAGGGTCGGCCGGATTCGCTGAGGGTCAGGGTCCGGAACCGCTGCCTCTGTTGTTCTGGGCTCTGGCCGACCCGCTGTAGAATGGCGCGCTTTAAATCTTCGTAGGCCAGGAGATTCTGGACTGGCAGTTGGTGTGCGGCTACCTGTGCCTCTCCGGACAACAGCGGCAGGAGCTGCATTGGCCAGTCCGACCGGGGCCACCCCCGGGACTCGGCGGACCTCTCGAAGAGGTCGATGAATGCCTCCGGATTATCCTCCGGGCCCATCTTCGAGAGGTGGATGGTAGCAGCCGAGTCGGTGGTAGACGGGGGGGTGGCCGGAATCTCCCGGGCCATCTAGCTCCGGAACAGCTCGCGGTCTTCATGCTGGGCGAGGAGGAGGGCCTCGAAGCGTTTATCCTGGTCGGCCCTCACTGCCAGCAGGTCTTCGTGTGTCTGTTGGTGAAGACCGGCGAGCGATTGGACGAGGTCCGCAAGCGGCGTCTTTGGCGGGGTCTGCATGGCGGCGGCAAACTTCTCCCTTCCCGGGTTTCGGCACCAGTGTAATGTTGGTTCGACTGTGGGGGTGTGGGAAGGAAGAAGACGGGGTCGGCTTGACAGGGACTGCACTCAATTTATTACTCAGAATCGTTACAAACATAAAGCACGCACGAGGGCGTTCAAAACAATCAAAATACTCAATAATGCTCTCAGTTTCAGTTTCTCAAGAAGCTTTCCACTCTCTCTCCGGCAGGCAGTCCCAGTCCAGATCTCTCTCTCTCTCTCACTCCCGACAGCGGCTTGCATGCGGTCTCTCCACGCCAATTACTGCAACGAGACACAGGTGTTAATGATCTGCACTTGACCTATTTACTCACCGCTCGTCTCCTCGCTCTCTCTCTCCCGCTACAGACTTCGCAAAACCACGCCCCCTCCGCCACAGGTGCTTATGGAAGAGCAGCGATGTAGTGTTTCCTTCGTTACCATTGCACACAAAGCAGCGCTGCGCTTATTAATAGGCTCTGACTTTATACGGAGATAAGAGGAAAAGAAAAAACCATCAAAACTAACTCCCATCAGAGATACATTCATATAAACCCCAATTCAATATTTATATTTTTCTTTCACGAACAGTGAGCTTGTTCCTGGTAGACTACAATATTTTCTCTGCTGGCGTGTCTGTGTTCTCATTTTTGCGTCCGTATTCAGTGTGTGCCTGTGTAAACGCCCTGTTTACAGACTTTGTAATATTTCCAAACAAATTATATTTTTATTTATAATAGCTAATAATTAATAAGCAATTTGTTTGCAAGAGAGCAGTAGAGCAATAGAGATCGGCCAAAATAAAACTAAAACCCGTTCGGATTTATGGCCGGTGCCTGTGGACTAGTCAGTGCATCTCTGTTTTTTATTATTTTTCAAATCATGCCACGGGCCTGATTGGACACCCTTTTAGGCCGTATGTTTGACACCCCTGCTGCAGTGACAACTGGTAATTATATGCATGTTATGTGCTGTACTGTTATAAACATCTCGTTGATTTACATTACAAGCTATCAGAATTTCACGTTACTTTTTGGCCAAATAATTGTCTCTTTTGCTCATTTTGAGGTGCTTTTTCCTCCTTGAAAATGAGCTCCACATTACAACCCCAAATCAGAAAAAGTTGGGACAGTATGGAAAACGCAAATAAATAAAAAAAGAAGTGATTTCTAAATGTACTTTGACTTGTATTTCATTGCAGACAATATGAACACAAAATATTTCATGTTTTGTCTGGTCAACTTCATGTCATTTGTAAAAATGCAAATATAATTTTGTCCCATTCTTCCTGCAAACAAGTCTTAAGGTGGGCAACCGTACGGGGTCTTCGTTGTCGCATTTTGCGCTTCAAAATGCGCCACACATTCTCTATTGGAGACAGGTCGGGACTGCAGGCAGGCCATTCAAGTACCCGTACCCTCTTCCTCCGCAGCCAGGACTTTGTAATGTGTGCAGAATGTGGTTTTGCATTGTCTTGTTGAAATATGCATGGACGTCGCTGGAAAAGATGTCTTCTTGAAGGCAGCATATTATGCTCCAAAATCTCTATGTACTTTTCAGCATTAATGGTGCCTTCACAGAAGTGCAAGTTACCTTTGCCAAGGGCACTGACACAACCCCATACCATGACAGACCCTGGCTTTTGGACTTGTTGCTGGTAACAGTCTGGATGATCCTTTTCTTCTTTGGTCCGGAGCACACGGCGTCCATTCCTCCCATACCTGAAATACTGATTCATCTGACCACAGTACACGTTTCCACTGTGTGATGGTCCATCCCAGATGCTTCCGAGCCCAGAGAAGTCGACGGCACTTCTGGACACTGTTAACATAGGGCTTCCTTTTGGCACAGTTCAGTTTTAACTGGCATTTGTGGATGTAACTACGTATTGTGGTACTTGACAAAGGTTTGCCAAAGTAGTCCTGAGCCCATGTGGTTGATATCGCTTATAGATGAATGACGATTCTTCATGCAGTGCGGCCTGAGGGATCGGAGATCACGGTTGTTCAGCTTAGGCTTGCGCCCTTGTCCTTTACGCACTGAAATTCCTCCAGATTCCTTGAATCTTTTATTTATGTTATGCACTGTTGAATGTGAAATATCCAAATCTCTTCCTATCTTTCTTTGAGGAACATTGTTTTTAAACATTTAAATCATTTTCTCATGTATTTGTTGGCAAACTGGCGATCCACGGCCTATCTTTGCTCCTAAAGGATTAGACCTTTCTTGGATGCTGCTTTTGTACCAAATCATAATTACAATCACCTGTTGACATCACCTGTTTCAAATCACATCATTATTTAACCATTTTACCTCATTACTAGCCCTAAATTGCTCCTGTCCCAACTTTTTTTGAAATGTGTTGCAGGTCTGAATGACAGGAAAGGATGCATATTTACAAATGACATGAAGTTGACCAGACAAAACATGAAATATTTTGTGTTC
This sequence comes from Gobio gobio, assembly GCF_949357685.1. NCBI lineage: Eukaryota > Metazoa > Chordata > Actinopteri > Cypriniformes > Gobionidae > Gobio > Gobio gobio. Next base: position 16,283,216 of record NC_137100.1, on the reverse strand, counting down.
ATATTGTCTGCAATGAAATACAAGTCAAAGTAAATTTAGAAATCACTTCTTTTTTTTCTTATTTGCGTTTTCCATACTGTCCCAACTTTTTCTGATTTGGGGTTGTATTTGTCATATTATATGAGCCATTTAAACCTGATGTATCAAATATATGAAACTCAAAAATCAATAAATAAAATAACACCACACACACAAACACATATGCAAACCTTTTTTTGAAGATTTTGTTTTAACGTTTAGCAAACTGTTGAATTAAAAAAAAAAAAAATCAGACTATTATTACGTATGTCAGGATTTACAGGGTTAAATCCCACATCCAAAAGTTACCATATACTGTAGTTTAAACTTTCCTGCTTGGTTCTTTGTATAACAGGACATACAATTTGACATGTACAGAGGAAACAGCTAAGAGGGGCTTCCCAAAGGCCTGCTGCACTCTTCAAGACATCCCCCTCATTAGGTAAAAATTACTTTGAATTTATCTGGAATACCACAAAGTGACCACATTTTCAACTTTTCATGCAACAGTGGTCCAATATTTGGTTTTCTGCTCTTTTGACAGTAAATGTGGTTGCTATCCACCAGAGAGCTGTCTCTTCAGTTTGATAGGCAATGTTGGGGCAATTATGGGTAAGAATTACTGTTTAAAAATAAAGAAATAAATAGTGCTGTCAAATCGATTCATTACAATTAATCGCATCCAAAATAAAAGTTTGTGTTTGCAATATATATGTGTGTGTAGTGTGTATAATTATTATGTATATTTGAATACACACACATACATGTATATTAGGGCTGGTCCGAATACCATTTTTTGAGCTTCGAAGCTTCAGTAGAAATCAACATCGAATATTCAAAGCTACGGAGGGAGGGGGCATATTCTTCTCTAATAAAGGCAGGAATCTGGACAAGCGGCGCGCCTCATGCGGGCAGGGCTTATATGCTCCGAGAACGGACACTGTACTAGTGGTACAAAACACACAGGTCTGTTACGTCCCAGTAACAAGCTCCTATATTTCGCAGTAGATTAATTTACATTGATAATAATGGGTAATAGGCTTGCTGCGATTAGTCGGTGACTCGTTACCGGTGTTCAGGCATAACACCGGTAACATCACTTGCCCACCGAGGGACCGCCCACATAGTACAATTTTTAGTTCAGTTAGAGAACAGATTTAATTTATCACGAGAGTAAAAAGCTGAATGAAAAGATGACTGTGGAAGATTTGGTTTCAAAGGTAAAAGCGCCTATTTAAAGCTACACTGTGTAACTTTTTTAGTCTATTCTTAGTTAAAAACACTTAGTTCTTTCAAAAATATAGGTGCTCATTAATGTATATTTACTTCTTTCAAGTAATAAAGTATTCCCGTAAGTTTATAATATGCCATTGAAAATACATAAGGTAATGGGATCTAACAGTGGTCGCCATGTTGCCCCTCCATCTTGAAAGTACATTAGCCAAAGAGGGACATACCCGTAAATTCAAGCTTCGCCTTACGCGTTTTAACCGGTTTTAATACTGATGGCACTGTACAAAATTCTCTGCCTCGCGCATGTGCGCGTCAACTTGTTCAGACTTGTCTGGTGCATGTGCAGAGAGTTTTCATCTCAGCAGCGTCCAGTAACAGAGTTATACGGAGTTTTCCTGGCTTGTTTATTCCTCAAAAGTCTGTTTTTCCTTGTGTGGTATTTCTGTGCGTTAATAACTCCGTAAGTAATAATAGTTATTGTCATTGTAGATGTGTTTCAGAGTGTGTCATCGCGTAATTCAGTTGATGTCACCTCAGAAGTATTTTTGTGTCAACATACAATAGCGTAGGCCTAATGCTCACCTATTTGAATAATCATTCAGTTATTTTGTTATCAACGTTTATTCGTTTTTAGAAAATATTTGTTTGTAATGTATGTTGATGGAAATATGTATCAGGTCTGATCGGCATATTAACAATTGTTATACAGAGCGCACTGACTGCAGTGCTAATGTTAAATCGGCGCACACACTTTTGTAACCGGACACCGCTTGTTAGCAGCAGCAGCAGCAGCGGCAGCTCCGCTCCTTTTAATGCAGCTGCATTTAGCGCCTATATATGGTAGGCCTACAATAAGCTCTGGTTTACGGTTACATTATACAAATGTAACTTATAAGTATAGTTATACAGTTCTTAACTGTGTATGTATATTTACCATCCTTATTTGTTCTCTCACAGAAACCACATTTATGTACATATCCACGCAAACCTGTTTATGCCTTGCAATTGGATGACTGAATAAATATTACTATCATCAAAGTTCACTCTGGATTAGCTGCAGTTCTTTCTAGCCGAATAATTAGGCCAGTTGATTTCCAACCATCCCACTGCGCACAGAATATCCCACAGGCACCGTGTCGAATGTGGACGAGGTCGAACTGGAAGCCATGTTAATCTTGGACTAAATCGGCCACCGTAGGAGTTGAAACGAAATCGGAATTGAGAGGAACAGAAACTTAAATTCCCTGGATGGTCATATACCTTTTCACCACTAGATGGGGGAAAATATCACACAGTGTAGCTTTAAGGGAGTTTGTCATTGTACTGTTTTGTTGTTGTGTTTTTCATTAAGAATAATAGGCTAATGAACCCACCATTAAAGCAACCCGCTTTATAAGCTAAAATATAAGCTCATGCAGTTGTGCGCTCCAGACAGAATACTCCGTTGCAGGGAACACTTAAGGGGGTCGCACACCGGACGCAAAGGTCAGCGCCGTGCCGCGTCTCAGGTTTCTCACACCGGACGTGCATATTTTATACGCACAAGCTCAATTTTGAATCGACTTTTGACAGAAGAGCTGCACGATGGGTGAGTTCTTGTAGCACAGGGTGAAATCAGTATGTACATTGAGGATTTGAGGGAAATATAATATACATTTAATATAAAACCTTGAAATGACGCTCTGTGGCGCGGCAGGATTTTGAACAACTTCCTGAGTCGTAGCTGGGCGCTGAGCTTCGCGTCCGGTGTGCGACCCCCTTTAGGCTAACACCGTGTCCTAACTACACGCGACACGATAAGATTCCAGCGACAAGCAACTTGTCTGTCCACACCAGACGCGACGCGACTACGAGATGCGACAAATCAATCAAAAAACATAGCCAATCAGAACAGCGTGTGGGCGGGCTCTAACGGCAAGTGTACGGCACCAGAGATTAATCTTGATGGCACTTGCAAGGAAATGGACAAGTACTAGGGATGCCACAATTCTCAATATAATATTGAACCGTTCGGTACGGCATTCCCGGTTCAATACGCTCTTGAGAATTGCGGGTTTTTTTTTTTCAGTTTTGCATTTAATTAATTATTTTTTATTTCTCTCCGTTTATTTCGAGTCTGCCTGTGAGTCTACGCGCTGATATGAGCAAATATCCAATCACTATGCACTAAAGTTAGGGGGTGTTTCGCCACGCTTGCAATGCTGGTGTCAGAGTTATACTCACGGAACACAATAGTTATTCACAATCACGAAAGTTCATTATTTGCATGCGTTTTAAAGCCTTGCTGGTTAAACGTTTCAAGTTTTTTGAACATGCGCTGAGCGCGAGCACTAAAAGCCTGTCAAACACGTGATTACTGGACTAAGTAGTCTTACTACGCTAATATTGTCAAATACACACAAAGTTCACATAAACACAGTCGGTTATGTCTAAAGTGAAAGTAAAATCGCGTGTGTCTGTATATTAGATGTGTAGAGGTCTTAAATTGACAGCAGCGCAGCCTTGTGAACACGCTGCCGCTTGTCCTTAAAGTCCCTGTAAAGGCAATTCTGATATTTTTTCCTAAACACATTATAAATGTTAGAAATGAATTGCTGAAGCACATTACAAAGACTGTGAACTATGTAGTACTGAATTCAAAAGTTATACCGTTTAAACAGTTTTTCACCGTTGCTGTGTTCAGGATTTTCTGGGCGGGGCTAAAACGGTGGCTCGATGACGCACTGGAGCCACCGAGCCTGGCTCCTCCCCTAACACGATCATAACTAGAGCACATTCGCATCAGTTTGCCCGCTCGATCGCGAGTTACTGTCAGTACTGTTAGTTACTATAGTCTACAACTTACAAAACAGCTTACAAAACAAACACGATGATCAAGAAGAGGTGGATTAATTTTGTGAACAGCCATGGAGACAACAACCATTTGATGGAGAGCTGAGGATAACCACCGACGCCTGCCTCCGAGTCTGCAGTGACAAAACACCGGATCGTTTTACAAACTTTCACCAGAGACAACTGGGATTCACTGATAATCCGCTGCAGAGCCGACTATCACCCGCCCCGGCCTTAGTCCTCCCGTCCCGCCGACATCTGGTGCGTCGTGATCATAGACGGTCGTGATCAGTGAGTGTTGTCTTGTGTGCCACGTTAGCTTTCCCGCGAGTGGGCGTGGTTTCGGCGCCGACAGCGGACACACCCCAGCTTTTGAGAGCAGAGAATGCTGCTCATTTTTTCAAGTTTTTGATAAGCTATTTTATGTACTTGGTGGATTTTTTAATGATTATAATTTGGCTGGGTGGTTAATAACACATTTATGTGTGGTGTGAGAAACTCAGAACACATGTTTAGTTTTGACTTTACAGGGACTTTAAAGGGACAGTTCACCTCTAAAATAATGTCATTATTTACTCACTCTATTGTTGTTCCAAACCTGTATTCATTTATTCTGTTGAACACAGACAGTTGATGGTAGCCTTTGACATCCATATTATTATTTCCTACAATGGGGACCAGCAACTGTTTGGTTTCCAACATTCTTCAAAATATATTTTATGTCCAACAGAAGAAAGAACTTTATTCAGGTTTAAAACAACTTGAGCGCGAATAATAGATGACAGAATTTTATTTTTGAGTGAACTATCCCTTTAATGCTAATAAAACAACAAAAGACAAAGAGAAAATCACTCACTGCTCTTGACTGAAAAACTTTTAATACAGTAGCTTTAATAAGAATCAATGTATATTTTATAGTGAAGTCTATGTAGTGTTTTAATTTTACATTTATTCATTCAATCTCATACTTAAAGGCTAATGTACAGCTCTGAGCTGCCAGTATAAATCTTTATATACATTTATTTTATATTATACAATACACTAGGAATGTGTACAAGGATTTTAAAGTAAAATAAAGAAAGTGTATTGCAATAATAATAAAAATAATGTTTATCCTTAACCTCTTTCTGTTCCTGTCGCCTAAGAACAAAATAGAAAAAAAACTGATGTGACTAGCCATCAGAACCGAACCGAACTGAAAACCGTGGTTAAAAACCGAGGTATGTATTGAACCGTGGACAAACTGTATTGTTGCATCCCTAATAAGTACATAATCAAATTCACAAATATTACGCCATTTAAACATTACTAAAATACATACTGAGTCACTAAAACAATCTTTGTCATAGAATACACTTGTTTGTTCACAGTTTGAACTTTCTTGTTTCCATTTGTTTAATTTCAAGATTCAAGTTCAAAGCCACATTACACGCTTTTAACATTAGATAAAGCACATAAACATTACCTGAGATAATGAAATAGAAACCGTTTCTAAAATAGAATCATCGCGTGTCGCCGTTTATCGTTTGTCGCGTGTAGTTAGGACACGTTGTAAGAAGACGCCAATATATTTATTAAGTATAAGGAAGTTGGGTTCCTATTCAACTGTCCATCCTATTAAAAACGGCTAGACTATAAGATAATTGTGTAAAAAAAAAAAAGAGTATTGTATTTTGCCAGATTTTATAGTGTAAATATGCAAGCGCGAATGAGAACCGTTTGGAGGGTGATGCCGGGTTTGCGTGGAAAAACAAACAAACAAAAAAGATATTTGAACCCCAAAATTGAAAATCGAATACCAACCCATCAAACGAATATTAGAATATTAGAATATTCTGGTCCAGCCCTAATGTATACATTTAAGAAATATTTGGATGTATATACTGTATATATATTTGTATGTACTTTATTTTTATATAATTTATATTATATATAAATATTTTATATATAAATATAAAAGAATCCTTCAATATATTATATACATGCATGTGTGTGCATTTATATATACATAATAATTATACACAGTACACTCACCTAAAGGATTATTAGGAACACCATACTAATACTGTGTTTGACCCCCTTTCGCCTTCAGAACTGCCTTAATTCTACGTGGCATTGATTCACAAAGGTGCTGAAAGCATTCTATAGAAATGTTGGCCCATATTGATAGGATAGCATCTTGCAGTTGATGGAGATTTGTGGGATGCACATCCAGGGCACGAATCTTCCGTTCCACCACATCCCAAAGATGCTCTATTGGGTTGAGATCTGGTGACTGTGGGGGCCATTTTAGTACAGTGAACTCATTGTCATGTTCAAGAAACCAATTTGAAATGATTCGAGCTTTGTGACATGGTGCATTATCCGACTGGAAGTAGCCATCAGAGGATGGGTACATGGTGGTCATAAAGGGATGGACATGGTCAGAAACAATGCTCAGGTAGGCCGTGGCATTTAAACGATGCCCAATTGGCACTAAGGGGCCTAAAGTGTGCCAAGAAAACATCCCCCACACCATTACACCACCACCACCAGCCTACACAGTGGTAACAAGGCATGATGGATCCATGTTCTCATTCTGTTTACGCCAAATTCTGACTCTACCATCTGAATGTCTCAACAGAAATCGAGACTCATCAGACCAGGCAACATTTTTCCAGTCTTCAACTGTCCAATTTTGGTGAGCTCGTGCAAATTGTAGCCTCTTTATCCTTTTTGTAGTGGAGATGAGTGGTACCCGGTGGGGTCTTCTGCTGTTGTAGCCCATCCGCCTCAAGGTTGTGCGTGTTGTGGCTTCACAAATGCTTTTCTGCATACCTCGGTTGTAACGAGTGGTTATTTCAGTCAAAGTTGCTCTTCTATCAGCTTGAATCAGTTGGCCCATTCTCCTCTGACCTCTAGCATCAACAAGGCATTTTCGCCCACAGGACTGCCGCATACTGGATGTTTTTCCCTTTTCACACCATTCTTTGTAAACCCTAGAAATGGTTATGCGTGAAAATCCCAGTAACTGAGCAGATTGTGAAATACTCAGACCGGCTCGTCTGGCACCAACAACCATGCCACGCTCAAAATTGCTTAAATCACCTTTCTTTCCCATTCTGACATTCAGTTTGGAGCTCAGGAGATTGTCTTGACCAGGACCACACCCCTAAATGTATTGAAGCAACTGCCATGTGATTGGTTGATTAGATAATTGCATTAATGAGAAATTGAACCGGTGTTCCTAATAATCCTTTAGGTGAGTGTATTATGTAAACACAAACTTTTATTTTGGATGCAATTAATCACGATTAATCGATTTGACAGCACTAAAATAAACTTATTTTTAAATCTGAAATTGTGTTGATTTCCTAATCTGGGCCTGTATTACAGAAACCTCTTATTCAGAATCCTATCCTATCTGTTTAACCATAATTTCACTTAAGAAATAGTCTTTCAAGTCTTATTCGTCTTAGAAATACACCTCTGTTATTATTATTATTTGTGTTTTGTCCCTGCAGTGGTTATGGTGTGCATGCTGCGTTATGCTCAAGTGATTGAACACAGCCATCATTGCTGGACCAACACAAGTTCTTTGGTGTCCGGCTGCATTAATGCCCTGGGTTTGGTCATGGTTGGGAACTTTCAGGTGAATAGACTCACAACTTTAGCCTGTTACATACAAATCGAAATAAACTTGCATTCCTCTCACCCTTTCCGTCTGTTTTTTTTCTCCCCTCAGGTTGATCATGCCAAGACGCTTCATTATGTGGGAGCTGGTGTAGCTTTCCCTGCTGGCTTGTTGTTTGTGTGTCTGCAGTGCGTACTGACGTATCGTATAGCTGAGACAGCGCTGGACTACTGGATGGCTCATGTGCGTGTGGCTCTCTCAGCTGGAGCTCTGGTATCGCTTGTCCTTAGTATCCTTTCCAGGAGTTTGAACATGAAGCAAACGGCCTAAAACACAATGGCTTATTGCTTTTCAGTGGATGATAAAAGATGCAATGTCTAGTGGATAAGTTTATTAGTAGGGTTTTCACTATTTTCACAAATATTTCAGTAATCAATGTTGGTGAAATTTCACGAGTTGCAATATCAGTTTCAATACTACAGCAAAAACGTTGTCATATTATTTATGTGCTTTATGTAAAACGTAAACCATTAATGAGTTAGTACAATAGTTAAATGTTTTTCAAGTAAACATTTAAGTAAACAGTCTGAAATTAAATAAACAAACAGCAGAACAAAGAACAAAATAAACACACTTACATTTTTATCAGCAAACAATCCATAATAAAATAAACAAAATAAAAATACAACAAAGAAAAAAAGTAAACAGTGCTCAAATTTTTTCAAGTAAACAACAATAAAATAAAGCTCTAATAAAAAAAATTAAAAAAAAGACAATAGAACAAAGAAAAATAAAACAATGCTTTGCAAGTTTCGTGTATCCAGAGAAGTAGACATTGAGTAATCGTTGAAAAATTTACAAAAAATCCAAAAGTTATCATGCTGCTAATAAAGGTAGGATAGGCAATTTCAGAGAAAAATGAGATCCCACACCTCCTCCAAAACACATGAACGCAAACGGCAAAGTCTGCAAAGCGTCATGAGACGAGAGAAGTGGAAAATTACCTCATGTCTCAAAGCACAGAACATTACAAATTAACGTAGACAACTTACATACTTCGGACTCCTGGCTACTTCGATGTTGACATAGAAACGCATAATTCCGAGTCTGGGGAAGTGAACAGCTCAGGGTAAAACGTCAAGGGTTGCCATCTCGGAATTACGGTTACGACATGACATGAATGCAGCATAAGCTGGTTGTTTTAGCTCAGTAGGAATTGTAAAAGGTGGCTGCTGTTTGCGGCGCTCCATGACTGTCTGTCTACAACTCTGAATAGCCTTACGGAAGGCGTTGATGAAACCTGGTAAATTACCATAAAATTTACATTTTAACATGTATTACCATAAAATACCATTTAATTACACAAATGTGCTTTTCACACAAGCAACGACATTCCGTCTTTTTACTAGTAAGAAACCATTTACACATCAGCCAGCCTTAACAAAATAAAAAATAATACAGATAAAACGGGGTTAAATTGAAACATATAAATTAAAGTACAAGCAGTTCGGACAAAGCACAGAGCTCATTCAGTAAATGCATAGGTAAACAGATGTGTTTTGAGTCTGGATTTGAAAGTGGCTACTGTTGGAGCACTTCTGATCTGTTCAGGAAGCTGTTTCAGCTACGGCTGGCATAATAGCTAAACGCAGACTCTCCTTGCTTTGAGTAAACCCTTGGAATTTCTAACTGACTTGATCCTGATGATCTGAGTGATCTGTTGGGTCAGCATATCTGCAATGTATTGAGGTCCTAGGCCATTAAGTGATTTATATACCAATAATAATACTTTAAAATCTATTCTAAATGTAACCGGAAGCCAGTGTAAAGACCTGAGGACTGGTGTGATATGGTCATATTTTCTGGTTCTGCTCAGAATCCTGGCAGCAGCGTTCTGTAGTAAATAGTAAAAATAGTCCATGTGACTCCAGTGGTTCAACCTTAATTTTATGAGGCATCGAGAATACTTTTTCTGCGCAAAAAAACTAGTCCATGTGACTCCAGTGGTTCAACCTTAATTTTATGAGGCATCGAGAATACTTTTTCTGCGCAAAAAAATGACTATATTCAACAATTTCTTCTCGTCTGTGTCAGTCTCCTACCCAGGTTACATTGGCCAGGTCCTGCATCAGCATCACAAGCATGCGTCGTGCTCACGTGAACAGCATCAGCCAATGGTAAGCCAGTGTTCTGGCGTAGCTCTGATGTAACACTATTTACTACGTCAACTGCGTAAGAGACTGACACAGACGTGAAGAAATTGTTCGATAAAGTCGTTGTTTTTGTTTGTTTTTTGCGCACAAAAAGTATTCTCGGCACTTCATAAAATTAAGGTTGAACCACTGTAGTATCTTAATTTGTGTTCCGAAGATGAACGAAGGTCTTACGGGTTTGGAACGACATGAGGGTGAGGAATTAATGACAGAATTGTCATTTTTGGGTGAACTAACCCTTTAAGCTAAATCTCATGCCAACACTATTCCCAACACCTCGGAATCAGAACACGGAATCAGAACACGAAATCTAGTCAGATCTTTTGTTTTATAACAATGTTTTTAATGCTGAAGGTTTGTGTGTCCATTCCTTAACATCATACTTCCTATTCAAGGTGGTATCTTCTTCATCCATGAGAGTTTTGTATTGCAGCACGCCGCGGCCATCTGTGAATGGGTCTTCACGGTGCTGGTCCTGGTGTACTATGGCACCTTCACCTATGAGTTTGGCACTGTCAACAGAGACACCATAATGGCAGCCTTAATGAAACGCAGTGAACATCACCATCCGGGGTCTACGGTCATCATGGGGGGTATCGGGAAGGGTGTTGCAATGGGATGCGGTGCCCGCAGTCTGAAGTCACCCGGTGGCAGCAGCACTTCCACACACCTCAACTGTACACCAGAAAGCAACGCCATGCTTTAGGGGTTAACCACTATGGTATTCTCTCAGACCTCAGCGTATAGACTCAGAACTCTTCGTCTGGCTCACGGATTTGTGAAAAACTGGTACAAGCAATACAGAATTACAGTAAGTCTACAGACTTGCTGATTATAATCCAACAGTAATGGCAAGGTATTTTGCATGATATTTTGCATTCATGTTAAAGATAACTCAAAGTACAGCCCCAGTAACCAGCACAGGCGATTCCTTCCCATGATTCATGGGGCCTCTGATAGAAATGTTTCAATTTACTGTTAAAACTGCAATAACTCATCTCTAAAGGTGCATTCACACTGACAGCGATTCAATTGTTCAGGGTCAACAAGTTTACTGTTGGTTGCTAGTAGTGTTTCTGCATCAGGAAATTTTATACAGAGCTGCAGCGATTGTGTTTTTTTGTAGGCCAAAACTTGGGAACGAGTTGGCATTTTAGCACTTCCGATTGCATTGTCCCAAAAGTCAACTGGGTTTTTGCTTAAATGCCTGAAAAAGGGTATATGGTTAACTCAAGGGTCTTTCATGGTTTCGCTTGTGGTTTTAACTTTTTGTTTTGTTTTTTTTAAATAAAAGTTTTACCTTAGGCGATTGCTAACAAGTGACTAAATGGCACTACAGAGGTTGTTCGGAGACATTAAAGGGTGCATAACACACAGTTTCTGCCAATATCATGTTAATCTTGAGTACCTATAGACTAGTATTGCATCCTTCATATCTCCGAAGAGTCTTTAGTTTTATCATATTTATAAAAGACAGATACGCTGTACCGATTCTTTCCGAAAACAACCGAGCTCGTGAAGTCGTGCAGTGGTTGTAGCTAAAGAGACACGCACACACACACACACACACACACACACACACACACACACACACACAATACATCATGGCATTATCCCTGGAAAACTTTCCATTCACTATACGTTCGTGTTGTTTACATTTATATATGCACTTACGCAACGATTGCCAACAAAACAGAGATTTGATGCAGTTTCACTCACCGCCTGCGGTTTCGACTCATAACAAACAAACACACTTGCAGAACTTCGTTGCTGCTCCGGAAAAACAAACTGCATCCACAGTTTCCTTAACGCTGGGTTATTTGGGAAGCTGAACAAGGATATTTTTCCCTCACAACCAAAAACACACTTCTTTAGTGACATTGTTGATTTTCATGGTCTAAAAACCAAATGACACCGCTGCCGATGGCTTTCGTAACCCGAACGAAGCTCATTGATGCTCTTGCTCTCGTTCTGGTTGATGTGTGCACGCGCTCATCCGGGACAATTGCACATACAAGGAATTACGCCCTTTATGACGTCACACAGGGCCATACTCGAAAAAAACTTTCTGAAACTTATTTGAATCCTGAAAGAGTGTATTTTGGCACAGAAATACTCGATTTTTGAAATTTTGGCCATGTTTAGCATGAAAACAGTGTAAATAAGTCATAATGCATGAAATAGCATTAAACCCTCATTTTAAACGGCATCCCATCGAACATGTAAACTTACACTGAATAGCCCGTTTTTTCAGCCTTGTTGTGTTTATAATAACGCTCTTACAAACTATTCTAACTTCTTTTCATGGAAAAAATTGGATTTATTTTTTTTGAAGTCGTCACTGTGGTGTAGTTTAGCTTTTAACTTCTGTTGATTGTATTTATTTAGGCTTCAAAGTTCATAAAAGTTATTTCTTTTGTTGGTCACAGAGTTTATTTTCTGAAAAACTCCAAAAGCCACTGGAAAAATCCTATTGGGTTTTTGTCGAGGGAACCAGGGTGATGCTAACTTCCAGGTTTGTCCTTCAAAAATATGCCATCACTGCAGCGCTCTATTGGTAGTCGGTGCATTGAATCTCTGCTCTTGCATAAACTAATGCAATTTGTCTCAATGGATGCTCATGTCGCCCTAAATCTCCAACACACTTTGGTCACTTTGTCTTTGTCAGTGTAAATCTGTTACATAGCTGCCAGCAATACCAAGGCAAAGAAGATAATTGGCTAAATGCATCCAACCTTCCGTAACCCGTTTAATCTGTAGAAACTGTGATTACACAACAGGTCAAGCCATCACTGTAGCAGTGGAGATGTTAAGTCAGCCAGCCACCAGCCATTGCTGCCAATAGATGGGTTGCAACGAGGTTTAGGAACTTCAGTCTTCAGTTTATGTGTCCATTCCAAGTGGTCACAGCTTAGTTTGATCTGTGGCACTGAATTGGCATGACATCAGGTGCTGTGGACCTTCTGTCCTATAGTTCTTGGATATATTGTGGCTGTATTTAGTAAGATTTAAGTGCATCTCTGTGCTACCTTTCAAACGTTTTGGTGCTTTTACCAAGTTTTTTCATCACTCGATCCAAAAACTGCCTGCATTGATCAAATCCCAGGTATCTTGCGAACAAATTCTTAATATTTCAGAAGCGCAAGAAACAAGATTTCATGTCTATTATTCTGTTTTGTTTTAAGCACAGTCGTTTTTGTTTTATATTTCACTTTTAGAAATATAAGGCGATTTTTATCCGTTTTCCAAGAGATTCGTCTTGCTCTTGATCCCTCTTATAAAAACTATGATTCAGTAATTGCTATATTTCAATGCTTTTGAGAGCAAACGCAAAGTTTCTTAGAGGAAACCAACACATTTGCCAACATTTTTTGGGGGGAATGCATTGCCAGGGTTTCCGCGGGTCTTAAAAAAAAGTCTTAATTTGACCTTCCACAATTTAAGGCCTTAAAAATGTCTTAAATTGGATCAGAAAGTCTTAAATTCAAATTCATGGCATTATATTAGGGCCCTATGATTTCTGCGATGCAGAAAATGTGGACCGAATTGCAGAATCCATTCATAAAAATGGAATTTACTGTATAATGCAGAAATTCACAGAATTTGTCACATTTTTTATATATGAATAAATTTCAATAAATCAAAAGTAGGTCAGAACACTAAAAGGGACAGTGTACCCAAAATTGACAATTATGTCATCATTTACTCACCCTAATGTCATTCCAAAGCAGTAAGACTTTAGTTCGTCATATGAAGTGATCAAGTCTTTTCAGAAAATGTATTTTTATGGATTAGTTTTACGGTCTCTTTATGAACTTTAAAGCGTCAAAGTAGCAGTTGCTTAGACTGTCAATTGAGGTTCAGAAATCTTTCCCATTTCATTAAAAATCTCTTCATTTGTGTTCCAAAGATGAACGAAAATCAGTAAAATTTAATGTAACATTAAAGCAGAGTCCAGAAAAATTCAAACCGAATGAACTAAAAAAAAAAAAAAAAAAAATATATATATATATATATATATATATATATATATATATATATATATATATATATATATATATATATATATATATATATATATATATATATATATATATATATATATATATATATATATATATATATAACAGCAACAGATAGGGCCCTACATTTAATTGCGAAATTAAATTGCATGCACTGCAAAAAAGGATTTTTGTTTTCCAGTATAAATTCTAAACATCCTTAAATCAAGATGCAGTTACTTGACAAGCAAAATGAAGAAATTAAGTCTTGTTTCCTGAGAAATTGAACAAAATTAAGTTAGTGTGTGCTTAAAACAAGAACAAATATCTGTCATTGGGTATGAAAATGACTTGCATTTGAATTAAGTTGATTTTAATGAACCCACTGGCAGATATTTGTTCTTGTTTTAATCATAAAATCACTTTCACACAAGATTTCTTATCTCAAACTTTAAGAATTTTTTTTTTGTAAAATGAATAAATCAGTTAGGGAGATTGGTTGGAAATTGTATTTTCAAACTTTGAAGTGTCACCAATACAACTCGTTGTGTGCTTAGACATTTACATTTAGAGAACATATTGACATGTTCAATTTATAATACATTTCCTTTTAATTGGTCTTAAAAAGGTCTTACATTTTCCTCCATAAAAACTGCAAAAACCCTGATTGCGTTCCCACAAAAAATGTTTGCTCACAAAACTTATGCGCTCTCTTGCAGAAGTTTTGCGTTTACTCAAAAAAGGGATGATGGAGGAAAAACTGTTTCAACGCTTTTGCGAGCAAATGCAAAGTTTCTCAGGAAAACGCAATCCTTTTGCAAACAAACTCAAAGTTTCTTGGGAAACACAAAGTTTTCTATTATTGCATTTGCTCATAAAAGCAAGTTTTTTTCCCCCTCCATCACCAGTTTCTCGGGTGAACACTCTGCATTCACTCGCAAAAAAAAAAAGTGCTTTTGCGAGTAAACACAGAATTTATCTAGGAAACGCAATAATTTTGCAAGAGAACGCAAACCTTTTGGGAACAAACCCAAAGTTTCTAAGGGAAATGCCGACGCTTTGCATGAGAAACTTTGCGTTTGTTAGCAAAAGCACTGAAATGTAATTTTATCGTCCCATGTCCTCTTTGATTTTTTTAACTTAATATATCTATTTCAAAAAAGAAAATGCTTTTGCTACTGAAAATGCAGGCAAGCTCTTATATCTGCATTTGAGATGAATGTTTAGATGGTGAATCAAACTATTGGTATTTATTTGGTGCTGTTGACTGCTGGTGTGCGTCTCTCGGCAGTCAAACTATATTATTTTTTTACTTTTAAGGTGGATTTGGAGATAGTTTTGTGTGATAATGAAGACATATTTGTTTCTCCAACATGCCTAGTTCCTGTCACTTTGATATTAATCTAGCATCAAGACAGAATCAGAGGTCTTTATCCACACTTTTTTAGTGTATTGTTTTTAAGCATTACTATTTGTGAATGATGTGCATTTGTTACGCAGAGCTGCTTGTAAGTGAATGCCTTTAGCTGAGCATAATATTGCATAGAATATCAGAACTTTGATTGAGACTGGGTAGTCAGTCAGTAACTATGAAATGAAGAAAGCTTCCTAATCAGCATCACACCATTGTTAACACCTCAGTTCCTACACGTCGTTTTGTAATAGAATACTTCGAAAGAAATACTCATGATGTATTGGAAATGATGTAGTGCACTAAAGGGGAAACCTGAGTTTTTTGTTTTTAGTGGACCCGAAATGTGAAATCCTCCTTAATAAGCTGTATTTTGACTACACAGTATTTTAGTTTTAAGATATTGCTCATTTGAAAGCAATACGTTATATTGAGAAGTATTATAAAAACCAATGATAGTTGGTTATGTGTTGTATATGTTTGTTTATAATTTATACTTTGTAATGCCAGACAATGAAACAATGCAATATTCAACTTCTGTTCAAGTACTTGCAAAATACCTCTATGAAAATCCAACTGTGGTGGGTTTCCTAAAGGAGCCGCTAATACGTATGTTACAGAAATGTACTATTTATGTTGTTTCTGTTTTGTGTGAAAGGCCAAATTCAAACATCTGTAGATGTCCTGATGCCTCATGAAGCTCAGTCAAATGAATTCTATTTATAAAGATAAGAGTCCTCTCTTTGATTAATCATATTTAAATATACATCTGCCCGGGCCGAAAAAGAAAAAGTTCTATGATTGGATCATTATTGCAGTGATTATGTTTCTAGCATGTTTTATGTTGGGCAACAGTTCTTCTAACCCTAATTGATGGAGTGTGTATCTTTTAATTTCTTGTAGGAAAGAGACATCATGGCCATATTCCAGAGTAGACTTTACAGAGTGCTCGACTCTTGCATTGCCAAAAATTGATGTACATCTTGATGGAAATGTTATTACACTACAACACACTCCATCAATTAGGGTTACAAGAGCTGTTGCCAAATATATAACATGCAATAATAATACAGGCATAGACTTATAAGCATTTGCAATTTTGTACGTTTTTTGTTTTTTTTGGCACGGGCAGAGTATCATACAAATAACATTAGTGCAGCTGTTTGAATAAGGCCCTAATCACATTTTAGGCTACAACAATTTAATAACTTTTTTTTTTCAATGGGAAATTCACAAATTGATATTTATCAAGATGGAAAGACTTTCTAAAAACTTTTGTTTCATAGACAGATTGTCTGATAACCTTGTGAAATGGAAACTGAAATATAGCTATCGACTTGTTAGTTCAAACTGCAACTTTCTGTTGAATTATGACCCATTCTGCACGTTTCCTTATCTTTCACAGGGGTTTTGTTTTGTGAAATAAAATGTACCTTAATTTGAGAAACACTTCACTGAGAAGAATGTTCAGTATCTGCCAGTATCAAACTGTTTACAGCAGTTATGTCATGCCTAATATATCATTTAGGTGACCATTAAAACCACTTAAAAAATGCAAAATAAATTATATTTCAGACACCATAAAAGTGCTATTCTGCAATGCCTCCTATAGTCATTCAAAGATACACTTTGCTCTTGAAATGTGAGGGTAGTGTCGTAGTAGGCTACCTGAGTATTATTGCTGACCTTGTCCATCTCTTTATGACCACAGTGTACTGCTCTCGCAAATCTCAAATCATCTCAAAATGATCTTGAAAATGATCAATTCACTATACTCAAATGGCCTCCACAGTCACCAGATCTCAATCTAATAGAGCACCTTTGGCATGTGGTGGAGTGATTCACATGATGGATGTGCAGCTGACAAATCTGCAGCAAATGCGTGATGCTATCATGTCAATATGAACCTAAATATCTGAGGAACGTTTCCAGCACCTTTCACTGACAATTAAAGCATTTGTTGTAACAGCACATCCCATATAAGCTCAATCGGATTGAGATCTGGGGAGTTTGGAGACCTAGGCAACACCTTGGACTCAAAAGTGTTGCCGTTCAGGCTGATCTTTTCTTCTCGTTTTGTGAAGTGACATTACAAGGTAATAAAAATAAATACAAATTTAAATAAATGCCTCAAAGAAAAACAGGCAAGGCTGAGACATGCAGCAAAACCATCCATCTGATCTAAAAGAAATCGTGATTTATAAAGATGTTTTTAACCATTTAAATCTATTTAAGTAACATTTTAATGTGCTTTAGCTAAAAATATCCTTTTAGTCCACTTTGAAAATATATAACAGTTCACTTACAAATCTGGTACTGTCATTTACAGAATTTTGCATAAACCAAATTTAAATTTTTGACCAAATGTAAATGTAAATGTAAATTTTAGTAAATGATCGGATAAATGAATGAGAGAGAAATTTTATCAGAATTATAAATTGGAAATACACTATTGCCAAAAGTTTGGGTCGCCTGCCTTTACATGCACATTAACTTTAATGACATCCCATTTTTAATCCATAGGGTTTAACATGGAGTTGGCCCACCCGTTGCAGCTATAACAGCTTCAACTCTTCTGGTTTAGGAGTGTGTTTATGGGAATTTTTGACCATTCTTCTCGAAGTGCATTTGTGAGGTCAGGCACTGATGTTGGACGAGAAGGCCTGGCTCGCAGTCCCCGCTCTAATTCATCCCAAAGGTTTTCTATCTGGTCTGCAGTCATGTTGGAACAGGAAGGGGCCATCCGCAAACTGTTCCCACAAAGATGGGAGCATGAAATTGTCCAAAATATCTTGGTATGCGGAAGCATTAAGAGTTTCTTTCACTGGAACTAAGAGGGCAAACCCAACCCCTGAAAAACAACCCACACCATAATCCCCCCTCCACCAAACTTTACACTTGGCACAATGCAGTCAGGCAAGTACCGTTCTCCTGGCAACCGCCAAACCCAGACTCATTGGACAGAGAAGTGTGATTCGTCACTCCAGAGAACATATCTCCACTGCTCTAGAGTCCAGTGATGGTCGTGCTTTACAACACTGCATCCGACACTTTGCATTTCACATGGTGATGTAAGGCTTGGATGCAGCTGCACTGCCATGGAAACCCATTCCATGAAGCTCTCTACGCACTTTTCTTGAGCTAATCTGAAGGCCATACGAAGTTTGTAGGTCTGTAGCTATTGACTCTGCAGAAAGTTGCCGACTTCTGTTTACTGTGTGCCTCAGAATGCGCTGAACCCGCTCTGTGATTTTACATGGCCTACCACTTCGGGGCTGAGTTCCTGTTGTTTCTGATTGCTTCCACTTTGTTATAATACCACTAACAGTTGACAGTGGAAATTTTAGAACTGAGGAAATTTCATGAATGGACGTATTGCACAGGTGGCAACCTATCACGGTACCACGCATGAATGCATTGAGCTCCTGAGAGCAACCCATTATTTCAAAAATGTTTGTAGAAGCAGTCTAGGTGCTTGATTTTATACACCTTTGGTCATGGAAGTGGTTGGAACACCTGAATTCAATTATTTTGAGGAGTGTCCCAATACTTTTGGCAATATAGCATATGTTAAAGTAACATACTTTTATAGATTAGATGGTGCCCTCTGCTGTTTATTCATGCGCTTTGCATGAGAGAGAGAGAGAGAGAGAGAGAGAGAGAGTGAGAGAGTGAGTAAATCTGGTCCTTAGTGTTTAGGCCTTTTGGGTTTGGTCTTTTTCTTTTCTTTTTTACCCAGGAGAGAGAGAGTGTGTGTATATATATATATACAAAAAAAAAGATTTGAACACCCTGCTATTTTGCAAGTTCTCCCATTTAGAAATCATGGAGGGGTCTGAAATTGTCATCGTAGGTGCATGTCCACTGTGAGAGACATAATCTAAAAAAAAAAATCCAGAAATCACAATGTATGATTTTTTAACTATTTATTTGTATGATACAGCTGCAAATAAGTATTTGAACACCTGAGAAAATCAATGTTAATATTTGGTACAGTAGCCTTTGTTTGCAATTACAGAGGTCAAACGTTTCCTGTAGTTTTTCACCAGGTTTGCACACACTGCAGGAGGGATTTTGGCCCATTCCTCCACACAGATCTTCTCTAGATCAGTCAGGTTTCTGGCCTGTCGCTGAGAAACACGGAGTTTGAGCTCCCTCCAAAGATTCTCTATTGGGTTTAGGTCTGGAGACTGGCTAGGCCACGCCAGAACCTTGATATGCTTCTTACAGAGCCACTCCTTGGTTATCCTGGCTGTGTGCTTCGGGTCATTGTCATGTTGGAAGACCCAGCCTACACCCATCTTCAATGCTCTAACCGAGGGAAGGAGGTTGTTCCCCAAAATCTCACAATACATGGCCCCGGTCATCCTCTCCTTAATACAGTGCAGTCGCCCTGTCCCATGTGCAGAAAAACACCCCCAAAGCATGATGCTACCACCCCCATGCTTCACAGTAGGGATGGTGTTCTTGGGATGGTACTCATCATTCTTCTTCCTCCAAACACGTTTAGTGGAATTATGACCAAAAAGTTCTATTTTGGTCTCATCTGACCACATGACTTTCTCCCATGACTCCTCTGGATCATCCAAATGGTCATTGGAAAACTTAAGACGGGCCTGGACATGTGCTGGTTTAAGCAGGGGAACCTTCCGTGCCATGCATGATTTCAAACCATGACGTCTTAGGGTATTACCAGCAGTAACCTTGGAAACGGTGGTCCCAGATCTTTTCAGCTCCTCCCGTGTAGTTCCGGGCTGATTTCTCACCTTTCTTAGGATCATTGAGACCCCACGAGGTGAGATCTTGCATGGACCCCCAGTCCGAGGGAGATTGACAATCATGTTTAGTAGGGATGCACCGGTTGACCGGCCAAAAATCGGAACCGGTTTTCTTTGTATTTTTCTGCCGATTTTTCCGGAAGTTTTTTTCAACAAGCTGCTTGGCAATTTCCCCGTAGCCCTTTCCAGCCTTGTGGATGTGTACAATTTTGTCTCTAGTGTCTTTGGACAGCTCTTTGGTCTTGGCCATGTTAGTAGTTGGATTCTTACTGATTGTATGGGGTGGACAGGTGTCTTTATGCAGCTAACGACCTCAAACAGGCGCATCTAATTTAGGATAATAAATGGAGTGGAGGTGGACATTTTAAAGGCAGACTAACAGGTCTTTGAGGGTCAGAATTCTAGCTGATAGACAGGTGTTCAAATACTTATTTGCAGCTGTATCATACAAATAAATAGTTAAAAAATCATACATTGTGATTTCTGGATTTTTTTTTTTAGATTATGTCTCTCACAGTGGACATGCACCTACGATGACAATTTCAGACCCCTCCATGATTTCCAAGTGGGAGAACTTGCAAAATAGCAGGGTGTTCAAATACTTATTTTCCTCACTGTATATATATATATATGTATATATATATATATGTATATATATATATATGTATATATATATATATGTATGTATATATATATATATATATATATATATATATATATATATGTATATATATATATATATATATGTATATATATATATATGTATATGTATATATATATATATATATATGTATATATATATATATATATATATATATATATATATATATATATATATATATATATATATTCAGTATACATACACTGATTAGGCATAACATTATGACAACCTTCCTATTATTGTGTTGGTCCCGCTTTTGCTGCCAAAACAGCCCTGACCCGTCAAGGCATGGACTCCACTAGACCCCTGAAGGTGTGCTGTGGTATCTGGCACCAAGATGTTAGCAGCAGATCCTTTAAGTCCAGTAAGTTGTGAGGTAGGGCCTCCGTGGATCGGACTTGTTTATTCATCACATCCCACAGATGCTCGATTGGATTGAGATCTGGGGAATTTGGAGGCCAAGTCAACACTGCAAACTGGTTGTGCTCCTCCAACATTCCTGAATCATTTTTGCTTTGTGGCAGGTCGCATTATCCAGCTGAAAGAGGCCACAGTCACCAGGAAATACCGTTTCCATGAAAGCCTGCAACAATATTTAGGTAGGTGGTACGTGTCAAAGTAACATCCACATGGAGGAGAGAACCCAAGGTTTCCCAGCAGAATATTGCCCAAAGCATCACACAGCCTCCGCCGGCTTGCCTTCTTCCCATAGTGCATCCTGCTGCCATGTGTTCCCCAGGTAAGCGACGCACGCGCACCCAGCCATCCACGTGATGTAAAAGAAAACAGGATTCATCAGACCAGGCCACCGTCTTCCATTGCTCCGTGGTCCAGTTCTGATGCTCACGTGCCCACTGTTGACGCTTTCGTCAGTGGACAGGGGTCAGCATGGGCACCCTGACTGTACTGCGGTTATGCTGCCCCATACGCAAAAAACTGCGATGCACTGTGTATTCTTACACCTTTCTATCAGAACCAGCGTTAACTTCTTGAGCAGTTTGAGCCACAGTAGCTCGTCTGTTTGATTGGGCCACACGGGCCAGCCTTCATTCCCCATGTGCATCAATGAACCTTGGCCAACCATGACCCTGTCGACTGTTCCTTTGGACCACTTTTGATAGATACTGACCACTGCAGACCAGCAACACCACACAAGAGCTGCAGTTTTGGAGATGCTCTGACATCACAATTTGGCCCTTGTCAAACTCGCTCAAATCCTTACAAATTTTCCTGATTCTAACACATCAACTTTGAGGACAACATGTTCACTTGCTGCCTAATATATCCCACCCACTGACTAACAGGTGATGTGATGATAAGATAATCAGTTTTATTCACTTCACCTCTTATAATGTTATGCCTGATCGGTGTATATGCATAAACAGGTTATTTTTGTCATTCATCATTGGAGTCTGATAGTCCCGCCTCCTCCGCTAATTAAAGCTGGACCGGTTGAGTGCATGAAGTGTCTAACATTCCACACTTTGTTTTTTCAGTTAATTAAGTGCATCATCTGGGTTTTTAAGAATGCAAAGTAAAATGTTATTTCATGCTGTCATGTGGGGTATAGTGAGAACCATGCCAAACCATCGGCAATGCCATACCAAAATGACTTGAACCTGATGACAAAGTCGTCAGTCCAGTCTTGAGTCACTTGTTCACGAGTCCAAGCCAAGTCGCAAGTCTTTTTTTTTTTGCAACTTAAGCAATACATGCGTAACCTGAGACGTAACCTTGAAACGTGTTATGAAAACCATATAATATGCTACTGTTTTTTTTTTTCTTTTAGGATACACATTTGGGAGAAACTCAACTTTTTTTAATTAAGAAATAATATTGTATTGCAGCTATTTATGTATAGAGTGATGTCTTCTAACAATTTAAGTGCTTAAATGTTTTTTTTATAAGGTCATGTATAATCAATGTCAATATTCCAAGACATCATGACACAGCCTATTATTGACCCTTTTCACATTTCTGGTGTTAAAAATAATTTTTTCACATTTGACCCAATAGCAATTAGCGAAGAAAGGAAAAATCTGATTTTGTATTTGTTCTTCGCTATCTGTTTAACTCTGTGACATTTCCCCCCTTTCAAAAATAATAGTTTGATCTTTCTGATGAGATTTTTTGGCCATTGACTTCATCGAAGTCTTTTTGTCCACAACCTGAGGCAAGTGTCTCTCGGACTTTTCAGCATGTTTTATGTTTATACTTATGTTAATACTAAATATTATGGTTATGGAAGGAAAATCGCAGATTTTTTTCTTGGTACGTACAAACATTTTCTGTGAATGATGTGTTGGAGTGCAATGGTATTTTCAAGTCAAGACCATTATTATTCCCACTGATCTTCAACCTCAAAAATAATAGTTTTCACTGGGACAGCTAGCTCGGTCACCCCTACAGTAAAGGCCACAACCTACTACTATGTCAAAGTTGAAATAGACTAATGTAGCTATAACTATGTTAGCTACTTGACAAGATCTGTTGGGGCCTGAGATGAGAACGTTTGACTTCTTGAAATTTCGACAGGGACCTTTTCAAAAGAAATGCTAAATAAATAAATAGCAAATGGCACTGTTTCCTAAGAATGACCGTATTATTTAAGGCAAGTCTGTTTCAGTGAATCATCCAATGATTAGTTGAAGTGGAAACACTAAAGCAAATAAAGGGGGAAGTGCTTCTAAAGTGGAGCGAGGAGGGGCCTTGAGCTACACACCTTCTTGACGTGCCATTTACGGACTTTGCTCTTACTTCACCTGTGTTTTCATTCACTCTTTCTGCATCTTCGGGATCACACACAAATACAGGCTCCAGCACGATATTGCTGCAGTATGGTGAGTTTATGCATGCAAACATAAGAACAACAATATTCAGTGTACAGTTAGGTAGCATATAACCTATTTGTCTAACATTCCAGTAAACAGTAGAATTTTTTAAAAGGTTACTATGTCATGTTATGCAACAGAATATGTATAATGCACTTTATCTTTATCTTCAATCATTGGCTGTGTTTTCCCTTTTGATCAAATGTAGGCCAAACAGTAGCTTATCGGAGACCGTAATGCAGTAAAGTCATTCAATTATCAGCTGACAGGACAGATTATTGTATACACCCTAAGACAGCAAAATTTAAGCACAATTTATGGAAATACAGTGGCCATAAAATGACATTCAAGCCACACTTAGAATGTATGAATGTCATTGCAATAGATTGAGGACAAAAAGAGAGACTGTGGGTGTCAGATTTTAGTGGATCATGCTTATAATGTGTGTATGTAATTAATTACACCTGTGGTTACTGCTAATCCCAAACTATTCCCATATTCCTATATATATATATATATATATATATATATATATATATATATATATATATATATATATATATATATATATATATATATATATATATATATATATATATATATATATATACATGGGTCAAAGACGAAACAGGGGTTTTCAAGCATCAAAAAAAAAGAGTGTAATACAGCTTTAAATTTAGTTTTTTCCTGTACATTAGAATGTGTCTGTTTAATTTTATATTTTCTTAGCAAAAAATAATGACTATCACACATGTTTTATCATGATTTACAGAAGACACCAACTAAAATGTCATTCAGTGTAACAATATTTATGTATCAGAAAATCTTATTAGGCATATTTAAAACAGGAATCATTTGATGGCATATTAAAAGACTCTATTTAAGTCCAGCCCACAAATACTAATTAATTGAAATTTTTAAATCTTTATACTTTGCCACTATCCTTCAAACCACTATTAGGTTTACCCATTTGCCAGCAAGAAGTTTTTGTAAGGAAGTGAAAATCATTTAAAATATAATACAATTTTGTATGATCACATTATTTTATATATTTTAATGATTACAGATTAGAATAAGTATACTATTACATTTTTTTACATAAATATATCTGTTACACTGAATGAAAAAAGCATTACCCTGAATGACGAAACTTCTACTTCAGCTTATATTGCAGGCCATAAGCTGGCCATCTATATCAAAAAGTGAGCTTGACCAGTAAAGTTAATCACAATTATTCACAACATCTACTTATTTAAAAAAAAATTCTAACAATATAAATGTTTTTTTGGCATTTCATTGAATGACGTGCGGTTTTGTAACTTAGGATACCACACCATGAAAATGTGGAATTATCAAATATTTAAGAGCAATGAATTCACTTTTCTGCTGCACCACATGGTCTTCAGGGGGCCTTTTGATGATGTCACAGACTGTCGAATGACTATCTGTTTTTTATATGATTTCAGAATGGCTTCTTGATCCTGTTACACTGAATGATCTCTTACAAACTGGATTTTCGGGACAAAAGTCCCCTGGTTATTTAAATACTTAAAAAAATAAGTAAGACATAGTCCTTTTAATATAGCACAGCCAACACATATTTGAAAATGCCAAGAAAACAAATATATTTTTTTACTTGTTATTTTATACATTTATTTAAAGATGTAATGGCAATATCAAAGTCCGGACCATTACGCTGAATGGCAATTTTACACTTTGGAACATTATTTCCCCTAAATGTTGACATTTTATTTTGACAAAAGTTATTTGAAATAGTAAAGTAGACAGTTTACTTGCATTTAACATGTTTTTTATGTATATAAACACCAAAATTGTGACGTCTCGTCTTTGACCCACATTCATATATATTCATGTTAACTAGTTTCAAAAATGTTTTTATGTATTTAAAGCACCTGAGAAGCAGAGTACTTTCATGCACAATGTTGTATTCACTAGTGAATCGTGTCATCCTAAATATTGTCAATACTTGCATTTGTTTTAGGATAAAATTGAGACTGCTAAGAGTGAGACAGAGGAGGTGAAAGTCACTATGCTGAAAAATGCAAATGGAGCAGTAGAACAAAAGGATGTCAGTAAAAAAGCTGAAAAGCCTCAGTGTACCGTGAGTCTCCTAAGTGTATAGCAAACCAAGATTTATGTCATATCTGAATAAAGGTGCTGTATGTAAGTTTTTGACTGTACTAACGCATACAAATGCCATAATATGTTTGCAGATATTTAGGAAACATGCTAAGTTCACATACTCGTTTCTCTGAAAATACAATGCTACAGCCATTTATTTTACTTTGAAATGTGTGTTCCGTGTCGGAACGTCTGTTTTTGTTTTGGTCTGTGCGATCTCAACGCTATCTCACGACCAACTTGTACGTATTAGTACGAGGTGGCTAATTCGTACAAATTCGTATGACCTCACTCGTATGAATTTGTACGATTTGTCTATACTGCAGTGACGGGTAGGTTTTAGGGGCGGGGTTAGGGGTAGGTCATTCAGACGAAATCATACCAACTCGTCAAATATGTACAATTTAGCAAAAACGAGTGAGGTCGTACAAATTCGTGCGAATTAGCCACCTTGTAAAATACGTACAAATTGCCATGAGATCGGGTTGGATACCGCACGTTGCCAGTTTACCCATTAGTATTTCGACACCACAGATTGCCAGTTAGCAGAAAACACAGCATATTGCATGGAAGCCAGCAAACAAACTGGGTCAGAGATCGCAGATTCTACCCGACCGTAAAAGCATTCTAAAAATCTTTAAAACGCGTTAAAGATCAACTCATCAACTTACAGTGTGTAAGTCTCCTCGCCTTCCATTGTCAATTGCGCTCGTTCCTGTTGCGTGTCCTCAAACTGGCAACCCACGTGAGTGTCTCGAGTCTGAGGAGGGGGGGGCAAACAATATTTTGAATTTGGACTGCATGCCCATTTCAACCACTAGCTGTCATTCTTACATACAGCACCTTTAATAAATCCTCTTATATTTATTACAATATTACAATTACATATGGATGTCTTTTTATTAAGCCTGCTAAAAGAGCTCAAGGTTTGTCTCAAATGCTCTCTAAACAGACATATTGGTATATACTGAACATATAAACAATTTGAATCAGTTTTCTGTGAAACTTAAATAATAACTTTACACACTTTTAAACTATATGTTAAAGATTAATAGAACCTTCATATCCAGTTCTATTTTTATTTTAATTTCAGAAAAGAAATGTTAAGGAATCTGCAGCAAAGCTGGAAGAGAACCAGAAGATGGGGTATCTGCGGGCTAATAAAGGACTCGTAGCCACTGTACTGATTTCAGCTGTTATTATTTTCACGATTGTGGTTGCCATGCTTGTCACTAAAGAAACAGAAGGGCACAGTCACTCAGAAGTGTACAATGCCACAGAAATTCCATAGCAACAACTGCAGTGGGACAAATCTGTTTGTTTTAGTATATTATTATGTTTTATGTTATAAAGTTACATCTGATCTAACATGAAAGGACAATTTCTTGTTTTAAACATACTTAAAGGGGAAGTTCGCTCAAAAATGGAAATTCTGTCATTTTTGTCAATACAATAAAAGTCAGAGGATCCTATTTACAACAACAATGGACCATATTTCAAAATGTCTTCATTTGTGTACCACAAAAGAAAGAAAATTATGCAGGTTAGGGGAGCCCCTAAAGGGACATGGTGATGGGGAGAAAAAACATGATGAGAGGTAAAATAATTTTCTCGAAAATGTTTTGCTTTGCAAAAGTGCAAAACTTTCCCCGCGCATCTTATATTTTTCCATCACCATGTCCCTTTAGGGGCTCCAGTTTTAAGATTGTTTGTATTAAGACAACGATTTACACTCTGTGGGGAAAAATCAGGTTGTGTGTAAGTTTTTTTTTTCTCTAAGCTCATTCGTTTCACTTTGTCATATAAACATGGCTTGGCAGGAAAGGCTATAAAAAACACATTCCCCATGAAAATTATGCTGATAGTTTGGTATGTAAACACAAGGAGATGTGATTGAAAGCAAGGGCATTTTCTGAGGTCAAGTGCACACAACACACAACACACCCTTTTTATTCTGTACTGAGGAGCACAAACACAATTTTTTGTATTTATTTTCTGCTGTGATTACAAAGGAATCATCTTAAAGACAGGCTTTGTTCGAGGCTAAAGATTGTATATAAAAACCACTTATCAGCATCAACAATGTTTCTTGTTCACAACCAACTTTTTATGTTGGAAACCACCTCAAGCTGTCATAATCATGTTTTGTTCAAATGTAATTTCTGATGAATGTGAAAATAAATGCAGGAATCTATTATCTGTTGTTATCATTGAGTCAGCTTCGGTGCTTCATGTTCACAAGAGTTTCTTTAACAGCAAAGTGTTGACAAATCAGTTCACTCAAATTACTTGAATGAGTCAGGCAGCCCTGTAGTTGCTCCATAACTAACGAAAATTGAATTTCAGCAACCAGTATTTCATCTATCATGCAACATTGAAATATTTGACCAACACATTTGAATATTATTCTTACAATTCATTTGAAGTACTTTCTTTTCTTTTTGCTTTTGTTACAGTATTGTCTTCAGATAAAGGCTAAATTGATTTATTTTAATTTTTAACAGTATTATTTGTCATGTTCTGCTGGCATTTTATGTGAATAAACTTTTGGTCAAAATATAAATACAAAACCACGCAATATGAAATCTACTTAGAATCGCCCTGCTCTGAAATGATTTTAACTTTGTGTTGAGGAATATACTCAATACAAACATTCAACTCTATTTTTATCCCCTTTCTGAGAAACCAAAACAGAGAAGGAGACCAGTAAGGGGTGATTCACACCTTTTTTTGTATTCCACTGGGCTGATTTTTAATTGTTATTGTGTAAACATGCTATCTGGGCAACAGTGGGCACGTGAGCATCAAATCTGGACCACGGAGCAATGGAAGAAGGTGGCCTGGTCTGATGAATCCTGTTTTCTTTTACATCACATGGATGGCCGGGTGCGTGTGCGTGCATGGCACCAGGATGCACTATGGGAAGAAGGCAAGCCGGAGGAGATAAGGAGATAGTGTGATGCTTTGGGTAATATTCTGCTGGAAAACCTTGGGTCCTGACATCCATATGAATGTTACTTTGACAAGTACCACCTACCTAAATATTGTTGCTGGCCATGTACACCCTTTCATGGAAACGGTATTCCCTGGTGGCTGTGGCCTCTTTCAGCGGGATAATGCACCCTGCCACAAAACAAAAATGGTTCAGGAATGGTTTGAGGAGCGCAACGAGTTTGAGGTGTTGACTTGGCCTCCAAATTCCCCAGATCTCAATCCA
Organism: Gobio gobio; assembly: GCF_949357685.1. Taxonomy (NCBI): domain Eukaryota; kingdom Metazoa; phylum Chordata; class Actinopteri; order Cypriniformes; family Gobionidae; genus Gobio; species Gobio gobio. Next base: position 16,254,266 of record NC_137100.1, on the reverse strand, counting down.
ATCGAGCATCTGTGGGATGTGCTGAACAAACATGTCCAATCCACGGAGGCCCCACCTCGCAACTTACAGGACTTAAAGGATCTGCTGCTAACATCTTGGTGCCAGATACCACAGCACACCTTCAGGGGTCTAGTGGAGTCCATGGCTCGATGGGTCAGGGCTGTTTTGGCAGCAAAAGGGGGACCAACACAATATTAGGAATAATGTTATGCCTGATCGGTGTATATTTGCAATCAAAATTATTCAACCCCCCGGAGACTGTAATCATTTACAAATGTAGGCTTTTCTAAAGATATAGAGTTTTTGTATTTGTAACAGTTTAGTGACAAATTAAAAGTGATAACGTCAATATATAATGTAATGCTTTTGAGTTACGGGATTTTTTTGTAATACAGCTATGTCATAATCATTCAACCACTATTCAACACAGCTGTTTTTAAGTCGCTTATTTGTATGGTATGGTACAAAATTGTGTTAAAACACAATTAAGCCTTTGGAAACTCTATTACAAAACTGGATTAGCTTGTGCTGTTACACAAACATCCATTTAGCTCATGCATGTGCTAAAGTGAAGTAGCAAACTTAACACGGAAATCAGAACAAATTGTTTTATTAGGCGACATTAGAAAGTCTATGGCTACAAGGAGATTTCCAAAACACTAAAAGTCCTAAAAGCTGGCAGCCTCATTCATAAGTTTATAATTTGTTGTAGCTACCAGAAAACCATTGATGGTTTTGAAGAAAAAGCACAATATCATTAAGGGGAATAAAATGTTTGATCAGAGCAACTGAGAAAAACCCTCAATTTACAGCAAAGACTTGCAAGATGACCTGATGAAAGGAGGAAAAAACAGTAATGCAGAGTATAAGATAAACACTAGACACGCATGGACTTCATGTTGGGTGCAACAAAGGCAAAGCTTATGAGCAGAAAAACTTCATCTCCATGGTCTTGGTATGGGGGTGCTTTGCTGTTCAAGGACATCATGAATTATTTGAAGTATCAAGCCATTTTGGCAAAGATGGTGATGCTTTCGGTGCAGAGACTGAAGCTTGCTGACCAATTTACTTTCCTGAAGGACAGCCATCCCAAAGTAGGCTATACATCCAAATCTACTGAAACTTGGTTCAGGGATCAGTCGTATAATGTTCTTGAGTGGCCAGTACAGTCATCATATCTAAATCTCATTGAAAATATTAGGTGGAATTTGAAGAAAGCAGTGGTAACGTGAAAACGCTTTTTCAAGCGAGGTAGGCTGTGGACCAAGATTGCAGTAGAGAAGCTTCTAAGCACTTACAGGCAACGTTTATTGGAGGTTATAAAGAATAAAAGATTCTGCACAAAATTTGACTTTTGGGGGTCGAAAAATGTTCAACATGAATGTTTAGAGACAATTTGATATATATAGTTGACAATATGGATAAAGCTCCTGTGATATGAGTAGCGAAAACATAAATATTCATGAGCTTCCCCTGTTGTGGGCGTGTCCTTGAGTCAACGCGCAAAACTTTTAATAAGTTTTTATAAAATAGCATAGATGTACATCTTTGACCTAACAACACCTGCGTCTTTAACAACAGCAATAGTTCAAAATATGAAAATGACGGACGCTAGATGGCGCAAGTGTCTCGCACACCTGCAGTGACAGTCAGATTGAGACCAATTCACCTGCAAAATTACCGCTTCAAAAAGTTTGTGTTGCTCTAAAACACATTCACAATGTCAACAAACGGCAGGACCTCGAGAATATTACAGTTTATGGCCCCAGATGAGCGCCGTCAGTTTGGAATTGAGGTAACTTAACTGCACATCAGTAAATACGCCGGGTAATTTTCCAATGATGCATACATTTACATCTAAACACGCTAGCAACTCTCTTCTCCTTATGCGTGCTTAAAATGAGATTTATATTAACTTACGTTCTCTAAAACGCTAAAATGACACTTTGTAGAATGCATACAAATGTTAAACAAAGTCAAGAGCTTTTTAACCTCCACATGCTTTAATTACACAACTGTGAAAAATTAGCATATTTACGTGCTATTTATATATGTGCTACTCCAAGATATTTTAAATAATACCAAGGAACATGTTCCAAAAAACATGGTGCCATGTCCAAGACCCAGGTTACTGTTGTAGTTTATTGGTGTTTTATTGGTAGTGGGAGTTCATGTTAAATTAAATGCTGTTACATTTTTGTTAGCAGTTTCATCCGTTTCATCTTGTCTCATTTGGCAAAATATTACAGCTTATCTAATATGAATGAAAATGGTTGCTGAACTCAGATAAATTAGCTAATTAATTAAATTATTGTAAATCATTTTGTTATATGTATTACATGTTAATATATATATTTTTTGGTCTTTTTTAGACTCCTTTCCAGCGTCTGGCATGGCAAATGCAAGACATATTAGGGGATGGAGGAATTCTCAAAGAAGTTGTCCATGCAGGGGAAGGTCCACCCGTGCCCATGCATGCCTCTGTATCAAGTAAATGGCTGAGTTGAACATGGTTTTAATGGAGTCATAGTTCTAGTTTCTCGCTTATGATAGTTTAATAGTGCCGAGATAAATGATTTTTAACACACACTACTGTTCAAAACTTTGGGGTCGGTAAGATTGTTTAAAGGGTTACTTCAGCGATTTAGCATTAAGCTTTTTATCAGTAGAAACCCTGTAGTATATTCAAATTATGGTACTTTCCCCCCCTCCTATTCCCCTGAGACGAGAGAATTATGCACTTTATTTCTGGAAAAAGTCCTCAGATGACGCAAATATCGTCATTTTGCGTCATCTGAGGATTTTTTTTGGCCGGAGGCTGAAAACTACAGCCAGTAGAAGGAGCTAGTTCTGCATGTTTTCAACCCGCCCACAGGGGAATGTAAATGGGCACGGTTGCTCGAATAGGGCATTCATAACGGAGCGATGGGGAGCAAAGTGAGTGTTTCAACTTTTCAATGAATTCCTATGAAAGTTTAGCTTTCATATGCGATCTGAAAACGCGCCAGACTGGACACGCACTGAGAATGAATGCCACGCTTACCTCAGCTTACCTCAGCTCTGCTCAGCTCTTACTCCGCTCTTGTGATGATTGAAATCTGACTCCTGCTGCGTTTGTCCCGTGACTTTCATTCGGCTCACTCACACTTTATTGAAAATGTACGTTCAGATTTTTTATTGTAGTGTTTATTCTCTAACTGAACGAAATTATTGTATTATTATGAAGATCAAAACGACGGTGGGGGCGGTGTAGGGAGTGGCCTCGTAGGGCAGTGAAGCAAGTGCATTCTGGGAGTTGTTGTCTTTCATCCACATGAGACAAAAATACATTTTCTGTCTTTTCTCAGTCTAGAAGGCAACAAATTCCAAAATAATTTCCCATTTCCACTACATAAATGACCCAGTTTAAATACACATTCATCTTTCCAGCGCTGAAGTGCCCCTTTAATGTGTTTATGACAAAAGTCTCTTATGCTGCTCACTAAGGCTACATTTATTTGATCAAAAATACAGAAATCATTCTAATATGCTGATTTGGAGCTCAAAAAACATTTCTTATGATTAAAGTTGAATACCGTTTTGGTGCTTAATATTTTAGGTAGTAGATATTATATCTTAACTGTCATTTTTGATCAATTTAATGCGTCCTTGCTGAATAAAGTATTAATTTCTTTAAAAAAAAACAAGTAGGTAGTGTTTGAACTTTTATGTCATGCATTCTCTTTTTTTTGCTACCTTCTCATTAGCTTTTCGACATGAACTCATTTAATCCACAGTTCATTTCTCTGGTTTCATTGAGTACTCTGACGCACCATTTGAGACCACCACCCACCTCAAATATCCACGAATGATGAAGCTTGGTAGAGGTAGGATGGAAATGTAATTCTTCTATTGGAATGATAATCATTATGATTTTCCTTTATATTGTCTTGTTTGTACTGTGCGAGACACTCAAACCTCTTTCTCCGTAGATGTTACTTTGTATGGCCTAGAGCTTGGCCTTCGTACTATGAAGAAAGGCGAGTTCTCCCGATTTCTCTTCAAGCCCAAATATGCCTATGGAGACCTTGGGTGCCCCCCACACATACCTCCATTAGCCACAGTCCTCTATGAGGTGCACGTCCTTGATTTCCTGGACTCGGCACAAGTGGATGATTTCATGGATTTGACTATGGTAAGATTTAATGCATTAATAGTTATGGTCAGAATTATTGGCACCCCTGGTAAATATGATCAAATATGGCTGTAAAAATAAATGTGCATTTTTTTAATCCTTTTAATCTTTTTTTTTTTAAATTCAAGAAAATATAACCTTTCATTGAAAGTGGGGTGTAAATCACATTATGAACTAAATTCTTTTCTCCAAAACACGTTGGCCATAATTATTGGCACCCATTTATTAAATACTTTTTTCAACCTAATTTTCTCAAGATAACAGCTCTGAGTCTTGTTCTATAATGTCTGAAAAGTTTGGAGAACACCTGACAAGATACCAGAGACCATTCCTCCATATTACAGAATCTTTTCAGATCCGTCAGATTCCCAGCTCCATGTTGGTGTTTCTTCTCTTCAGTTCACCCCACTCATTATAGGGTTCAGGTCAGGGAACTGGGATGGTCATGGCAGAAGCTTCATTTTGTGCTCAGTGACACATTTTTGTGTTGATATTGATGTTTGTTTTGGATCATTGTTCTGATGGAAGATTCAACCAGGGCCCATTATAAGATTTCTTGCAGAGGCTGTCAGGTTTTGATTTTTTATCTGTTGGTATTTGCTAGAATCCATGATGCCATGTATCTGAACAAGATGTCCAGGACCTCCAGCAAAAAAATAGGCCCACAACATTAAAGATCCAGCGGTATTCTTAACTGTGGACATGGGGTACTTTTTATCCCTGTTTGCACCAAACCCATCTGGTGGGTTTGCTGACAAAAAAGCTATTTTTATAGTTTCATCTGAACATAGAACCAGGTCCTGTTTGAATTTCCAGTCGTGTCTGACGTGTCTGAGTTTGTTTTTGAATGAGCGAGGAAGAATTTTCTTGAATCCCTCCCAAACAACATGTGGTGATGTAGGGGTTGTTTTTTAAAAAAAATTGTCTTTCTGACCTCAAACTCTCCTCCTCGCTGTGCATTAGGTCGATACATGCCCTATTCCAGGCAGATTTGTTACAGCTTTAGTTGATTGGAACTTCTTAATTATTGCCCTGATGGTGGAAATGGGGATTTTCAATGCTTTAGCTATTTTCCTACAGCCAGTTTCTATTTTGTGAAGCTCAACAATCTTTTGCTGCACATCAGAACTATATTCTTTGGTTTTACTCATTGTGATTTAATGATTAAGGGAATTTGGCCTTTGTGTTTCCTCATATTTATACTCCTGTGGAACAAGACATTCCATTTTCCTAGTCACCCTGTTGTGTTAAAAAAATTAAATATTAATGTGAATATACTTCAGAGATATTTTACTCATAAAAAAATCTAGGGGTGCCAATAATTGTGGCCAACATGTTTTGGAGAAAAACATTTATTTCATAATGGGATTTCCCCCCGACTTTCCAATCTTTTACTTCAATGAAAGTTTAGGTTTTTGCAAAATTTTTGAATGATAGATCAAAACGATAAACAAGGCTGATTTATTTTTACATCCATCTTTGATCATATTTACCAGGGATGCCAATAATTCACCCTTCGCTGCAAGTTTGATTGACAGGCGATCTGACCAATCACATCGCCGAATCTGCCGGTTTGTCCGACAAAGCAGTCAGGAGAGTTAGTAGATTAACATCGGTGGACTTGAATATTGAACTTGAATAACGGTGTTTACTGACATCTTTCTGCGGTTTAACCTCTTCCCTGTCACCGTCCCGCTGGCGGGACACCTGGCACTCTTTTTTGATCTGCTTTTTTTTGTATCATATATTTGAGTAATTATCATAAATTAGGTATCATTCGAAAGCTTACGAACTCAAAATTCATCCTGTGAAAACCGTTTTGAAATTGGACATTGCGTTACCATGGAAACAGGACTTTAAATTCTTCTAGTGGGCTCCTCCCCTAGTGGGCGTCATCATGTTTTATATTACAACATTTATTTTAACTACTTTATAATAAAAATCTTTTCTAATCTTGACAAAACACATATCGTCGGAAAGGTCTGAGTCTCAGGGTTCCATATTTGGTGACGGAAGGGATATTTGGACAGAAATTTACAGAAAAATGCATCAAAAAAACAATCAATGGAATATGTGTGACACCCGGTGTCTATTTGTGGTACAGCGCCTAAACAAAATCTCATGGGAACTTCAATTTTTGTGATATCAACTTCAAATTTGGAACACAACTTGGTTAGACATATGGCTTTGATTTTATAGTAATTTTAGATTAAAACTTTTTAGTAAAATATATATTTTATATAAAATAAAAATATTTAGTACAGTATTTTTTATTTACAGTAAATTTAAATTTCCATAACTTTTTCATACTTTCATATTTTGATTGTGTTCACTTCAGCAATACTCTGCCGAGTGTCTGCTTTAAAACAAGACCAAACTTAGGTCTATATTCCAAAGCATTCTTGAATTACAGCCCTTTAAGTTTGGATAGTGCATTTTCATGTGTATTCTCAAAAAGGGGGGTGACAGGTAAGGGGTTAAACAACATTTATTTTAGTGTTCATTCATGTTAATTTGATACTCATCAATGAACTACTAGAAGGAAGAGATGATTGGTTCACGAGCAGCTTTAACTGAGGCGCTACAGCGACCATGACACATTAAAGAGCCACAAAACGGTATTTGTTGTTTACATTTCTTTGTTTCATATCAAAAGTAACTTGCACTGTCCTGTCTGTCGGCTTATTGTCAGTATCCTCTTTGCTCCGTGCTGTATTTTCTCTACGTGCGTGTGTGTGGTATGAGAACACCATGGCTTATCGGACATAGCAACAGTAACTAAAGGGGGCGGCTCTTTGCAAACGGTCAATTCTGACCACAACTGTAGCTTTCTCATTTAGTTTGTTTGTGGGATCTAAGATTGTGCTTTCACCATACCCCAGGAAGAGCAGAACACTGTTCCTCTGTCCACCTTGCTGAATGTGCTGGAAACACAGCGGAGCTTTGGCAACCTCTGCTTCAAGAAGAAGCGCTATGAAGATGCTCGAGAGAGATACAAGCAGGTATTCTGCTTTTAAATGTCTTATTTGTTTTGCAAGTATGAGAGTTTATGAATGGATAGAAGGAAAATGTGCTCTGAAAATGTATAGTTTATTCTACCTGTGAAAGAGATTGTAACATACTTTTGTCCTATGGTACAGGCCATGACACTTTTGCAGAATCGTGAGCCAGTGAATGATGACGAGAAGCAGCGTCTTGAGGAAATAAAGTTGCTTTTCCTGCTCAACCTCTCACTCACATACCTCAAACTGGAGAAACCCCAAAAGGCCCTTTGCTTTGGGCAGAAAGCACTGGACATCAACCCCCAGAACACTAAAGCTCTCTTCCGCTGTGGCCAGGTTGGGCAATATTTTGATATTTTTATATCCTTTGTTGAAACTCTGATCATAATTTTTTTGTAAAAAGCATATTGCTCTGTAAAATCTAGGGCTGTCAATCGAGTCAATTTGATCAGAATCTGCTTGAAAGTCAAATTGGTTTAATTTTCACTCCGAAACAGAGACTACTTCGTTCAGGTGATCTCTGATCAATTATTTTTATGCAATATATAATATATTTGATGCGATTATTTTGGTACAATATTTATTACAAAAAAAAAAACCCTGATACTGTATGTCCTTGGGCTGGGCGATGTGGCCTAAAAAAAATCCGATTTACAATTTAAATCTATTTTTTTTACTCTCCTACTTAAAATCAATCTGCAGATGACAAAGAAATTGCTCAAAACAAGTTAACTTTATTTTGTTTTTGTAAAATATTTGCAGCTTGTTAGCACATACCTGGGGTCCAAAACTTTCAGCATGTGAATAAACTAGTCTCATAAGGTTTATGAGTTGATATGCAGTTAAAATGTACTTTTATTAACAACAGTAATGTGCAAAAAATTTTAGGGAAAATTTAAATATTCTGCTCTTATTAAATATAGGTTACCATTGTTCTTTTATCGTATCACACTGAACTGACCGACAGCTTCAGTGACTATTAAAGGAGTGCTCTTTACATGGTTTCTGTAGCCTGACAAGCTAGACCCACATCAAGATGTTGGGTCTGGGAACTCACCATTGGCAGGGCTCAATCTGAGGGGCGGGACAAACGGTTGTCTTTCAAATTCCCTCTGCACGCAATTGGATAGCGCTACAACCAACCAGAGCAAAGTGAAGTGGAGCTAGTTGATGGATTAAACTTTCGGCGTATCCGGTCGGCAAAACTCCGAACACATCTTCCTTTCTTAAGAATGACTTCAGTGCCGTTCTTTGTTCTTTTCTCAAAGAGTCCCGGCCAAAGCCGTTTCGAAAGACCGCCATTCGCCAGCTTCTTTGTTTACAAGTAGCACGCGGTAGCATGCGGAACCGCCGCAACTCTGCCGTGACGTGCTGTCATTATGTTAAGCCCGCCCACCGACTCTATACACGATGTGATTGGCCTGAACAGAGTTTGTTTTTTCCAGCTCGCAGGTCTAACGAGAGTTGCTAGACTACACTCACAGCAAATTAGATTTGTTGCCGCTAGGGTGCGTCTAGATTTCTAGGCTATGGTTTCTGGGTAATTTAGTCACCATTTGAAGAAAAGTTGTTTTTCATTAGACTTTGTGACTTCCTACTTTTGACCATATATTAGGGAGTGGAAATAAGCACTAAGGTCTTCCTCCGTGTTTCCGCCTAAATAAAAGCTGTTTAACGTGTGAAAGAAATCCATCAACATTTCTTGTTTTTAAAAGAAGTCTCTTCTGCTCACCAAGGCTGAATTCATTTGATCAATACAATACAGTTATATTGTGAAATATTATTACAATAGCTGCTGTTTTCTATGAGAATATCAAGTAAATTGTAATGTATTCCTGTGATCAAAGCTGAATTTTCAGCATCATTACTCCAGTCTTCAGTGTCACATGATCCTTCAGAATATGATGATTTGCTGTTCAAGAAACATTTCTGATTATTATCAATGTTGAAAACAGTTGTGTAAAAAAAATGTTTAGGATTCTTTTGAAAGCTTTCTATTTCAGATACATGCTTTTCTTCTATTCATCAAAGAATCCTGGGGAAAAATATTGTGAGCATATTCTGCATAAGAGACTTCTTTTAAAAACATTTTTTTTTTTTTTTACATATCTCAGTCCGAACTGTACTGTAAGACTTTGAATATTAAAGTGCAAATTAACACCACTCTTGGGGGTTTGCTACTGTTACAATTAAAAACCGTATAAGGGTAAAAACATGATAGGCAGACATGATGTAAGCATCACAGCTACAACTAATAAAATTTATGGGGGTGACAATCAGTTCTTTCCAGAAAAATGCGGCTTTTTTTTGTGATTGTTGCGGGCAAAAATCCTTGATTATGCGGCACGTTTTCTTAAAAAATGCGATGGAAAATGCAGGATATTTATGCAATTTTATGCAATAAAATTGCGGGAACTTGCCAAAACTGCGGTTTGATGAAAAAGAGAAAAAAAGCACTACATCACAGAAAGTGCTGGGAATATTTAAGTTCTCATCTTGTTTTATTGAAGACCTTAATAAACACATGGCTCAAATGAAAAAAACATTGAGTCAAATTGAGTTACAAAAATTGAGTCAAGTTCTGTAGCTTTACAAAAGGAATATGCAGTATTGCAGAATATGGAATATGTAGGTAGCTATACAAAACAGACATTTGAGTGCTTCCAATGCAAAAAGTGCAATCTCTTAAAGGGTTAGTTCACCCAAAAAGGAAAATTCTGTCATTAATGACTTCCCCTAATGTCGTTGGACACCCGTAAGACCTCCGTTCATCTTCGGAACACAAATGAAGATATTTTAGTTGAAATCCGATGGCACAGAAAGGCCTCCATTGGCACAATGCACTTTGCACTCTCAAGACTCATAAAAGGTACTGAAGACGTCGTTACAAAGTCCATCTCACTACAGTGGTTCTACAATAACTTTATGAAGCGAAGAGAATAGTTTTTGTGCGCAATAAAAACCTAAATAACAACTTATATAGTGATGACCGATTTAAAAAAACAGCATCATGAAGCTTCGAAGCGTTATGAATCAGCGTGTCGATTCACGATTCGGATCGCGTGTCAAACTGCTGAAATGTGACTTTGGTGATCCAAACCACTGAATCGACTCACTGATTCATAACGCTTCGAAGCTTCATGATGCTGTTTTTTGAAATTGCTGTTGCACTTGAACAGCATTAGCTTTTGCAAGTGTGGCAGCATTATTTAGTTAGTCTTCATTATGGCTCTGTGAAAGGAGATTACCCCATTCATGGGAACCGAAGACGTCACTTCAGCCATGCTCGCCGCCATTTTTGTGTCTGACATGGCAATGAACACAGCACATTCTAGATGAGAAATATCAATATTTGGAGAAAAAAAACATTTATTGGTTGTGATCCTTATTTATTACATCCAACTGGGTTTTGTCCCTTAAAATCTGCAACGCCAACTTGTTTTTCCAGACATTTCTACATTAGAGCCCCCGATAATATATCTTGTACATAATCCATCGCCGCACAGACAATAAGGAAATGATTTTAATCAAACCATGTTGTTGATGAAAATAATATTAGAACAATACAAATGCTATCTTTGATATTACTGGTTGAACATGCTGTTTGAGCTGCGCACGCTGAAGCTGAAGAGAATAAACACTCGTAAACTGAAGAGCTTGTTGTGGAAAGCGTTCCCATAACAACACGCTGAAACACAGCAACTGAGCCGGAATAATTCACAACGTTTTATTACAATACTGTATACCAATATAATGTTATGAATATGACAGCCCCAATCATAGTTATTAATGTTTTGCGTTGCTGTTTTTTTGAAGGTGTGCGCTCCACTGAAGCTAAAGATGATCAGGTACAAGCGCTGCGGATTATTTACCTCAACAAAACGCATCTATATGAGATTAATCAGATATTTATACTACGTAACTTAATATTACAACTTATATCTGCATAAGTGAAGCTTGAACTAAGTTATGCGCTAATGTGCAGAATGTGTGTAAGCCGATGCACTCTTCACACAACAGCACGCTGAAACACCAACAAAACCAAACCCAGAGAATTCACAATGTTTTATTACAATAGAGTCCTCATTATAATGTTATGTATATGACAGTCCCAGTAGTTATTAATGTTGTGCATTGCTGTTTGGCTGCCAGTGGTCCCTTCTGGTTGAAGCCAACCATTTATTCCGCCGATATAACTCCTTTGGGATCTAATAAAATTGTAACAATCACAAGCTAACTGCACAACATATCCCGGGCATATTGTAACCTTGTTGTGAACCTTCTGGGAGTGTTTTGTTGATCTTTCTCTGGTAGTTGCGGCTGCTGTACCCAGAGACTGAAACAGGTCGTGCAGCTGTGACCGGACACAAAAATGGCGGCGATAAAGTACAGTGACGTCACATGGTTCGCATGAATAGCGTCAGCTTCTGACGCAATGTCAAGTGATCCAAAATCAAAAGGGTACAAGTGCTCCAAATGAGCCAGGTGTGAAAATGCCCTAAGATCAATCATTTTAGCAAGCGAGTAAATAATTTCATACACATAAGAGAAATCCTCACCAAGGCTGCATTTATTATAATATAGTAAGCGTCAAGAACAATGCTACAGTAAAAACAGTAATATTGTGGAAATATTGTCATTTAAAAGAACTTTTCTATTTGAATAACATTTTAAATGTAATTTATTCCTGTGAAAATTTTCAACAGTCATTACTGTAGTAGTGTCATACGGTCCTTCAGAAATCATTGTAATATGCTGATTAGTTATATGATGATTTGAACTTTTGACTGGTAGTGAATACTTCAGCTTCTGGAAGAATCTTCCAATCAGGTTTTCATAGTTGTGGCTGCTTATTTGTGTTCAGGCCATATGGTATTGTTGATCTGATATTTAGAACTTTTGTTTCTATTTTTTTTATGAGGCCTGTTTGGAGATGAAAGACTATGAGAAAGCACAAGATTACCTTACACTTGCTCAGATGAAAAAGCCATTTGACCCTGACATCAACACCTTGCTGAAAAAGCTTGCTCTGTAAGTTTGAATTATCTGCTATTTTTGTCGTCATACATTTGTGAATGTGAAAGCTAAACAAATCTACTGATCTTTTACAGCTGCTACAAGGACTATTTAGACAGAGAGAGAGATATGTGCACCAAGATGTTCTCAGGTTTGAAGCGAACAGAAAAGTGAAGCTGTGTGTGCAACTTGCAGTGTCCATGGTAGTGGTCTTCACCATTTTTCAAACCCTCCAGATTGACCACAAGTGGGCAGTATAAACCCAACAAATTGTCATTTTGGGTTGAGTGGCCAACATTGCATCAAATGTTGTCATACTTTTAATTGATTTATTGTTTGATTTTATTTGGCTTTTTTATATACTCTCTGCTCTCAGCATTATGTTATGTATGTTATTTTAGATACGAAGATACGCTTTATTATAACAAACAGTCAAGCTTTTGCAGAATTATGTTCAGTATTATGTTCAAAACTCTATATGGAGCATCAGGATGTTTTCCAGGTGCACTGTTTGACGTTTCAGAAATCATATAGAGTCTTTAAATTGTTTAACCTATTTGTCATGCTCTTAATGTTTTATTTATTTTTTTGTAGGACATGCAACATCTGTGCCTGAATAATTGTTTTACCTATGTTCACATTAATTCCACTGTGCCATCACCACTGTGACAGACTATTTTGTGTGTTAAGTTTTGAAGTTAACATGTAAACAATAAGATGTTCCACCTTGCTCCGTGTTTAAAATTGTCCTTAGATTTAAATGGAAATGAATAATATTGTATTATATTGAAAATACAAATACATTTTGTTTTCTCAAAATAAAATAAAAAGTCAGTATATACTGTATATATTAAATCTATTCTCATACAAGTCTGTTGAGTCTTGTCACCATGCTGTGCTAACAGTGCTAACTCCATGTGTGTTCCTGCAACAGCCATAAAAATGTATTTGGACACTTAACCTCTTAATATTTTGGGGGATTTCCGCCTGGATTTGGCCTACCCAAATTGAAAAGCTTCTAAGTCTAAATACAAAATGTTGATGTCATTTTACAGGAAACCTTTTGAAGTTACATAAACCACTGATAAACATGCAAGTATATGTTGTCTGAGCTGTAATACAACCCCCCCAAAAAAGAGGCGCTTTTTGATTTTTTTGGTTATAAATTCATTTTTGAAAGTGTGTAACTCAGGCCATGTTTGCGTTAGCACCTTGCAGATAGTTTTGACTGTTTCCACTAGATTCCAGAAAATACTGGAAAAAAGAATGTTGTCTGTACCATGTTGTATGCAAGATTTATTCAAATGGATCTGAAGGGAGGAATATTCCCTTTTTTATGTCACCCCCCAGCCCCCCATCCCCCTATACAGTGGTATAAATTCGATATCCCAGTGTAATTTTTAGTGGATGTATGAAGTGAGTTCCCCGAGTTCACACAGGTATCCATCAACAAATCAAAAAAGTTTATACTAAACTAAATTTATAAGTCACGTTGAATAAAAGTGTCTGCTAAATGTTGATAACCACAAAGTGTCACAAATTACATTTTGTGGCCTGTTACCTGCAACACAGCTTTTCGTTTTTGTCAAGGTTTGTGCTGGAACATCCCATATGGAATAACTGAGTGTACCTCAGTGTGGAGATGTAAGGATACCATCTTTTATGAGAGCCAGGATTTTGACCACAATGACCTATTTGAGAAACCCCCCCCACATTGATTTGTAGAGTGAAGTTCCCCTGTTATTATATGTAATGAATAGCCTTTTCTGTGCCTGGATGTGCAATGCAAACATAGTTAAACTTAAAACAAGCAATAGGTCTGTAAAACCTTAGACTACAGATAAAGACATTGCTTAGTTTGGTTTCTCCTCCCTTGGTAACATTAGCCTATAGTGCAGTCCATCCTTTGCTGTTTGTGTTTCTTTTGAGCGTTGCTCCTCTGCTGACATTTACCAGATGGGAAAATGTAATTATGTGTGTACAAAGTGAAGTTTATTATTCTTGACCCACACCTCCATATCCAGGTTTTAGGGGTTTACAGTCCTGTACTGAGCTCTTGGTGCTTGGCAGTAAGTTAGTTTTTCAAAACCAGAGTTCTTTTTTCATACTGCTGTTTTTTGTACAATGTTCCCTAGTTGTCCAGCATCCTGTCCATTTTATGAGTCAAAGAGATGGTTCACAAAAAAAATAATTATAATAGTAAAAAACAGTAAAGGATAATCATTATTTACTCATCTTCATGTCATTCCAAACTTGGGGTGCGTCTCAGTCTGTTCCCTAGCTCCCGAGCTTGTGGATCAGTACATCGTGTACATGAATTCGGGCACTGGTAAGGACAGTAAAGGACACTGGCTCACTACACCCCAGATAGCAAAAAATATCGGCACGGCTTCTTTTTGCCGCCGGCCCTAAGCTGTCGGCTATAGGTGCGTCCCGCTGGCGGTGATTAAACGTTTGCCGCCGAATACGTCACTCCCATTTCTTGCGAGATGCCGCGGCCGACTAGCCGGCGGGCCGCCGGCTTCATTTTCTCTGGCGGTTGCCTCCGCCTAATGGACCGCGGCCGGCTGGCGGCAAGCCGCTGTGAAATACAAGGATTTCTACTCTCAAATTCGACCAGCCACGTTGGCTATGTTTGGCTTGTTGGGAAATAGAGTGGAACTGACAGCATTTTAACTAGTTCTCACATTTGAAGCGATTATAAAATCATAATAGCCTATATGTGAATTATATCAAATATTAGTTTTTTTTGCTCCAAAGCCATTAGGGTTTATAACAGATTCTTGACTCTTGATTCCATGATAAGGTTAGGTTTAGGAAATTACATTTAAATTTTCACTTGATTATTTGCATGTCGAGTGTGTTTAAACAGTGTTGGTCAATTTGACCCATAATGGATGTAATACTTTTTTTTTTTTTTTAGCATAATAGGAGGGTTAAGAAAGTTTGAAAGTTCATTTTAGGATAACACTTATTTTTGTATTGCCCTTTTTTCTATTTCTTTTTGGACTGACTTTAAAATAGACATGACAAAAAATTAGAACTAACTTCATGACATTTTACTTTGTTTTCAAAACCCATATTTTTCTGAAAAACAAAAATATATTATTAATTATTTAGGAAAAATTCTACATTCATAAGACAAGAATAACTCAAAAGAAGCCCTCTAATATTACCTCTTATAAAGCTGATTTTTACAATATTTGAAACCCTCTCAAACATGAGGTCGCAAAACAAAAAGCTTACAAAAACAGAAACCTGAAAGCTTTTCAATTTCATGTGACTGCCTTAATATTATAAAGTATTTTCTATCTCAGAATTCTTATTTTTATTATTTATTTTATATACAGTGTTACATTTGTTGTTATTCTTTGTTCTACATATTCGGAACTGTACCACAATGCTTTATTATTTTTATTTTTCTCTCATTGTACTTTTTGTATTGTACTTGTCTATACATGTACTAATTTAAATAAAAATAAAATAAATAAAAAACAGAGAAGTACCTCCACCGGCCGAGAGGGGCAGTATACCTAAAAAAGACGGAAGACAAACCGGTAAAACATACAGATTTACCATCAGCGGCCGCTCATCACATGGTTTTAGTATTTGAAGAGAGGAGATCAGAAAATATCCTCGACTACGAGCGTTTAAGTAAGTACATGTTTCCTTTTTGTGTCACACAATATTATGTTCATTTTTGATGTATATACCGGTAGGTTGTTTTAATTAGTTTGTTCAGACACGCACGCTGATATAGTGCACAATACACAGTGTTAGCTAACACGTGCTGTTTCGCCTTTTTTACACACTGAGTTCAAGCATGTGCTACATGTTAAAATGTATCTAGCTACTGTAGGTAAGTTAGCCAAAGCTTTACATCTAGAAAGACTTAAGTTTAACTTTTGGTGTTTTCTAACAAAACAGAATGATGTATATAGGTTATTTAAATTATTTTGTTAGTCCGAACAAGCATGCTGCTAGGTCAGTTTTAGCAAGTGTTAGCTAACATGTGCTGTGTTGCTACTGTTCTTCTAGCATTTAAGGTCATTTATGAGTTATTTCTCTGAACTGCTGTACTTATTATGTTTGAGGACAATGCAGTTTACTTGATTCACTACACTGAATGAATACATTTTACTGTTCCACATTTGGCTGACCAGTTTTTCCCCCCACAGCATAGCTACTGTATATTCTGTATTTAACGTTAACAATGCGGTTTTGTTCACATTTTCTTGCAGATACCTTGACCAGAGCACAATCGGTTATCTTCATCCAAGAGACCTATTGTTGGACAATCGTTTCGGCTTTCAAGGTAAATAAATTGTTAGTCACAATGTCTAGTTACTGGGCTATAAGGAGAAGAATATTGAAAGGAGTTGAGATGGACAAACAGGAAATTGCAGATGTTGGAAACTTTAACAGTATGGAAAATTGTGCCTGTAGTTGTTGTTTTATATATATATATATAATTAAAATAAAATATTTTTTATGTAGATTTCCAGAATGAGAACCAAGCCCTGAGGGAAAGCAATGCACGAGCAGGTGAGAACATGCACTCTTTCTTAAATTTTACTTTTTTGACTGTGATGTAGGTCCAAAATTACCAAATGCCTTTCATTTTTTAGCTTCGGATGACAGCGGCTCACTTCATGAGCAGGTGAAGCAAGTTGGGACAATGTTGACGACGTTTGCTCGTACTGGGCAATCAGGTACAACTTGCAAACAACACCTGTGGTTGTTGGTTTAATTCCCACTGGGGCCACCTGTACATGTAGTAGACCTAGTTGTAAATGTCATAGTTTAGTAGTTGAGGGACCAGGACTGACTGCTTTATTCTTTTATTCTGTGAACCCCTGTAGGTGCAGATCAGACCCTAATGCTGCGACGTCTTGGAGAGTTTGGCGATGTTGTGCGTAGCATGGACAACAAAATGGACACTATGCTGCAACATTTCAGTGCCAATGTGTCTTTTGGAGAGTTATCCCTGCCAGGGGGTCTGTTACTCCCCCTAGACAACCCATTTGGCGTTGCTTGACAACAGTTTGAGGCAGGATAAAGAGCTCCAGTAAGTGTGCTGATTTTGTTTATAATGCTGTAGGGTAATCTAAAAAGTAAAATTTAAGATTGTACACTGCATATTCTACAGTCTGAATCACAGCCTGTCACATTTTTATATTTATGTATGAGAAGCTTCAGAGATATGTAATTTGTAACACTTTTTTGTATTTTCAGCTTCGGTTTTTGGCAATCAAATGTGGGAGGGACCTAAAGACAACCGTGTGGCGAATGCTTTAGAGTATCTTCTCTAATCACCTTTCCATTAATACAACCTGGACTGGTGTAGGGGATAAAGCATGTTTTAGAGACATGTTCCTGAAGACCATTGTTCAAAGTAATATATATATATAAATATATAAATTTGTTATATATTTAAGTAGATGTGTGTGGCCTTATGACATTCACATGGAATGACAGATCTGTATTTTCTACAGGAGCCATCCGGAAGAACCCGGCAACCCAGGATGCCACTGATGAGGCGGTCCAGGTTAGCGCTATGCGTTACCTGAAAGGAGCATCTGATCGTGAAGGTGGAAAAAGACGCCGCACAGCTGAGAGGGACCCACAGCCGACCTCTTACACCTAGGCTGACTACTGACACCTGGAACCCTTTCTTTATCCTGCAGTCAGTAACATCAAGACCCCTAAAGAAGCCAGAAGTTTCAGGCTACACTCACCCAATCCACACTGTTCACTGTGGAAATTACTTTTTTTTTATTCCCTGTGACCCTGCCTTGAAGGCAGCTCCTTGGATAGATATGGGATGGCGAGGTTGTTTGTCCTTTATATAGGCGCACAAGAAATCACTGAAGATAAGCCAATTTGCGCTGCCTCATTCTGGAGGTCGGGGAAAACCGGAGAACCCATAGTCAGGCTTGTTATAATGTTCTGTTCTACTACTGTTCTATTCTTCTCCAGAGCTTTACTCTAAATTATTACCATTTATGCTATTGTTAGAAATGGCTTGTTAAATGTGATGTTATACCTCGATTTATTTGGTATCCTGCACATTCTTTGGTACCAAATATCCTCATTATTTGATATAATATTTAATGGTAATTCTTTTCATCCCAGAGCTGACCTATTTGTTATTAACAAATATTGTAAGTGTTATAATTTGCTTGTAAGGCTGTTTTTTTTTTTTTTTTAAACCAAAATTTAATTGGAAACATGCAGGTTCTTTAGTAAAAATGTTTTTTGTTATTTATAGGCCTATTTAAGCTTATTTATTGTCTGTTATATTTAATTTATATTATCTTGTATCATTGACAGTTAATGTACTTTGAAATGTGGAATAAAAATGCCAAATGGGAATTTATCTGGTTTGTTCAATTATTATCCATCATAAACTGCATGTTACAAATATATGAATAATAAATAAATATATATATTATTTATTACACAATAAGCGGAGGCAGATCGTTCGAAAAAAGCGTTTGCCTCCGCCGGGCCGCCTTCTGGTATAAAGGCGGCGGAACGGCGGTTTGCCTGCGGGCCGGCGGCGGTACGAAGGCGGTAGGAAGCCGGCTGCCGCTTTTAAAAAGCGGCTGCCGCCGGCGGTGCGCCGTCAAACGTGTTTGCGATTACGCAATTCTGACGCTTCTACAGCCGCCGGATCACCGCCGGTGGTCCGCCGACTCATTGCTATCTGGGACACTGGGACACTGATGACTTTTTCCGGCGACGTGACAACATCCTCATTGTACAACATCATTACTGGTAGCCTATTTATGAACAACAGCAGAGCTGATATCTTTCTGACATTACTTGTAATGTTATTTAAAGTGAATTATAAATACTTTGCTTCATATACGTGCAAAATATCAGCCATAAATAAACTATACATTTTAGCTAGATTGTGTTCATTACCTGTCTAACGATCTATGTGTATGCTGAAATATAATAAAATAATAGTTTCTATTTTTTTATATCTTGTGTCGTTAGTGATTGTTATGTGTTGTGAGTTGGCTCACGTTTGACCCAAGTGTGCCACACAAGTCCTGAAAAGTGAAGCCAAAACGTTTCGATCGCCCCCAGGTGGCTGGATGCAGTATAGCTCATAAACCCCGCCCAATCCATGTTTGAATGGGACGTGAGACTAAATAAACAATTAAATTACACTTCAAATAATTTTTTCTAAAGATGTCTTTTGTCATTTTCAGTAGTTTCCATCACGCTGATGTAAGTTCAAGTGTTCGTTTTTTAAATAAGTTAAGTTAGTTATTTGATGCTATAAAAACTGGAGTGTGGCGTCATGATTGACAGCTGAGATTCACGGCTTCTCTGAGTGAAGTAGTCACTGAGGCACCAGCAGAATATTTTCGGGAGGAGATTGGAGCTTCAACATTAATTTCTACATTTCTATAACTGTTTATTTCACACCGACATCATTTGTTGTTCTGCAGTAAACTGTACTAACCGATTCCGCGATTCTCTTTTTTTTTTACAGTGTATGTTCCAGACCTTTATGCATTTGGATCCCATTGACTTTGATTGTATGTATTTACTATTGTTTTCCCAAGAAGAAAGTACAGATTTGGAACAACGAAGGTCAGTAAATAAATGGAGTAATTTGAGTAACATTTTTTTTGTGCCTTTTATAAAAGATACATTTCATAAAATCTCTGTACCATTTCAACAGAATTTGCAACATTTGGTCAGAATATATAGCTACCATTGTGTGGCCATCAAAGGAGAAACAGGGCTCTGTCCCAAGTGGCACCCTAAGCGCTTGTTGTCTGCCTCCAAATCCTCACTTTTGTGACGTGATGCAGCTTTGGCTATATTCACACTGTCAGCTCAAATCCGATTATTTGTGTAGCCAATTGGAATCTGATCAAAAATGTTGACGTCCACATTGGGCGGGCGCAGCTAGACTTCAACCCGGCTAAGGCGGCTATGTTCGAACTTCGGACTGTCAGTCCAATTTCAAATCCTATTTTTGTGAAATCCAATCAGATTTAGCAAGTCTGAACGGCCAAAAATCACATGAAATGCGATTTTTACAAATCTGATTTACCTTTTTGTGTGGATTGAAATTGAAAGACTGTGAAAATTTGCATAACTCCAGATTGTCTGGCGAAAGACAATTACTCACTGAGAAGACACTTTTCGCAGCCGACATCCCACTGAGTGAATCAACAGAGAATGGCTCTAATTTACATGTATTTCTTTTTACCTGAAACTTCCCCCAAACTCCTGATTCTCTCTCCTGGGAGATCGCCGAAATATACCCAAAAATCTATTGGATTTAATGTCAATTCTCACTATACAGTATTATATGTGTTTGATATCGATTGAAATGTCTCCGTGCGAATGGTACAAAAATCTCATAACCACATAAGTATACAAGAAGTTAATAAGAGTTTTTAGAGCTTAGAGCTATTTTATTTATGATGGTGGGTGTGTCTTTTGGAGCCATTTGATCTCGTCAATACAGGTCATGAGGGACAGTGATTAGATGTAAATTACCATTGTTAGCATGTGTTTCTATTTGAAAGAGATTTCAGTCTTGGTCTGAGCAATAACGAAGTGGAGCAGAAAGATTGGGGCGCAATACTTTAATAAGATTGGCCCGTAACACAGCGAAGGCTCTGTGTTACCATTCAGAAAAGTCAGGAAATCTTTCACTCTTTAGGCTATTTTGGAATATTTGATGTTATGTATGAATTATCTTTGAATTGATTATGTAATTGGCATTAGACTTTTAGCTGACTATTAATAAAATTGTTACATTTTGATCTTTTCTGAATTACTCTGTAATAATTAACTATCTCTAGTACGGAGCGATATAATTGCAACAAAAGGTTAAAACAGAATGATTAAATGTGTGACTAACTATTAAATATAAACGACCAAACAACCAATTGGCATTCTATCCTAAATTCGACGATATGATAAATGGAGTCAGATAAAGAATATTATAATCAAATCCATTTTGCCCAGCTGGAGCACGAACGCGCAGCGACCTTCAACCGCAGCTCGTTACCGTTCATTGGAGCGAGATTTTAGTGGCCTTACAAAATCCTTTTCACATTTCTGGAAATACGTTTCAGTCTGACTGCGCTGATCAGATTTTGCATGGTTTATGTGACTTTCTAACGCCACGCCCGTCAATATGAGACATTGTTATAGGAAACACGTCGAAAGTCGCTGCAGAAACAAGGTTGTGTTGTTGCAAAGTGCCAGACGAGCAGAATAGCAATAGGCTATAACGGAGGCATGTTTTGAGACCGGCAGCGATGACAGCGCAGAATAAAACAACTCTCATATCAAGTAGTCCAGCATGGCAGCTACACAAATGTCACAGACACACAGATACACAATGTGGTGACTGCTGCTGCAGAACAAGTACAGGAACTTGCTACTGCCAATATACAGTATTTGCCGATACGCTACTGCGAGTAAGACATAGTGCTGCTGCACAAATAGCATATCAATAACCCATAGCAGATCTGTACAGGTGGAGCTGGGGAAGGTTGAGGGTTTTAGAGGAACTCTGAAGCGCGCTGCAAACTGCCATAGTAAATGTAACCAGCCATTTGAATGTGTTCAGCAACAAGCCCATTGGATGCAGATGCAACATGGATCAATCAGCTTGTGCCAAGTAGTTAACGCTGTATATACCATCAGCTTGTATTAGAACCATCAGCCTGTGCCATCTAGAATTTCATGACGGAGCTATGTATATCATGCTCTTGAGCAAACTAAGCAAGCTAACATGAACTACAATCTATATCTTGCCATATATACACAAAATTCATTCTTCAATATTTACAGCAATAATCAGACAATCTCAAACTGATGAATTAGCAGAAGTTATTACTCCACTACCTGCATGACGCAATTAATGACAGTTCTAGATTGTCGAACCAACGTGGTTTGTATGATGGATATGTGACAAAGTTACTATGTTTCAGGAAGCTGTTGTGACTAGCTTTATTTCTTCATTGATCCCCTGTACTATGGTAGTTAAGCAGCTAGTTAAACTTTGACTATGGAAAATTCTTTCAGGAAAATGACTACATCTTTATTTAAATTTTTTGAATAACGTGGACCGATGAGTTGTGAACAATAAGACCTGGGGCCTCATTTATAAAACTTTCTGTAGATTTTATTCTAAAAGTGTGCGTATGCACAAAAGCTAGATTGTGCGTATGCACAAAAGTTTTCAGATTTATACAAATGCGTACGCCAGAACCTGCGCAAAATTCCCTTTATAAAACCCAGTCAGCGGAAGATTGTGCATACATGCGTCTCCACCCCGTCTCCTCCCAGAAATAACCATATATGGAGCTTACAACGCCTATAGTTTTACTATGTATATCCTCATATGCATATCATTTGCATATGCATATTCATCCATGTGATACCAGGTTTAACGATACAAGACATTAGGAAAATATGAGATATGGATATGCTTTCCTTGCCTTGTTTTTGAATAAATAAATAAAAATAGTACCAAAATAAATAATCATAATACATTCCAGAGAAAGTTTTTCTCAATTTTTTCCACTGCCCAAATAGTGTTTTTAATTGCTTTATATTTTTCAATGGAAACAGATTGGCCTTATTGCGCATTATTGATCATTATTTGCATGAAAATATTTTCTGCTATTATCATACGCCTATAGCAATCCTTGCTGTAGTTAAAAGATTTAAACACAGCATGCCACAGGAAAAGTGTTCAAAAGCAGCGCATCCAATACAAATATTTCTATTTATTAGAATATAAAAAATGTTGTAACATCTGGACAATGATTTCATGTAATGGCATATTTAATCTAAATGTGTATATCAGATGTAAAACACAGTTTATATCATTCACCACTTTTATTTATTTAAAGGGCAACTAAACCCCTGCTCAGAGCTTAAAGGGTTAGTTCACCCAAAAATGAAAATTCTGTCATTAATTACTCACCCTCATGTCGTTGGACACCCGTCAGACCTCCGTTCATATTCGGAACACAAATGAAGATATTTTAGTTGAAAGCTGATGGCTGAGAAAGGCTTCAGATAGGCCTCCATTGGCATTCAGTACATTGACACTTCCAAGATCCATGAAAGGCACTTAAAACGTTGTTACAAAGTCCATCTCACCACAGTGGCTCTACAATAATTTTACGATGCGACAACAATAGTTTTTGTGCGCAAAAAAAAATAAAAATAACACCTTTATCCAACTTGTTATTGCCTTCCGTGTGTGCCTCCACGACGCATGCGCGAGAATATGACGTAGCGCCGGTCTGACGGGTGTCGAACGACATGAGGGTGAGTAATTAATGACAGAATTTTCATTTTTGGGTGAACTAACCCTTTAACTCCACCCACTGGCAATTTTTTAAAAATGCTGGAAAAGTGGGCAGAGCCCAGCGGAGACAGAGGGGACGAACCGAGGGCGGGGCTGAGCGGAGGGCGTGCACCTGAGACCCGCAGTGACGGATTGATTGACAGCTGTCTGACTCGCGAGTCGCAAAGATGGAGAATGACTGGAGTGACGCCAGCTTTGCAACAGAGCAGTCATTCGCCTACCTTCACCTGAAGTGGAGGAGGGTGAAAGGTCTGTAGACACAAACCCGGCAGGGCCGGCCCTGACCAATTTGCTGCCCTAGGCAAGATTTTACTTGGTGCCCCTTGTATCAAGGTTTAGCACCACATGTTTTCATTTTAAGTTGCGGAAACACTGGTACTGTTTTATTTTTTTAATGCATTGATGTTTTTTAATTTTTATTGTTGTTGTTTTATATGATGTCCAGTCCATTCTACCCCGTCATTATGTTCATGATATTATTATTATTTAATTTCTTTAAAAGGCTGATGATAGTTAAACTATACAAAAATAGCACCTACGCCACATTACAGCCTAAACACAAATAACAAGTAATTGCATCTAGCATTCATGCACAGACTATTGAGAACTAGCAAAAGTGTTTGTTTTCCAGTAGATGGCAGCAAACTTCCACTTATATGCACATTCATGTTTTCACCATGAATTAAACTGAGAAATTTAGATATTTAATGTGAAATTTACATAAAATGTTGCTATTTTAAATACACCTGTATATAAATATCATTACTAATTTCGGCAAATACATTTTAAAATGTCCATATGTCCCCTTAAAACTGCAGAACTGTAGAGTATAAAAATTAAAGAAACAAAAATTATATTATATTCATAGTACATATCCACCTGTAAATTCTGTTTATAGTAATAACCATCTGTATATTATTCACTGTACATATTCACCTGTAAATTCTGTTTATAGTAATAACCATCTTTCTATTTATAGATATATTTATATATATTCAGTACATATCCATGTCCTGCACTTATGCAAACGTTGTATATCCTGCACTTGCTGCTATTGCACTTCTGGTTAGACCTAAACTGCATTTCGTTGCCTTGTACTTGTGTAAGGACAATAAAGTTGAATCTAATCTAATCTAATCTAAAAACATTAGGTTATTAAAAAAGTGATATTACATGCGTTTAAAAAAAACAGATATGATTGTTTTTTTGACAAAATACACTGTCTGTGGCCACCGGAGAACCCAGAACAGCTGCTTGCATATAGTTTAAGGTAAAACTGGAATTAATTAGCGTACATTCGTATTTCACTTCTATGCAGATAAATAAACTCATTCATTACATCACTTTACCTCTGTCTTAACACTGCAAAAAATGCTCTTCTTATTTACTAATTTTTTCTTGTGTCCAGTCCAAACATCAAAAAATTCTTAAATCAAGATGTATTTACTAGTAAAATGATATTAGATCATTTTTTTTCTTGTTTTCTGGGGGAAAAAATCTAAATTAAGTGAGTTTTAGCTTAAAACTAGCACAATTATCTGCCAAATGGGGTGAGAAAAATGATCTTATTTCTGTTTGGGACAGAAACAATTAACAAGATTTCAATCAGAAACAAGATTATTTTTCTCACCCCATTGGCAGATAATTTAGCTTGTTTTAAGCATATATTCACTTAAGAAAAAATATAATTTTACTTATCTAGTAAATGCATCTTGTTTTAAGAATTTTTAGATATTTAGACTATAAACAGTCAAATCCTTACACTGAATGCCACTAAAAATAGATCAGATATCTGATGACCTCTGTCTTTGCAATGACGGTAAATGAACTCCACGACACAGCTAAAACTCCAAGCAAGCTCACAGAAACTGTTAGCTTATGGAGTACATCAAATAACTGATTATTGGACTTTCATTCAAATAGCCTTCGACATAGCTTGTTAGTGTGTTTGCAACTGAATACACGTGACTATTGGGCATGTATATTACTCACAATTCATGCAATTATGTAACTATTGAATGAGTGGATGAAAATGCATCATGTTTGGTACCGGTGCGTTCGTATGAGTATAATCCAACAGATGAGCTGAATGAAATCTTAATAGAATTGATCATGTCCTTATAGTAAGAAATTAGGTCTAAATTTACTCTCTGCTTAAGAGCAGGAAACTAAATTCTATAAGATAACCCAATTTTGTTGGAGAGGTGGAGACACAGTCACCCCTGAAGCCTAATTGGCCAGAACCCATCCAGGGGATGGGCAAATATTTGAGTTTAAGCTCAGAACACGAACGAAGCGTTCAGTTCTGTACAGTTCAGACCAGTTCAGTGCAGAGTTCAGTTTTCAGTTTGGTTCGGTTCCAGTTCGGTTCGAGCTGGTTCGCGGCCTGTTCGCAGTTCAGAGATGAGCTAAGTCCTAGCAGTATGACCAGAGTGAGTTCTGAACGGAGAGCTCCCAGGAGACGATCTGACGGTCGTGACAGACCAACATCAGAGAAAATGGGTTAACAACGATTTCATTCAGGCCATCTGCTTTTCTCTCACTTTTCTTTCTTTTACTTAAAGTTTATTTTATTTCCGTTAAGTCTCGGGTTCTGTTAAGTTTCGCCGCGAAAGTCTCTCAACAACGAGTTTCTAACAGCGCGCTCCAACTTCAAACAACGCCCACAAGACTTTCATCCAGCCGCCAACACGCCACGTGATTGGCTTCCCCAGACGTCGACCAGACCTTCAGCGAATCAAAGATCCGGGAAAACCCCTGTCCAGCCAGGAGAAGGGAATCCCCCTTGTCAGACGACATGCGAAACACAAACGCAAGTAACGCCTCTTGATTTCGAGCTGAACTGGTGCATTAGATCAAATGTAATAACCCTGCCTAAGAAACGATAGGAGGTTAAATTACTGGTCAATGGTTTCTTCAGGTCATGTTTCATAAATGCATAGATTGCTTAGGATTTCATAATTTCTCTCTCTTAGAACTTATTCTTTCCTCACCTTCTTCCTTTCTGCAATGTGTGAATGTGCGAGTGCGTGTGTTTATGCTAGATATTAGTTTGATGTGTTAGAGTAATTAATAAAGTTCCGTTTGTAATCAAAGATAACTGTTCTTGTGTTATGTGCTTATCAATTTAATGTCTTGAACTGCCGATCTAAGTTACCTGGCTGTTAAATAGTGTTTCACTATTGTTCGGATATTAATATCTGCTGCAGAGTTGATATTTACGGCCCGTTCAAATGAACGCTGGACGAGTCATTTGCTCGGCTGTAAAATAGACTCTCAAAATTCCCTATGAATTCATTAATTCATTAATTTGAGCTAAATATACATGTTTCCCTTTAACAGAGCCCCCTTTAAGTTCTTACATATCGGCGGACGAATAAGTTAAGGTGTAAACATTAATTCTGAATTATTTATAAATTATAGTGTCATTTGAGTCTCTTTCATTTTAATTCAGTTCCCCGTTGAGTTATTATTTTATCTGACTCATAGTCGCTACACTTCCTTGACATTGAGAAATGCCTCATATACGCCAGCACGTTACGGTATTGTTGTCCGTTACCGCGGCAACCACTTGCGTGTCAGGGTTTGAAAGCGCGTCTCATGTATGAAAATGATCTGTACACATGACGGGCGGCAATAATATCGCAAGAAAAGCCTGACGTGTACTGACAACTGCATTATTTAACCGCATTTTCTTCATTACAATGTTAAAGCAAGTGTCAAGTCAGTTTCATTCATAATGATTCTACTTCATGTAACATGACAGTTCATACTGGAGTGAAGCCGTTCTCATCATGTGATTGGGGGAAACATTTCTGAGGGCGTGGTGAGCTCGTGTCAGGAGCGCGGATAGTGAGCCGTTGGAAGTGCCATCCTACGTCACGATGTACCACAACCTCCAATAGGAAAATTCAACAGCAGTAGCCACCGTTCAACCTTAAGAGGGCAGCACTTTGGCGGTTTTACACCATATTTTATAGAATTAAAACACTTTATACTCAAATGTCAAAACATTTACTCAAATCAATGAACAGCATTAATAAAGCCCCAGTATTACAGATCATTAACTAAAAAAAGTTGGTTTAGGGTTTAGTTACCCTTTAAATAGTTATTATGAACATGCACTGTATTTATGATTGGGACTCATAATGAGGATTTAAAGTGGTTTTCCGTCATCTGCTGTCAGTCCCTGCTCTGTCTCCAAAATGTCTGTATGCATGGCTCAGAGTTTGCATACGGGTGTGCACATTTTCACGTCAAGTTTTTTTTTTTATTAATCCCAACTTTTGCTTTGGAAGTTGCGTACGCCTCTTTTTTTATAAACGGTTATAAATGAGGCCCTTGTACCTTTAAGAAACTTAAATTTTGACATCAAAGGTAAAGTATGCTATTTCAGCTCTAAACAGAATTGCAGGAATAATGCCTGTTTTCAACGCATTCTTACCACTTCTGCCCCATCCATTGTTTAGCAAAGCGGGTTGTCCAAAATCACAGCCAACATGCTGCAAATGTGACTTGTGATTTTTCCAAGTAGGACATGTTCCTGCAGATCAACATCTTTGATAGGGTTAGGGTGATGACTGGGTTATTAATGAACAAGGGATGAGGATCCAGGAACATGTCCTTGGTTTGTATACAGACTTCTGCGTGCAAACACGAAGCAGATTCAGATCTCCAAAAGGAGCTGATAGCAGTCGACACAAAGACCCCATTTATCTGTTCCCGTCCATACATGTTTGGAGAGCTTGTGTGTGTGTGTGTGTGTTCGGTCTGATGAGGATCCAAAGGATGGGCTGCCCTGATAAGATGTTCTGTTGGCCACCCATCATTGCAGATATTCCATTGACAAAGTCTAGATGTAACTGAACACTTTTTCCTGACAGGTTGATGTTGGAAGCAGGAATGTATCTCTAAATTTAATAATAATAATAGTTCCATGCATGTTTAGCATCAAGGCAATTGGCCTTTCTCAGTCGTTCAAGTGATGATGGCACTCAATGTCATGTCCAAGAGATCCTCAGATTAGCACTTGTGGAGTTCTTCCCAGTTGAGAACCCTTGAGCAGCTGTTGCATATAGTCCAATCTGGCAGTCGTGCAGACACGTCTGGCCTCTGTCTGAAAGGCCACAGTGTTCCACAGTGAAAGGCATCCAGGTGCTCAAGTCAGTGGTCAAGTGTCAGTCGAGTCAGGGAAGTATATGTCAGTACAGGTCACTGAGTCATGATGTACATACTTACACTCCCTACATTGTAAAAAATGTTTGTACAGAAAAAGACTGTAAAAAAATGCTACAGTAAAAGCCTGTTAAAGGTGGGGTAAGTGGTATTTCAAAACCATTTTTTTGGTCTCGGACCGAGTACCAAAACAAATTATAGCCAATCAGCAGTAAGGGGCATGTCTACTAATGACAGGGAGAAGAGAGCGCTCAGTGCACGTCATTATTTAAAAGACACGACACACAAGACGGACATTAGCCGAGCAACGGCAGAAAGAGATGGCAGATAAAAAACAAACTTGGAAGATGTCTGTGGAACAAAAGAAGGCTTACGATCAGGCAAGAAGTATCAGCTTTCCAGCGCTGGAGAGAACTCGAGCTAAGGCCGAGGTTGCTTTATTTCTTCTCGATAGGCGAGTAGCATTGATTTTGTTTTGTTTCGCAGAACTGATATATGCTAGCCTGGGAAAACCCAGACAACTTCCGGCAAATTTAGATTTGCTCTGCAAGTAGTCTGGCAAAGACCCCATTCAAACCCATTTCTAATCCCAAGAAATCGCGGCACCAATTAGAAACGTTGGGGCGGGCTTTAGACGATGAAGACAGCGCAGCGACATTGAAGTAGATTTGCCGCTGTGGAGCATCACTCGTTCGAATCAGCTATCGCGTCTGTTTTAAGCGATTTAAACTTTTCCTTTTCGTTAAAACCCGAGCAAAGAACAACACTCGAAGCCTTCATATCTAAAAAAGATGTTATCGCTGTCTTACCGACTAGATTCGGCAAAAGTCTGATACCAGCTTGGCCCTTTGGTGGCTAAACGAATGGGTCTTAGCGAGAGCCCTCTGGTAGTGTTAATGCTTTACAAAATATAGTTTTAAGTCCTTTTCAGGCGAGAATGTAGTTGTTTAAAGCTCAAATCTGTGGTTTATTTATAAAGAGAGCGCCTTTTTTAAATTTGGTTTGCCGTTCTCGGAGTTGTGAGCTCCAGTGGTTCAGCGGCGCTCAATCGCTCATAACCCCCCCGAGAGGCGCCTTTCCTCGGCCAGTCCTTCTGCCATCTGCCGCTGGCTCTGATGTCTCTGTAGTGGTTAAACATAAGATATGATTCGTCTCGTCTTGTGTAGATCTAACGGCTGATCTTTGCTCTCATTAATCTATAATTTGTTCCCAGACAGATCGTTTTGTCTGAGGGCAAAGTGAAGTTTCATAACTTTATATTTTTAAGCTATTCAACTTTACCGTTGTAGTCTCCTAGCGCTGACTTTGACTGAATTGCTTTATTTATTGTATAGCTTCTTATACCTTTTACTTACTTTTATAATTGCTATTGATGATCACACATAAACTGACATTTAACAAAAAGAGACTGGGTTGTGTTTTATGTCATATTTAATTTATTACAGTGATAATCATAGCCTATATTATGCCTATGTGTGTGTGTGTTTTTTTAAAAAAATGTAAACGAAAAGAGGCTGGGTTTTTTTATATTTCGTTTTGTTATAAACATGCATTGAAGATAATATGCATTGCCTGCACTACATATACAAATATATACTGAGTGATACTGTCAGCATTGTAGGCGGACTAGTGTCCTCCCGTCCTCGGGAGTTCGTTCTCCGGAGTCAAACTTGGCAAGTCACGGACGCAAGTCAGAAGTTCGCGTACGAAATATGTCATAAAACACCACTGCCTCATTTCATAAAAAATAAAAATCTTAAACATAATAGCCACACGAATGTGGTTCAGGCAACGCGTAGCTAGGCCTACATTGATTATCTTATATATTTATAATAAAACGAAGTATAAAACACCCTGCCTCTTTTTGTTTTACATTTTAAAAATAACATATTAAATATTAATATGTGGTTTAGGTAAGGTGACCAGATTTCTGAAATGGAAACCGGGGACATTTCCTATTTGAGAACACAATTACAGACAAGAACGAATATTGAGAAACGGCCAGAGTCAGATGTTTCTTCGTCGCTCTGCATACGTCATCTCCCTCATCGCTCTGATTGGTTTGAGGTCTATCTAATTCCGCCGAGAGGCATTTGAGCGATGCCCGTTGGTGACGCCCCTTTGGAAATGATTTGTCTATGAAGCTTTGCCAGACCATAACTCAGTTACTACTGAGAATGGTCTGGTTTTAACCAGGCTAGATATATGCTGGCTTTTGCTTGAATATGCTCATGTGTCTTGTTCGCCTGCTTGTCCATTTGCGATCGTATTGTCGTTCACTTCAACGATGATAAAGACCCATTCATTTCCACACCGTATATGCCTGGAGCGTCTAAACCTCCTCACTGTCTGTTTCAAGCATCAGCTTTCAAAGTGTGTCAGAAAAGAACGATAAAATACTTCTAATATATGTTTGTTTCCTTTTGGTTTCTATTTTCGTGATCAATATAACCCTTTAATCTTGCCATAATTGTAATATGTTCGTGCTATCGGGTTGTTCATGAGAACTGTGTTTGTGTTTTTGGGATGGAAGGGATTAGCCTGACAAGCCAGACCCACATCAAGATGTTGGGTCTGGAAACTCACCATTGACAGGGCTCAATCCAAGGGGCGGGATAAACGGTTGTCTTTCAAATTCCCTCTGCACGCAATTGGATAGCGCCATGAGCGCCATAACCAACCAGAGCAAAGAAGGTGAAGCCGAGCTAACGTTAGTTGATAGACTTTCGCAGTATCCGGTAGGCAAAACTTCAAACACATCTTCCTTTCTTAAGAATGACTTCAGTGCCGTTCTTTGTTCTTTTCTCAAAGAAAAACTCCAAGTCTTCCAAAGTTGCGGCCAAAGCCGATTCAAAAGACCGCTGTTCGTCAGCTCTCAGGTCTACCGAGAGTTGCTAGACTACACTCGCAGCAAAATAAATTTTCTGCCGCTAGGGTGCGTCTAGATTTCTAGGCTAGGAAGGGATGACTTTTTCACTGAACATTCGACCTGGATTACCATAGTAACACGCATTGCTTTCACTTATTGATTGACATCATACCCTCGGCTGGCTGGCACAGCAGATTCCGCCATAGTCTGGGTTACGCATGTGTGGGGCGGAGCTATCAAAATAGGGGCGTTTTTTTTTTTTTTTTTTAAATCAACATCGGTTACCAGAAAGCACTTACCCCACCTTTAACTGGTGAGTTATTTTACCACATACAGTGAAAAAAATACGAATTTGTCAATTTTAGTGCAGATGAGTCGCGAATTAGTTAGCTACATAATCTTTTTTCACCCCTACACTGTAAAAGAAAAAGACTGTAATACTCCATTAAAAACCCGTTAATTGGTTAGTTATTTCACCATATATGGTGAGAAATCATGAACATTGCATGGCTCAATATTGCATTATATGACATTTTACTGTACAATACTGTTGTTTCTGGGAAATAAAAACTATAAATTACCATATAATTTACTATAAATACTGTATATACAAGTAAAAAGACATTCCCTGTGTGACATATTATTAAATATGATTATATTTTCTGTAAATATTTTTTGTTACATTTTCTGTTATGTAGTTAATGTTTATGGCATTATTCTAGTGTCGTGTGTTTCCCTGATGGTGTTTTGTCTTTCTGTGTATATCCCTGTACACCATCTATATACAAGCATGTTTTACAGGCCACTTACAATGAACTCTGATTCATGCATATTAAAATTATATCACTTGAAATAGACAGATATACATTGTAAAATGTATGGGCACCAACATGCAATTCCATAACACTAAAACGTGTCATTGTATTTTATCTTAATTTAACAGGATATACCTTTCATATCATCTTGACTGAAGGCTCGATCTCAGCACTGTGTTAACCATTTAACAGCATCCAGTTCTGATAAACTGGATAGTCAAGCCAAGTCACTTTTATTTATATATATATCTTTATACAGATTGCTTCAAAGCAGCTTTAGAGTAATGATTCAATGACATAAATGTCAGTCACAGCCTCCACCCACCAATGCACAGGCATAAATAAATACATCAATAAATATACAAATAAATGTAAAAAAGCAAAAATAAATATATAAATAAATATACATAGAAAAGCAAAAAAATTAATTAAATAAATAATTATTTATACATTTATTTCCTTATTTATGTATATATTTATTTGTTTCTATATTTATTTATGTATTCTTTTATTTATTTTTACATTTATTCATTTCTATTTTTATTTATTTCCACATTTATTCATTTCTACATTTCTTCATTTCTACATTTCTTTATTTCTACATTTCTTTATTTCTACATTTATTTATTCCTACATTTCTTTGTGCGTAGGGTAATGAGGAGGGCGTGGTTTACCTCAGACATAATCTAGCTCAGAGTAGGCAATAAGTACAATTGCAATAAATATAATAAGTATAGCCTACTGACGTTGATACTGTCTGTGACTTGGATAGGTTTATGGCTAAAATCTTAAATCTTACTGTGTGACATGGATTGGCTAGGCCTACTCTTTATTCCGGACATGGCCGTAGAACATCGTCTGGTCTGGATTTGTATAATTTCCTGGGCTAACAAACATGCAGTGGAAGACGGACTTCATCAATCCTTCAGGTCATTATGAATATCGCGTCATGCCATACGGCCTGTCCAACTCACATTCTGTGTTCTGGAACTACATGAATTGAGTGTTTTCCGGGAGTATCTCCATCGCTTTGTTGTTGTATACATCGATGACATCCTCATCTTCTTCCGGAACCTGGCCGAACACCGCCAACACGTCTCCCAGGTCCTAGAAAAGCTTCGACAACACCACCTGTACCTCAACCTGGAGAAATGTGAGTTCTATATCCCCTCTGTGCAATTCCTAGGATATGTCATCGACCAACATGGCATCCAGATGGACCAGAGGAAGGTGGAAGCTATCAGAGACTGGCCCTTGCCGTCAACAGTGAAGGAGCTTCAGCGTTTCCTGGGATTTGCCAACTTCTATCGTCGCTTCATGCTCAACTACAGTCTACTCAGTGCACCCCTCACTTCACTCCTCAGAAGTCGGACAAAGTCCCTGTCCTGGACACCATCTGCCCGAGAAACATTCCATCAGCCCGAGAAGCCTTCCAAAACGCCCCGATCCTTATACATCCCAATCCAGATCTCCCATTCATCGTCGAAGTGGACGCCTCGTCTACAGGAGTCAGGGTGGAATTGTCTCAGCAGCAGGGTGATCCTCCATGACTCGTTCCATGTGTCTTCTTCTCCAAGAAGCTATCCCCGGCGGAGCAGAATTATGACATCGGGAACAGAGAGTTGCTAGCCATCAAGCTCGCTCTGGAGGAGTGGAGACTTTTAATCAAAATAAATGAACACAAAATGAAAGTAAAAGCGGCAGCCCCTCACGGACGACTGCCACACACACACATACCAAAACACAAATTAAAATCCAGGCCTGGTCCTCTCACG
The DNA here is from genome assembly GCF_949357685.1 of Gobio gobio. Classification (NCBI taxonomy): domain Eukaryota; kingdom Metazoa; phylum Chordata; class Actinopteri; order Cypriniformes; family Gobionidae; genus Gobio; species Gobio gobio. The sequence goes on along the minus strand of NC_137100.1, from coordinate 16,220,069 downwards.
TCCTTCACCAGTGTCGCTCGTCCTTATATGCCTCCGTGCTCCCTCATGAGAGGACTCAAGACCGGTGTGCCTCACAGGTGACGCTCATTCTCAATCACACACACCGATCTCGCTCGCTCCTCCCATGTCTCTCGCTCGTCCACCTCGCCACATACCGCCAACAACCCACGTAGGCCGGGGAGTACCCCGCGCCTACGCCTACTCCCCCGGGGAGCCCAATCTCTGCGTCCGGGGATATGGGCCGACAAGACGAGAGAACGGGAGACGGAGACTCCCAGAGGGACCGGACGAGAGAGTGAAGAGAGGAAATTTTTTTTTTATTTTGCTCCGGTTCCCGGACACACTGCCGAGAGTCTCTTCCTCGCAGTGCCATGCAATGGTACTGGACGCTCGGTGGACGGCTCGATCCTCCTCCGTCCCCTGGCGGCCGGCGGTGGCTCCTCCTATTGAGGGAGCCGGCAGTGAGTCCCATGCTCCCTGCGAGTCCCCGTGATGACGGACGGCTGCAGGCTTCGGCTCACAGCGAGCGCCGGCGACTCCTCCGCTCCCTCTCGGACGGCAGCCACCCCACCTCGACCCAGGGGCACGGCAGCGAGCTCTCCATCCCTCCGGATCTCGCTCCAGCACCCCTGCCTCGGGCAGCCACTCGCGGTCCCCATCCATCTGCGCTGCCTGACCTCACCAGCACCGTGATCCCCCTCAGCAGCGAGGGCTCTTCGACAGCATGTCCCTCCTTCCTCCCGGGTTTTGGCACCAATGTAGTAAAGTTAGTTTGTGTGGGAAGAAGGAGGCGGGAACTGGCGGACGTTTAACAACTTTTAATAAAAATAAATGAACACAAAATGAAAGTAAACCCAGCCCCTCACGGACGATTGCCGCGCACACACATAACAAAACACAAATTAAAATCCAGGCCTGGTCCTCTCTCGTCCTTCACCGGTGTCGCTCGTCCTTATATGCCTCCGTGCTCCCTCATGAGAGGACTCGAGACCGGTGTGCCTCGCAGGTGACGCTTATTCTCAATCACGCACACCGATCTCGCTCACTCCTCCCATGTCTCTCGCTCGTCCACCTCGCCACAGCGTCGGTTACAGCAGAACATTTTGTTGCATCACATCACTTCACGCGTGGACAGTCACAGCATCACTGCATATAATGGGGTTTTCTTGGAACACTGCATAAGTCCATTGAATATGTTGCTGTTCATGTTTGTTAGCCCAGGACATGAGTACTTATCAACCTCCTCTCTTCCCCATGTCAGGTGAGCCCTCGGAGGTTCCAGCTGTCCCTCAATGGTTCCAACAGAGCGAGAGGGTGTGGGACTCAGCTCATGTCCATCTCCAGCAGGCAGTCCGGAGACACAAGACTCAAGCTGACACCCGTAGAGGTCCCACTCCACAGTACCAGCCAAGACAGAAGGTATGGCTCTCGACTCGGTCCGTCTCCGGCTGCCCTGCCGTAAGCTGAGTCTCCGGTACATAGGTCCATTCATGATACAGAGGCAGCTCAATGAGGTCACCTACCATCTCCACCTGCCAGCACAGTATCGCATCTCACCATCTTTCCACGACTCCCTACTGAAAGCTCACACTGAACCCTTGTCTTGTCCCTCCAAAGATCCTGGTGATGATGCGGTACCTCCTCCCCCTTACATCATCGAAGAGGAGACCATCTACCGAGTGCGGGCGATCTTGGACTCATGACGACGGGGTCCTAGGATCGAGTACCTCGTGGACTGGGAGGACGTCGTGGTTGCTCCATCTGGTCAGCAGGAGCTGCCCGTGGAGGAGGGGGTACTGTCACAGAGTCATAGCCTCCACCCACCAATGCACTAGCATCGTCACCAGATCTCCACGCTCCGCCCACTCGTTCACAATCCCCAGAGTACTGATCACCTGCACCTGCGACTCATCATCAATGACATTATAGAGGGTATGCATCGACATCACTTTCCCGCGGGAACACGCCCCCTCAGCCGGGACTGAGTGGCAGAAGAGCTGCTGCATGACTGGAGTTAATAGGGGAAACCGCAAGTAAAACAAACAGTTACTAGTTTAAACTAAAGGTTGGACTCGATATAGTGTTCTTTACAACTTGGCTAAGATCCAGTGAACCATGAATATTGACATGCAGCCACGAATCGTGTTTTCCTGACATTTATATGAGCCTGATTTCGATACATAAATATCACTGTCAGTCATCACAATTTCGAGAATGAATCCCGCATGTATATGCGGATATGTGTCGATGTATTAAAGTGTGTATGTGGCCACTTGTCAAGAATGGAAAACAAAAGTTTTATTCAAATTCTTAATATATTATAGGCCTATTAATATTTTTTTTATCGCCTAGACAGCGCGCAAATAGTGCTCCCTTTATAATCACTAAAAGCTGTCACTCATTCAATGAATGCGATCTCACAAAGTTCCGTTATGTTAATCAGTGAAGCTGACGGCACAATGAATCTTATTTACATGTCAACACTTTATTAGAGAGGATTAGCGCGTGTGCAGAACTGGACAACAACTCGAGCGGTGAGGGGATTCTAACTTCAACACCTGTGATTGGCCATTGCGTTTTTAGAAATCAATAAACATGTCTGTGATTGGCTGCATTACTCACCGAAGGGGAAACATGTTGGAAATGTAATCATTTGACGAGTGCAAATACAGAAACGCACTGGCTCTTTTGACAAATCCTCGCTAATAAGATGCTATTATTACAATTTCTTACAGTGGATTACAGATCCTAGATCAGCAGTGTTGGGCAGCTTTTCCCTCTAAAAGCAATAAGCCGAAGCAGTAAATCCTGTGGTTTTGGGCTTGTTTTGTGTGTTTTTCGCGGAATTCTCGCTGTAAACCAATGCTGTCTCATTCGTTTTGCCACTCCATGTGGCGTAACCGCAGTCACTCCAGCTGAAGGTGACGTCACGTGCATACCCTCTATAAGAGCACACTCTCCCTGCACACCCTTGTCTGGTCTTGTCAATCTTACCTGGAATCCTTTCCTGCTACTTACCTTGATCTCCATTCGTCTCCAGTTCCTGGTCCCCTTGTGTCTCCCATCATCCGACCTCCATCCATGTATCATCCTGCCAAGTGACTGTTAAGTGCTAGTGCTCATCATTCCTGCTTCCATTGTTAATGTGTCCGTGTCTCTGTTTAATAAATACCACTGTAAATCGTATCTGTCTCTCTGCCTCTGTCTGTGTCCTGACAGTAAACAGACTTCAGTTCTGCTTTAACTCTAAAAAAAACAAAACAAAAAAACAATACTTGTCATTATTCAGCTGAAATCAGTTCAGTGTTGATTCCGTTTGGTTCAATAACTGTAAAGTTCATCAATTATAGAATGAGTTCAATTCATCTATATAGCAGCTCTGGAGAAAACAGTGATGTCATTGTCCAGCTCAGTTTGGTTCTCATCTTACTGTATAGTGTCAGTCAAATCAATAATATTGCCAAATATTGTGTCTCCAACTAAGCAAGCCAAAAGGCAACAGTACCAAAGAACCTAAAATCCATAATTGACGGAATGGTGAAAAAAATAACCTTGGCAGAAACCGGACTCAGTCGGGAGGCCAGTTCTCCTCTGGCCAGACAAACCAACATGATGTGGTTTAACTACAGGCTGCATGACAAGTCTGATTGTGGAGTTGAAGCTGACCATACGATCTGTGTGTTTGATTCTCGTGGTCTTCACTGAGGATCTGTGCCAATAGCAACTAGTCTAGTTGATGAGGTCTTCGCAGGGGGTCTCTCTCTGGGGCTTGTCTAGTTAGTGGGTTGAAGCTGAAAAAAAATGATTTTGGCTATATTAGTGTAACGGAGGCCAGCTAGTGAGAGCTGTATGGGTAAAACTCACTCCCCTGATCTCACGAGGCACACTAGAGATTGACGCTAGAGACTGCGGCCTTTAGCGTCCTTGTTAGCACGCCCGCCTCCCATGCCAGAGACGCCTGTTTGAAACCCGCTCGGAGAGGGGTGAGTAGGACCGGAGGAGTGACAATAAGGTTTAGGAGGGTGAGTGTTACGGAGGCCAGCTAGAGAGCTGTGCAGGTAAACTCACTCCCCTGATCTCAAGAGGCTCACTAGCAATTGACGCTAGAGACTGTGGTCTTTAGCGTCCTGGTTAGCGCACCCACCTCCCATGGAATGGGGAGAGTAGGACCGGAGGGTTTACATTAGCAATGAAGTACAGTATATTCAAAAACAAGATTTCACTTTTATTTTTATGGAATGTGCAATGTTAAGATTCATTATAAGAGGAGGAGTTGGTCCACATGTAGAAATGAATGGGAAAAATCATAATGCTCAATATAACAGGTGTAGTCCTGTCTTACAGTTAAAGGAGTCAATCGTCTTATTCATAGTAGCATATGCATGAAAGCTGGAATACATTAGACGGCTCTTACTATTTGGCATTATACACTTTTTTAAATAGTTACAGAATAAAACTGGGCATCACACACTAACCACCAACCAACTGGGTCACAGACTTTCAAATGGTTTTGAGCACAACAAACAGTAAGAAATTGTAAGAGTATATGCTAGCATTGCAATTCTTAACATTGCAATTGATTACTATCTACGTGGCAAATTACTAAAATAATACTAATACAAAAATGGCATACTATCCACTTCATATGCTGCAGATATACTATAATTAGCAATATGTTAGTGTGTGAGCCCATGTTTCCATTCAGGCTATTTTTTGACTCGATGGCCCCTTGTCCTAACTGACAGAATTGGTTACTCTTTGTGTAAGAGGGTAGAGGGGTCCTTCTTCCCCCTTTTTTTGAGTGGGACTGCCAAAAAGTATGTACTATACAAACAGTACTGTTATTGTTGTTAAGCATCATGCATATAAAGCTTCCTTTTTTAAGTGTACCTCAGCCACTCTATAATTAGTTACAGATCTCACTGCCCTTTGCAATGTTTAAATTCAAGTATGTTCCATATATTGCCCTTTTTTATTTATTTTTTATTAATTAGTTATTGCACAATAAAAACATTTTAATTTTCGATGATAATATTTCAAGAGGCTGGAATGTTTTGGGTTATCAGGGCATGCTGGGAAGCTGTGTTGGACACAGTAACTCCATTTAGTACTAAACTGCAAGACTAGTTGGGCACTCTGGGGCACTGTTTGTCCTGGCTCAGGGCTGAGGTGGCACGATGCCCCATGGTTGCTATACAGACAAGTTGGTGCCCTTGGATGTTGAACATGAAAAGCCAAAGGTGTTTTTCTTAGTTTCTTCTTTTGCATCAGGTATGAGTGATGCTTTTATCCCATTACACTTAATTTAATAGCACTGCTAAAGAAAAACATGGCACATTTGATTTCCATCTTATTTAAATAAAACTTGAAGACCCAGTTGATGCATGGTGAAAAAAGATGCCAGCACTAAAATATATTAGGCTATATGTTATAATGTATAAGTTATTCTCGTGTGCTCTATAGTTTCATACAATGGCCTTTGTATCAAATGTGAGTTTGCCAGCAAAATAGTTTTGCAAACCCCCCCACATCCATCCTGCATAGTTTTAACAGGCCAGTGGAGACTATTATCTGTTGCCTCCAAATGGACACGTCATATTGCAAACACACCAAAGCAGCACACAGTGAGGCTGTGCCTCAGGTCAATTTCCTTCATTTTGCTAACTTTTTGCTCTCCATTTCACATCAATGTTATTACTGGTCCTTAGAGTTCACAACAAGCATTGCTTAAAAATAAATGTTGGCTTTGTTTCGATTATTGAATATATTTGGCTTCTAATGGACATATTCTTATGTACATGAACGTTGGAAAATGAGGGGATTACAGTAGGATTAAGAACACAAAAGACTTGTCCCAAAGACTTGTATAATTTCATATTGTGTATTTCATTAAATATTGATTTGGTCTGTGTAACATACGTGTGCATGCCTCAGAAGTATGTGTACATCTCCATGTGCATGATGCCATTTTCAGATAGTGGTGAGGTATCGGTGCCATCTAAGTCTTGTTCAGACAGGAAAGGCAATTTGTCATTGCGTCTCCCATTCTTCTGTAAACAGAGGAAAAACCAACATATTACCCTCTAACAGTTCAGTATTTACATCACATCTTTTACTTATGATGCTTACATTTTTAGGGGGTTGTAATTATTATTTTGATTGCAATTTATTTTACAGTTTGTGCACTTGGGTGTACTTACAGTGTACTTATCTAAGAAAGTACTGGATAATATAAGGTAACTACATGGGTTAGGTTTAGGGGTAGTTTCAAAGTTAGTACCGATATTACCCAGTTATTGTAATTACTATAATGAGTACATAGTATGTAGGCTACATGGGGAACAAGACTGTAAAATAAAGTGCTACCATTTTTATACCATTATATTGCCATCTATTATATTTTATTTTTCATTGTTATAAATGTATACATCAAATGAGAAATTTGATGTATAAATGTATGTGTCGAGGATGATTCACAGAATGCTACAGTCACCTATGAGACAATATTGGTGTAATATGAATGATAAGCAAACTTGCAACTTGTTAAGAATAAGTGTGCTATTAGTGTTAAGGTGTAAAGATGCAATGCACAAAAGCCTTACTACAATATGCATACTCCACTCAGCCCCTAGTATCAAAGTGTAGCTTATAGCTGTAATTGCTGTGAAAATACATTTATGCCGCATTAATACCTGCATCAATAGTCTGCATCAACTTCCTCTGGAGTTCGTTCTCCTGAGTCGAACTTGGCAAGTCTGAACTCACTCCAGAGGAAGTCTGGAGATAACTCTGGTTATATCTGTATGTATATTTGAGGCGACAATAAAACAAAATATGTTATAATATACTACTCTGCCTCTTTTTGTTTTCATTTAATAAAATATTAAACACATTAATATGTGGTTCACGCAATAAGTGTTGTTGTGAACTTCCTTTTCCTCGTTTGAAGAAGAGACCAGGAGACGTTGGGTTATCTTTAAAGCAGATGTTGCTCTTTATTGAGAACCGTGCTGTTCTTCGGCTGTGGTCATCCAACAAGTCTAACTTAACAGTACAGAATACGGTAATTTATCAACATTTCAGGGGGAGGGATTATAAAGCAGGGGAGGAGACACTTTGAACAATATTGTATACAATATTGAACAAATGTTGTATAGGAAATAGGGACACACCCCAAACATTCCCGTCTCATCAGTCCTTATTCAATCAGCATAACAATGTCATTAAAATGCATAGATGCTAATCCAATCAGCCAAACGATATTGTGCTCTGAGCTTGTTATGCTAAATGGTCAGGAAGTGCATAAAGACAAAAGACTTAATGTATCAAACACTTACACTGCCTGACTTAATCTCCTTAGAATGTCCTCAAGTTTACCTCAAAATGTAAAACACAGTATAGATAATGTTTTCAGTTATATTCTATTACATTACATTAGTAATCCCACAGTGTGCATATATGATGATCTTCACTGTAATAAAATTAAATATGACATAAAACCATTACCCAGTCTCTTTTTGTTAAATGTCAGTTTTAATGATCAAAGAAATAAATGAAACTTTACTTTGCCCTCAGCCAAAATGAATAGCCAGGGAACAAATAATAGATCCATGAGACCAAAGATCGCCCGTTAGATATACACAAGACAAATTATATCTCATGTTTAACCACTACAGAGACATCAGAGTCAGTGGCAAATGTCAGAAGGTCTAGCCGGGGAAAGGCTGCTCTCGCCGGGGTTAATGAACGCTGAGCGCCCGTTGGTCGACTGGACAACTCTGAAAACAACAGATAGGCTGTCAAATAGGCGCTCTCTTTATAATTAAACCACAGATTTGAGCTTTAAACAAGAACATTCTCACCTAAAAAAGTCTTTAAACTACATTTCGTGACACAATAACATTATTAAATTATGTGGTTTTCTCATCCCCTACTGACGCTTGTTGGTTGGTGCGAGATGCATTCTGGGATACAGGTCTGTCCGAAATCCACATAAGTTACCTCTCGATGCATACTCGATAAAAGGGGTGGATCAAGGATACATCCGGGGATTTGAACTGTACTTGGCTAGATGTGAACTTTGAATTGGAACAGTAGCCTACTTGGGCAGTGACTGATGATGATTCATAAGTCCATGAGAACACAAGTAGGCTACAGACAAGAACGCATATTGAAAAACGGCCCTTGACAGGTCAAGATAAGACCTGTCACTTACAAGCCAGTATCACCATAACGATCTGCTTTCCAGAGACTCACCAGAGGGGTATTCCAGAAAGCAGGTTATGAGACATACCTGGGTATGTTTAAGGGTAAGTAAGCGGATAACCTCAACTTTCGGTTCCTTCCAAAAATGGAGGTAACTTTCAGGGCATGTAAGTAGTCATAGCAACTAACTTTCTGAACATAACCTGCTGGTTATGTTCCAGGGTTAGTTTGCTTAAGAGGTATTCAGATGTGTATTATAAAATGTAATGTAGTTATATTAATATAACCAAATTTGTTTTATAGGTACAGTTATATAATATACAATATACACTATATTGCCAAAAATATTGGGACATCCCTCCAAAACATAGAATTTAGGTGTTCCAATCACTTCCATGGCCACAGGTGTATAAAATCAAGCACCTAGGCATGCAGACTGCTTCTACAAACATTTGTGAAAGAATGGGTCGCTCTGTGAATTCAAGTGTGGTACCGTGATAGGTTGCCACCTGTACAATAAGTCCATTCGTGTTCTCTGGAGTGACGAATCATGCTTCTCTGTCTGGCAATCTAATGGATGAGTCTGGGTTTGGCGGTTGCTAGGAGAACGGTACTTGCCTGCATTGTGCCAAGTGTAAAGTTTGGTGGAGGGGGGATTATGGTGTGAGGGTTGTTTTTCAGGGTTTGAATTAGAGCGGAGACTGTGAGCCAGGCCATCTCGCCCAACAGTACCTGACCTCACAAATGCACTTCTAGAAGAATGGTCAAAAATTCCCATAAACACACTACTAAACCTTGTGGAAAGCCTTCACAGAAGAGTTGAAGCTGTTATAGCTGCAAAGGGTTGGCCAACTCCATATTAATTAAACCCAACCGATTAAGAATGTGATGTCATTAAAGTTCATGTGCATGTAAAGGTTTCAGAAGCAAAAGGCTTCAGCTAGTCCCAGACTTAAATTCATGTTTGAGCTGTTTTAACTGAAAGTAACTTAAAATATCATAAAATATGTCAATGCCATTGTTTTGTCTCAAGATGCACACCATAATGTTTTTTTTCTAAGAAACATTATAAAATTTACTTAAAAGCCCTAATTGAACCATAAGGCCTAATCCTGGCTTAGTCTTAGCCCTGTCTGTGAAACCGGACCATGGTGTATATTAATTCTAAGCCACTATTATAACAAGATTAAATTAGTGCTGGGCAATCGATTAATTGTGATTAATCACATCAAAAATAAAAGTTTGTGTTTACATGATATATGTGTGTGTACTGTGTATAATTATGTATATATAAATACACACTCCTTCATGTATATATTTAAGAAATATTTGCATGTGTACATACTGTAAATATATTTATATAATTCTCATATATAGATATTTTATATATAAATATAACATATTTTCTTAAATATATACATGCATGTGTATATATATATATATAACACAGTACACACACATATATCATGTAAAAACAAACTTTTATTTTAGATGCAATTAATCGATTAAACCCAGCACTAGTTTAAATGTTAATTCAATTCAAATTTAATTTGAATATATAAATTATATATATATATTTATATATTTATATAAATATAATCTTGCACATGGATCTGCATTCAATTAATTAGCATCACACAAAAAATATAATCCTCATTCTCAGTGAATAAAGAATACTTATTAAACGGAAAGGTTGAAAAATGATTGCACAACCATCAAATAGGTGGCGATGTGCACTAAGTAAGTTATGTAAATCGCCATAAAACAAAAGTAGAAGAGAAAGTAGAATGGCACACTAACATCCTGTGTGTTGTTCATTAAACTCAGTATTCAGACTTGTGTTTGCATCGCTTTATGACACCATTGGAATTTCAAAACCAACATTTGGAACAGTATGATATATATAAGCCAATGCAAGTTGTAAATAAAGAATATTGTCGTATATTTTGCAAAAAAAAACAAATATCAGTTTTTCTGCTTTAAAATGTAATGTTTAATTCAATGTGTTGCTTGCTGTTTTCTTGGTAATTATTTCTGAAATGTATTAGCAATGTCTGAGAGGAGTACTTTCACTATAACAGTCTTGTTTATTGAAATCAAGTGACTTGGCAATACATACAAACCACAATTGCCAAAATTCGATTAATCTTGCTCTATTTGTTTACCACTAGCGCATGCTGATGTAGTTTTATTCTTCTATATTAACTTGCCTTGAATCCTAAGATTCAATAGGTTTCATCATCATAATGTCTACATATATGTCATACCCAAGTTTATTAGATCCATGACCACAGTGACGTATCCATGACGTACAGTGTGATTTGTAATGATCTTATAGGATTGCCGAAATCACAGTCTATAACAGGCATAAAACAGTACTGCTCTTGCCCTCAAGATCCACTTCCCTGAGTTCAGCTCCGACCCTGATCAAACTCACCTGCCTGTGGCTTGCAAGCATTTTGGAAGTCCTTGTCTGCATCTGAAAACTGAAGATGCTGCCTTCAAAGGACACAATTCAAGGTAGGAAGGCATCAAGGCACGTCCGAATCCAATGTTAGCTTCACTTCCTGCGTCCTGAGATACCTTCATCTGATCGATTTTTGAAGGCAGCATAGATGTATCCTTCACTGCCTTTGATATTCCACAATCCTATGTGTTTCATTCGGTGACAGTTGCATCTAAAAGTTGCTGCTGCTGGTCAGTTTGTGTGTAAATGTAAGTTTTTTTGTTGTTGTTTTTTTAAGCATCATTTTCCACTTCTGATGTCATTTCTAACGAGAAATTACTACTGTAGAAATGAAATATTTGTTTAGTTCTCACCAAAGCTCACTTTATTTTGCTGTAGCCTACATTATTAAACTGTTATGCTGCCTCAGGAGTCTGTCCGAAATCAGTTTCGTGAGGTATGCCCTTCAAGTCATTGCCTGATAAAGCAGCGAGACAAGTCAGCTACAGTTATTCTCTACAGTTATTCAAAGTCTTTCAATGTCTCATTTTGAACCTGCACAGGAGAATGTGAGCTGTCAGTATGTTTCATTTAGCATCATCATTCTTCATGAAGCTACACTGCAGGTTTGAAGAACAAGGCCTGATATTGTGTAGCCCTGCCAGCATTTGCCAAAAAAATACCATATGTTTTTCTTTCTTTTTTCACTCCCCTGCACAGAGAAGAATCAGCTCTATGTGAATATGAGTCCCATGTTTATGTTAGCCTAGCAGTAACTGGAACAGAGGGGAGTGTAGAGAGAGTGAGAGGGGAGGTAAGATGAAGAAAGGCAAGTGTTATGGTGATGGAATGGGAGGAGAATAAAGAATGTGGTTTTTAAGTGACAGATGATTAAACAAATTGGAGTGGGATGACTTCCTTAAGCTCCAAGCACAACATGCGGAGGGGTGGGAAGAGTGCCGAGGTCTGGAGAAAGACATCACTGATTGCCACCCTGGCAGGTGGGAAACAGCATCTCATCTTAACTTCTGTGTAATTTGCCAGATTAGTTATGTTAACCTTTTACGAATAAAATGAATATCTTTGTATGGCCACGTTTTCCTTTTTTTCTTATTGCATTTCAGTTTAACCGTTACCTTTTTATTTTTTATGTAAATGTTGTAATTTTAAGTAATTTAATATAATTTTGTTAAATTATTATTATTATTATATTTATCATATAGTAGCATTCCATTATAACTGGTGTGCCGGATAGCACATCTAGGGGTTTTTAATCTCCTGTTAGTACATTGAAAAATGTTATAGTACTTTTTTTCAAGAATGAAAAAGAAAAAAATAAGTAACCAAAACTCCGGAGCTGCTTGTCTCTTTTAATTCCCATTTTTCTCCACCATATAAAAGGATACAATGTGATTAGCTTATTAGCTCACGCACTGATTCCATTTCTTTGAGACATAAGCTCTGGCTTCAGAAGATCTTAGATTATTGTTATTTTGATAATGTCATTTAGCGGGAGAATGGGGTAAGCAAGGCAAAGAAAAACATAAAACTGATTGGCCTAATTATATTTCAGGAAGAAAAGCGAAATTACAAAGGACTATATCTCAATCACAGGGCAATAGAAATGTGGCTTCTCAAAAAAGTGGTTCAGTGACACAACTTGTCCCATGTTAAGGACAGGGTCGAGAAATTAACGGGGTAATGCCAAAAGCCACTTAAATTAATTAATATGTATCTAAAATTCACAATATGATGGCAAAAATCCCCTGTTTGAGTATTCATTTTTTTTTTTTATAGCAGGGGCTTCAAACCACAGTACTGCAGAGTTTAGTTTAGTCAAGATTCATCAAGCTCAAATTGTGAAACAATGCATGAATTTTTTTTTAATCATGCATGAATTGGCACCTCTGAGTCCAGAATTCCTTAAACACTCGTTGGGATGTGCTGGAGTAGACTTTACAGAGTGCTTGACTTTTGCATTGTCTTTGCAAGATCTTTGGCTGGACGGTGTTAGGCAATAGCACACAAGCAATATATCTGCGCGATTGTATGTGTGATATTGAATTTATACAACAGACACATTTATAAAGACTTTCACTTGCTCATGCCCTGAATGAATCAGTCATCTTGTATGAATCATTAAAATTAATAATTCAATAATTCACTCATTAATACAAAGACTGCATCCAAAATCGCATAGTAGGCGAAAAACAGTATGTCCAAATTCACTTGACTGGGTAAACCCAGCCTGATCTGCCGGCGATTTGATTTCGCCCTGCAGCTCAGTCTGGAAACCTGCACATTCATTTCTACTGCTTCTGTTACACTTTTGCAGGAACCAATCACAGACAGGCTTATCCACCTGGCGTGCTATTGGAGGGTTTGACACGATGACGGAGAGAGAATCAATGGGTCGTTGCCCATTGATCACGTTTCTTGTGGTCTGATTGGTTGAAGGACTATCCAATTGCATACAGAGTCATTTGAATTATGCTCGTTTATCACGCCTCTTGTGGTCTGATTGGTTGAAGGACTATCCAATTGCAAACAGAGTCATTTGAATTATGCTTGTTTATCACGCCTCTTGTGCATTGGAAAATACAGAGTCCCCAGACCAATGTTCAATCTTAAATTGAGCTTGGTCTGGTGAAAGCCAAACAACAAATTCACAGTATTCATAAAAGAGTATTTTATACGGATGTACGCGGATGATCTACTTAGTACATGGATTATCTACTTCCGGCGAGATTCTGAAATGTGCATACGATGGACGCTTTACTATTGTCAGGGTGCGGTACAAATGAAGAGGGAGCAAGGACTCAAGTGCAAAGAAATGGGTATTTATTGAATACAAAATAAAAATAAAACACAAAACCCACGAGGAGGAAAATCAAACATAGCAAAGACAAACTACCAGGGTCGGGAACAAGGAGCATGAAAACAGGAGACATACCAACGACAACGAACCAGCACAACACTGAAGACACAATGAGATTAAATAGGGGACAAACAAGGCAGCTAATGGGGAAGAACAGGTGGGGCAAATAAACCAATAATCAGATAACAAGAGGGGTGGGGTCAAGACAAAAGAAAGGAGCGCACATGACACAGAAAATAACAAAAACAAGACAGTGACAGATTACCCCCTCCCTACGGAGCGGCTACCAGACGCTCCACCCGAAAGAAAAAAAAAAACCCTAAGGAGGAAGGTGGGGAACAGAAGGAGCAGGTGGGACAGGCCAAGAAGTCCTAGAAGGGACCAGGGTGGGACGGGAGGGACAGACCAGGGCGGGATGGGAGGGACAGACCCGGGTGGGACGGGAGGGATAGACTGGGGTGGGACACACAGTTCAGGAGGCCAAGGCGGCGCACACAGTTCAGGAGGCCAAGGCGGCGCACACAGTTCAGGGGGCCAGGGCGGCGCACACAGTTCAGGAGGCCAGGGCGGCGCACACAGTTCAGGAGGCCAGGGCGGCGCACACAGTTCAGGGAGCCAGGGTGGTGCACACAGTTCAAGGGGCCAGGGCGGCAACCTCATTTCAGGGGGCCAGGGCGGTGCACACAGTTCAGGGGGCCACCTCTCTGGGCTCGAAACAGGAAGCAGAGTCCTCTCTGGACTCGAGACAAAAAGAGAAGGAGTCCTCTCTGGACTCTGATCGTGGGCTAGAGCCCTCTCTGGACTCTGGTCGTGGGCTGGAGCCCTCTCTGGACGCTGGTCAGGGGCTAGCCACGGCAAGGCAATGCAGTTCGGCAGCTCTGGAAACTTCTCCAGGACGACCGCGGGCTGCTCAGGAACAACCTCTGAAGTACTGAAGGAAGCCCTGTGCTCCTCCCAAGCACGCAGGACCGCCACCACATAAAACCCCAGCACAGCCCTCCTGGCCATGCCAGGACTGACGGTGTCAACCTCCCGGTCGCCAGCAGTCTTTCTGACTGTTACTGGACTTGGGACCACTGGACTCGGGACCACCGGACTCGGGATCACCAGACCTGGGACCACCGGACTTGGGACCACCTGACTTGGGACCACCGGACTTGGGACCACCAGACCTGGGAGCACTGAAGTCGGATCCTCCTCAGCGGAGGTGTCCTACGAAGTGGGCCTGTTCTTCCTCCTCCTTCCCTGTTTCCGGGTCATCGGAGGGCTGGGGCTTCCACTGACTGTAGATGGCAGGGAACAGTCAGTGGGCTAGGACTCTGCTGGCCGTGGATGTTCTGGCTCACCAAGATGGTAGATGTGGTGGACATAGAGGCATATCCAAACAGATATTTAATACCTCCTTAATTTCCGCTTCCGTGTAGACCATGTGATCGACCTCTATGAGGAAACTGCAGGCGAAGTCCCTCACGTCAGCTCCGTGCTGACGAATGTAATGTGAGTTAACATATCTGGCGAGCCGCAGATAGTTGGAGGGTTCAGTGGGGAGAGATGGAAAAAGGAAGATACCCATCCTTAGCTGAGTCCTCAATGGCTGGCTGGTTCGTTCTGTCAGGGTGTGGTACAAATAAAGAGGGAGCGAGGACTCAAGTGCAAAGAAATGGGTATTTATTGAATACAATATAAAAATAAACACAAAACAAAACCCACGAGGGGGAAAATCAAACATAGCAAAGACAAACTACCAGGGTCGGGAACAAGGAGCATGAAAACAGGAGACATACCAACGACAACAAACCAGCACAGGACTGAAGACAATGAGATTAAATAGGGGACCAACAAGACAAGTAATGGGGAAGAACAGTTGGGGCAAATAAACCAATAATCAGATAACAAGAGGGGTGGGGTCAAGACAAAAGACAGGAGCGCACATGACACAGAAAATAACAAAAACACCACATGTGCTAAACAAGACAAGACAGACATGTGACAACTATCCCATGAGGCAACAGGAGAGGATTTATGAATGGCAGTGAAGCAACGCAATTGACGCTGGTAGGTCACATGATAATGACAACATGACAAATGTAGTATGTCTGAATTACATTCATACTAAACATACTATATAGAACATACTTTTTTAACGGTCATGAAGTAATTACTTATTCAAAATAAGCACCTATTCAAGAGAGTATGCAATTACAGATGCGGCCAATGACTTTCATCCACCTATTGCTGATTTTAGTTTATGTTTTTCTCATTTTATATTTCTATAGTCTATATTTATATACTTCAGATGCAGATTCTGTGTGTGCTGCGTAAATATGGATTTTATTGGTTAGGGATCAGTGAAGGGATAAGTTATACTGAGGAATAAGATAACTATTTACTTTTTCAAATAAAAATGTGAACATAAATGAGTCTTATTTTGTTGCATATAATTCACATTTTCTAGTCCAGCCAGAAAAAAGGTTTATTATTAAGAATTGGCCTATTCTGAATGCAGTATTTTTAGAAATATAACAAACAAAGATTTTTGTATTGGAATGAACAGACTAAGGCCTTTTTATTCCAAATTCCAACAATGAAGGTTACAGGGAAATATGAAACATTGCTCACTCACTACATGCTGCCCATCAACCCTGACTCGTGAATAACAAGTCCTTCCCGCCAACACAGTCAAGGTACTTGGCACGTATCAGGCCGTATGTCACGTTCTGTCTGCATATACCCCACCACAGTCTTATGAACTCAAAGTGAGATGACATCTGATTCCTGTTGCCATCCACACCGTATTAATAGGACTTGTTAGGTGTCCGTGACATGCTGGAAACCCAAACGGGGGGAGGCTGGCATGAGGCAGGAGTGTTAGGCTGTCCAATTTATTTTAAATACTGGTCAAAGGGTACTCATCGAAAACCTTGCCATACCTGCCATTTACCTAATGCCTCTTGATACAATAACAGTGGGCAAATAAGCCATGCTTAAACATGTTTGAATGTCATTACTAAACCATATCACAAAGCACAAATGAAAAAGCAATGTAGTTTAGTAATGACATTCAAACATGTTTTAGCATGGCTTATTTGCCCACTGTAAGCATATAAAGTGTCCCATAAGGATATACAAGCCTAAAATCTAAATTATGACAAAATGCATAGAACCTGACCTGTACTGTCTTTCATATCCGTATGTGCTCCATTGACTGCTGGGCCATAGTGTTGTTTTCCATTATTCAACATCGAGTGTGTGTGTGTGAATATTCTATTTAAGTACTTTTTTGTAAATGTCATTTTTATGGCACTTCCAGTTGAGACTTTAATACTGCAAATTGCACAAAACAGATTTAGCCATTTTTTTTAAGTATTCGCTTTCCTTGGCATCGTGTGTTGTTCTCATAGTTTGTTGTCTGCCAGAAAGACTGAGCTCAAATAAGATTCGTGTGAAGACATAAGGCCTTTTCTGCCTCAGGCTGATGGTTAGACTAGGAATATTCATAATCATACTGAACTCATACACAAACAGAATGAGATCACTGCTGTCTGGGTCATTCTGATTCAGATTTATTCAGGATAAAGAATGGTTCTACTTAAGAATTATGTATTATACTAGAGGCCTTGCTCTCTGATTCTTTGATTTTGAAATATCTGAATTATTTTTTTTCCCTGTTAACTGATATTAATGACAAAGATTGCTTTAATGACAGTTTTGTCATTTCTTTGCTTGATCATCTTTTACACCTGGCCAGAGCAGAAGTGTGTGACCCCTCATACTTTGTGCCAAGCGGATTTTATATAACTGTAGGTGAGTGAAAATGTGCTTATTGTTTTGTCTGTAATCTATTGATTTATCCAAGCATATTTAAAAAAAAAATCAATTCATACATATCCAGATGATAGAAATGCTATTCATGCCATTCATGACTTGAATAGACCTAGTTCTATGACAGTCTATGATATGCATCTTTTTCTCTTTTCAATGATGCATGTTTTTAATTTTCTAATAAGGGGCATACAAAATACAACTGTCCTTGGTATCATAATGTAGAAACATTTCTCCTTAAAAGAATGAAATTCAAGAGAACCATATTTAGAAGTTTGTAATCTTTAAAAAATAAAAATAAATTATTTTTAAATGAAAAAATCTAGAAAAAAAAAAAAACTGATTTTAAACTAGGACCCTTGCAAATTGTAGTGACCGTGCAGTAAGTATTTTTAAATACCAGATAATTTAATCTTGTTATGACAGAGCAAGATTACTTCAGGTGTACTGCAACCCCCTAAAATATAATCTAAATGAATGATAAAAAAAAAAAAACATTTTTACAATTACAACCCCAAATCAGAAAGAGTTGGGACAGTATGGAAAACGCAAAAAAAAAAAAAAAGAAGTGATTTCTAAATTTACTTTGACTTGTATTTCATTGCAGACAATATGAACACAAAATATTTCATGTTTTGTCTGGTCAACTTCATGTCATTTGTAAATATGCATCCTTTCCTGTCATTCAGACCTGCAACACATTTCAAAAAAAGTTGCGACAGGAGCAATTTAGGGCTAGTAATGAGGTAAAATGGTTAAATAATGATGTGATTTGAAACAGGTGATGTCAACAGGTGATTGTAATTATGATTTGGTACAAAAGCAGCATCCAAGAAAGGTCTAAATCCTTTAGGAGCAAAGATGGGCAGAGGATCGCCAGTTTGCCAACAAATACGTGAAAAAATGTAAATGTTTAAAAACAATGTTCCTCAAAGAAAGATAGGAAGAGATTTGGATAATTCACATTCAACAGTGCATAACATAATTAAAAGATTCAAGGAATCTGGAGGAATTTCAGTGCGTAAAGGACAAGAGCGCAAGCCTAAGCTGAACAACCGTGATCTCCGATCCCTCAGGCCGCACTGCATGAAGAATCGTCATTCATCTATAAGCGATATCACCACATGGGCTCAGGACTACTTTGGCAAACCTTTGTCAAGTACCACAATACGTAGTTACATCCACAAATGCCAGTTAAAACTGTACTGTGCCAAAAGGAAGCCCTATGTTAACAGTGTCCAGAAGCGCCGTCGACTTCTCTGGGCTCGGAGGCATCTGGGATGGACCATCACACAGTGGAAACGTGTACTGTGGTCAGATGAATCAGTATTTGAGGTATTTTTTGGGAGGAATGGACGCCGTGTGCTCCGGACCAAAGAAGAAAAGGATCATCCAGACTGTTACCAGCAACAAGTCCAAAAGCCAGGGTCTGTCATGGTATGGGGTTGTGTCAGTGCCCTTGGCAAAGGTAACTTGCACTTCTGTGAAGGCACCATCAATGCTGAAAAGTACATAGAGATTTTGGAGCATAATATGCTGCCTTCAAGAAGACATCTTTTCCAGGGACGTCCATGCATATTTCAACAAGACAATGCAAAACCACATTCTGCACACATTACAAAGTCCTGGCTGCGGAGGAAGAGTGTACGGGTACTTGACTGGCCTGCCTGCAGTCCCGACCTGTCTCCAATAGAGAAGTTGTGGCGCATTTTGAAGCGCAAAATGTGACAACGAAGACCCCGAACTGTTGCCCACCTTAAGACTTGTTTGCAGGAAGAATGGGACAAAATTACACCTGAAACACTTCATCACTTGGTGTCTTCAGTCCCTAAACGTCTTTTAAGTGTTGTGAAAAGGAATGGCAACATTACAAAGTGGTAAATGCTTTACTGTCCCAACTTTTTTTTTGTGTTGCAGGTCTGAATGACAGGAAAGGATGCATATTTACAAATGACATGAAGTTGACCAGACAAAACATGAAATATTTTTTGTTCATATTGTCTGCAATGAAATACAACTCAACGTAAATTTAGAAATCACTTCTTTTTTTTTTTTTTTTTGCGTTTTCCATACTGTCCCAACTTTTTCTGATTTGGGGTTGTATTAAAGGGGCTACATGCGTTTTTCTGAAATTTAAACTCGCGACTGACACCTGTGGCCAAAAAATAGAACTGCTCTTATTTTCTGCTCGCTCTCGCAGCGGTGGTGACGTCACATCCGCAGACAGCGCGGGAAAAACCTACCCGCCAGAAAATAGGAAAAATAGGATACAGGCTTATAGGTGCACCCACTGTGAGCGGACAAGGTGTCAGTATGCTCATCAGGAGATGTTTGAGTCATAAATGGTAAAATAAAAAGGCTATTGTTACGTTTATTTTGGGGAAAAAGTTGCATATAGCCCCTTTAAGATGTGTACACACAATGTAAAATCCAACAGTGATTCTAACTAACACTTTTTAGTTAACTTTACTTAATGTCTTAATTTAATTGTAAAAATTGTAATCTGTACTATTCACCTACTATGCTTTGTTTACTCAGAAAATCAAAGTTAAGATTCATTGATTGGTTTGAGTGCCATTTTGTCAAGCAAAAAAAAAACAACAACATTATAACAAAAACACATTATGGTGATCTGTGTACCCTTTGGTTGGACACTTGGAGAATTCATATTATTCTACTTTTCTTTCTATTGATGCAGCATTGCAACAAGAAATCTCAGTTATTTGGTTTCAAAGGAAGATAAGTAAAAAATAGGTTGCTTTTAAAAGTTGACCTATATTCTGACTGAATAACTATAGTTAATGATTTAGTCAGATATTAAGACACCTTTTAAAAGCAACCGATTTTGATATAATCCCTCTATATTTGTTATAATACCTTGCAGTTGACCATGCTTGAGTCACACACAGACTTCAACAGTCAGCATGCAAAACAATGGTTACAACAATGGTACAGCTATACAAAGTCAAGAGTAAACCTAAATTAAAAGATTAAGTACTCTCTACAGATATTTTTTAGTTACTAGAACTCTTGTGTAAGTGAACAATACTAACTAAGCATTTGTTAGAACAACATACAATTCCTATTTCCCTTTACTTGCTTTTTTAAGTCAATCGTTTTGCATGCTTTTTTAAGTAAGTCTAACTAATTAGATTTTTACAGTGCAAGTAAAATTTATTTTTACTCATTGAACATAAAACGATTCAACAACTGAAACATAAAGTGAACATGTTTCACAGATATTTGACGAGCAGAAATGGAATAATGAGTCCCTAAACAAAGGGGAAGGGGTGTGCCCAGCAGCTGCTTTAAGTCAGTGCATCTCATCCTCAAGGACTGCAGCAGATTTGCTCGTTCTTGCTGTGAGATGTTACCCCACTCTTCCACCAAGCCATGTACGAGTTCTCAAACATGTCTGTGGGGACTTCTGGCCACATCTGCAGTCTTCATCCACCCTGCCAACACGTTCTTACACCCAACTCGTCACATATTGACGCTTGGTCAGGACATATTTTATACTCGTCATATTTTAACGCACAGAGTACCCCTTTAGTGTCATTTTCGATGTGCCGGGTACTCCATTGCTTTCAGTTGATTGCCTTAAAGGGTTAGTTCACCCAAAAATGAAAATTCTGTCATTAATTACTCACCCTCATGTCGTTCGACACCCGTCAGACCTCCGTTCATCTTCGGAACACAAATGAAGATATTTTTGTTGAAAGCTGATGGCCGAGAAAGGCTTCAGATAGGCCTCCATTGGCATTCAGTACATTTACACTCCCAAGACCCATAAAAGGCACTTAAAACGTTGTTACAAAGTCCATCTCACCACAGTGACTCTACAATAATTTTACGATGCGACGACAATAGTTTTTGTGCGTAAAAAAAAAATCAAAATAACACCGTTATCCAACTTTTTCTTGTTTTGATCCGGCGTTCGGACACATGACCCAGAAGCGATTTGTTTACAAGCAGAGGAAGACGCGCGAATCTAAGCTGTTGAATTCTACATTGATCGTGCTTTAGGTCTCTGCGTAGTTCTCAAAATGGGGTTAAAGTGTACATTTCATGGGTTCCCGAACCCCGGCACTACGTCATATTCTCGCGCATGCGTCGTGGAGGCACACACGGAAGACAAGAAGAGGTTGAATAAAGTCGTTATTTAGATTTTTTTTTGCGCACAAAAACTATTGTCGTCGCATTGTAAAGTTATTGTAGAGTCACTGTGGTGAGATGGACTTTGTAACGACGTTTTAAGTGCCTTTTATGGGTCTAGGGAGTGTAAATGTACTGAATGCCAATGGAGGCATATCTGAAGCCTTTCTCAGCCATCAGCTTTCAACTAAAATATCTTCATTTGTGTTCCGAAGATGAACGGAGGTCTTACGGGTGTCAAACGACATGAGGGTGAGTAATTAATGACAGAATTTTCATTTTTGGGTGAACTAACCCTTTAAGTGTCAGATCAAGACGCATAATTTGCTGAGTTTGTTAAAGTAGACATTATTTTATAATATTTATACTTTTATATTTTGGAACAACTACCCATCTGCTACCCTATACCTTCCCACTTCTAAACAATATAAAACACGTAATAGGCAAATCAAAAAGTTCAGTTTTATTTTTTTATTGCAAAAACTGACCAAAAACAGTATAAAGTATTAACGCATGTTGCATTTCAAGTCTTCTGAAGTCATACCATATCTTTATATGAAGAACAATGCTGATCTTAATGTTTGTAGCAACTCATAATGTAAAACCTGCACATAATGTAATAAGTATTACATTATTATTATTATTATTATAATAACATGTTCATAATGAAATAATTTACACAACATGTAAAAAAATCATAATAACAGTTTTTACATTATGAGAAAATGATTACATTATAAACTCAGCACAAACATGTCATATTTTCATTATTGTATACAGTAGCTTTTAAAACATAAGAAATATTAGTACTCCCTTACAGTAGCTTCATTTGTTAAAATCTAAAGCCAGTCTTAAAATACATGCATAATTCAACATTTAAATATTCATGCAATTATTCTCTCTCTCTCTCTCTCTCTCTCTCTCTCTCTCTCTCTCTCTCTCTCTCTCTCTCTCTCTCTCTCTCTCTCTCTCTCTCTCTCTCTCTCTCTCTCTCTCTCAAATTCAAATGGTGCATTGTATTGCCAATTTATATGAGCATGAAAAATAAATAAATAAATAAAATAAAAATTAACAAAGTAGAAGTATTGAACAAGTGTGGAAAAACAGGGGGTGGGGGGGAAAAGAGAAAACAAGTGTGTATATGTGTGTGAGTTTTTGTGAGTTCATGTGTGTCAGTGTGTGTGCGTTTGTGGGTAATTGCAAAAAAGTAAATCTCTCTCACTCTTTAATATGGATAATCTTATCTTATTTGCAAATTGACCCAGATAAAAAAAAGAAAAGAAAATTAGTTGCATATCTGGACCAGAATGACACAAATTGTGCACAAACTGATATAGTGATAAATGACTGTTTGGATATGCTTTTTTCAATTTTGTTCCTATTACAATAATTTTGTAACAGGAACTAAGTCCCCATAAACTTGTTCTCCCTTTCCTTTGCAGCCGTGACATTATGGTATAATTTGTCCTAATTAGGCTTCTAAGATGCTTTTATATAATCATAAGTCAAAAATAGCATGTTTGTGGTTCACATGAAAGCTCTTCCCAGCTTTAATAGCTAAATTTGTAACTCTGACTGATTGCCCTTGTAGATGTGATTGCACTGCTTTTATTTTTTGCTCCATTCAATGAGCATGAAGAATAGGCTCTTTCATGGCAGACTTGTGGTCGTGGACATGGAAAGCAGCGCTTAAACAGCTCTCAGCCAAAACAAAATCTGCCGCCAAAAGGAATCCCATTTCATTTATACGAGCAGGAAATTGACCCGTCAGAGTACGAGAAAACCAGGGAACCGATACTCTGTATTGCAGAAACATGTCCAGTGCGTCTGCATCCTGAGTGCCAGGCTGAGAGCTGAGATAGGGATAACAAATGCCCACACTAAGACTCTAGAGGCACTCCTCTTCTCTCCTGTTTAGCATGAGAATGGAGGAGAGATGGGCCATGTATCGCAGGTGGTGCTTTCCTTATCCTACGCCCCAGACCGAAAATGCATAAGTAGACACTAATGGTGAAGTGAGAGCCTCCTGGGCCTCATTTAGACCGGAGGATGAACCTGTGGAATTGTCTTTGGAAGTAGAAAAGGATTTGTTTGGGAATGGCATTGGTGTCACTACACAAACAACAGAAGAAGAAGAAGAAAAAAAAAAAACAGGCATTAGGAAATCTGAGATTTATTTATTGATTTGTTATTTTTTGTCATCCTTTGTTGAGATGAGAATCAAATATACTGTATTTAATGAACACTCACCTGGCAAAATAATACTTAAAAGATATAGGAATAGTATTGGATTGCTTTTTAACCTTAGCGTTTAAAACTTATATGCGTATGAATGCATTTATACATTTAACTTTTTTCAAAATCAAGATTTTAGGTTAAAATGTGTCAGTATAGTGCATTTTTAGATGCTGTGATTTGAAATGGTGAATTTTATATTGTAGTCTGATATGAAAATGACAATACAGGGCTCGACATTAACGCTTGTCCGCTTGTCCGCTTGTCCGCTTGTCCGGGACAAGTGGATTTTTTGAAGGGGCAACTGAAAGAGAATTTTACTTGCCCAACCGGACAAGTATCCTGATTAAAATGTCAATAACAAAAAAATAACTAGGGAATCACCAAAATGCAAGAATGATTCTGCCTTCATTTAGTGTAAGTGGCGATCGATACTGGATAATAATATATAGTATAATGAACTGACGGTAACAATTTTGCGCTGTTTACGCTTGCGCAGCCTCTCGAGGAGAAATCAAATGAGCGCCTCTCACACAAATAAACATACACAGTTAAAATTACAAATTGTGGAGTTTTTATATTATAAAATATGATACATACAGTTAAGAGCAACATCACACAACCAAGAGTATTCATAAAGGACTGCCTCATTCTTGAATGAATCTGACGTTTGAATGAATTGTTTGAATGAATGAATCAATGACTCACTCATTAAGACGGTCACCTGCTGCCACCTACTGGTGGTTTAGTTTCATGTTTAAACATTCTTTCCAACATTTCTTATTTGTATATTAAAAAATATTTAAAACAACCTCATAACATTTTTCAGTGTAAGTTATTTCATTTGATTAGTAACAGCCCTATAGTGTCTTATTCTAATAAATGTATATCAAATTTAAGAATATAAAATCCAGCGTTTTGAATGCTGAAGCATAGACTATAAGATTATAGAAAAAAATGCCCTTCATAAAAGGTAAAAATATCACAAATATGCCTGATTGAACACTGGTGAGAATATTGCTTCAGAATAAGTTATATTTACAACAAAAAAAAAAAAGAAAAGAAAAGAAAAGATTTTGACATGAACAGGCTTAATGTCGAGCCCTGTAATGATACTATTTTTTTAAAACTTTTTATAGGCTAGGCCTACTATTAATTTGTTCATATGACCCCATATGGCTAATTTTAAAATAAACAAGTAGACTAATTAATGAAATAATTTAAAAAAAGTTCACACCACAGGACAAAGTGAAAATAAGTGAAATAGCCTCTCTCTATATATATATATATATATATATATATATATATATATATATATATATATATATATATATATATATATATATATATATATATATATATATATATATATATATATATAGACACACACACACACACACACACATATGTAAGTAATCCATGTCACTGCTTAAAATGTTATGTCAAATTCCAGTTTTGCTGTGACATTTAGTGTTTCTAACAGAACAGACGACGTCTCAATCATTTCAACACATCTCATTAAACAAACGCAGCCCTGTTCTGTACAAGCAAGCTGTGATCCTCTCTGTGACTGGGAAGACTGTATTTTTATAGTATCGTGGAGGAGGAGGAGTGTTAGGAGGAGCTTGTCAGTCTGTCACCGATCAAGAGCCCGTTTTTAAGAGCACAACGAGGAGTGAATGTGAAGCGCAGTGTTTCTATGCGCGTGGAGCCGCATAACATCGGACGTTTTCACAGATGGACACTTTCAACCCTTCCTGCTGCTTACTGAAAGTTTATTCTCGTGGATGTGAACGGGAATGGAGAGTTGAGCGAAACTCTTTTGAGAGAGCGTGTTGTAAAGAACTTTGAAGTTTCAAATACTGTACTGGTGCACGAGATGTTGGTTTTGACATCCAGTATTGATTGTTTCGATTAGTCGCGCGGACTGACGGTCTTTCCAAATACTTCCTGAAACTTTATCACAAAGGATATTTGTTTTAAAAACAATATCAAATGAGGCATGACAATGAAGAGATCCACAATTAACATCTTTTTTTCTTCAAAACAAATGAACATTGAATGTCATTTACAGTATGGTGGACCATGAATCGACTTTTTCCTCTTCAAAACACAACAAATATTACTCATTTTGCAAGCAAAACAAGACAAATATCACCTGCATGGCATTGGATGTACTAATCATTTTAAGACTTTCTTGAGGTTACCAAAATGGCCCATTACATGAAAATTGTTGTACTTTTTCAGTTTTTGATTCATGGATCTTCACTGGAGATCGGAGCATATGATTTGGAGCGTGGCCGCCCGGCAAAATGTGAACCCATCACCATTCCCATGTGCCAGGGAATCGGCTATAACATGACACGGATGCCCAACTTCATGAATTATGAGAGCCAAGAGGAGGCTAATATTAAACTAAATGAATTTGCTCCTTTGGTGGAGTACGGATGTGATGTCCACCTGCGATTTTTCCTGTGCTCTCTATATGTGCCGATGTGCGCCGATCAAGTGTCCGCCACTATCCCGGCATGCCGTCCTATGTGTGAACAGGCAAGACAGAGGTGTTCACCTATAATGGAACAATTCAGTTTCGGCTGGCCGGACTCATTGAATTGCTCAAAGCTACCGACCAACAACGACCCAAACGCATTGTGCATTGAAGCTCCCGAAAATGATACTCAACCTGAGACTAAAAAAGGCAAGGGAATGCTGCCGGTACCTCCAAGGTCCCGGCAACCTGCAGCCGGGAGTGGACGTACCTCAAGTGGCTCGCGGTCCTGTGATAACCCGGAGAAGTTCCAGTACGTGGACAAAAGCGAGTCCTGCGCGCCTCGTTGCACTCCTACGGTGGATGTGTACTGGTCAAGGCAAGATAAGGACTTTGCGTTCATTTGGATGGTCGTGTGGTCAACGCTTTGCTTTGTTTCTACAGCATTCACAGTTCTAACCTTCCTCCTCGACCCCCAACGCTTCCAGTATCCTGAGCGGCCCATCATCTTCCTCTCCATGTGTTACAACATCTACTCGGTGGCCTTCATTATCCGCTCGGTGGCTGGAGCTGAGAATATCGCTTGCGATCGGGAAAACGGAGAGCTCTACATTATCCGGGAGGGTTTGGAGAGCACTGGCTGCACCATAGTCTTCCTCATCCTCTACTACTTTGGCATGGCCAGCTCCATCTGGTGGGTCATCCTCACCCTCACCTGGTTTCTCGCAGCGGGACGAAAATGGGGCCACGAGGCTATTGAGGCGCACAGTAGCTACTTCCATATGGCCGCCTGGGGTATCCCTGCAGTGAAGACCATATTCATCCTCACTATGAGGAAGGTGGCTGGGGACGAGTTGACGGGATTGTGCTACGTGGGAAGCATGGACAGTAATGCTCTCACTGGATTTGTGTTGATCCCTCTTTCCTGTTATCTCATTGTCGGGACCTCTTTCATCCTTACGGGGTTTGTAGCCCTCTTCCACATCCGCAAAATCATGAAAACCGGCGGCACCAACACCGAAAAACTGGAAAAGCTCATGGTTAAGATCGGAGTCTTTTCCATTCTCTACACTGTGCCTGCTACTATTGTCATCATATGCTATTTCTATGAAAGAATCAACATGGAATACTGGAAGTTCAAAGCTCTGGAAAACAAGTGTGTGTCCTTACCTGGTCGAAGGAGCGAGGATTGCTCTTTGGACTCGTCGGTTCCTACAGTGGCTGTGTTCATGCTGAAAATTTTCATGTCATTAGTGGTGGGCATCACCAGTGGGGTTTGGGTATGGAGCTCAAAGACACTTCAGACCTGGCAGGGGTTGTGCAACAGGAGGTTGGCCGTGCGGACGAGCCGCAAGCCCTGCTCCAGTGTCAGCTGCAGCAGCTCCCACTGCCATTATAAAGCACCGGCTGTGACACTTCACATGAACAAAACAGACGTGTACACAGACAGTCTCACACATGTTTGAGACTAAAGGCCTCTGCTTTGGAGACATGCAGACTTACAAGGCTTGTATTGTGATGAGATGCTCAGGTTGGACTACAGATCATGGTAAATCTGGTGGCTCCTGTCAAAAGTGGCATTTACAAGCCTTTCCTTGAAATAGCAATAGTAAAGAGAAGGTTTGTTGCGTGGGACGAATGCAGCTGAACCAGAGAACACGCATGGCAGAACGCTTTATTTATTGTGGCTATTTAAATATTGCTGGCTGTATAGTTTTGTACTGTATGTGATATACTGTATATAAGGAAGAGTTTTAAATAATTTGGCAGTATATATTTCCCAAAAGAGGAGCAATATTTATTTTCTCTCTATTTTTTAGTTTTTGTCCTAAATAAGAATCTATATTGTTGGTTACCTGTAAAATGTTGTACATGTATATGCAAAACCTTTTCTTTCTCTCTGAATTATGATGTTTTTAGCACTTCTGATTAAAATGGATTTGAAATTATATGTGAAAACCACATGTACAAATGCAACTAAACAAGTTCATATTCCTTAATGATTCATGGGAATAATGTCCTATTGCTGTCAGTTAAATAAGTGGGAACTCGATCCATTTATATTAGCATTTATCAAACCATACACATACAGCCAACTTAACTGCAGTCAATAAAAAAACTATGACAAGACACTGAGAATGTATGATTCTGCAATGAATGTATGAATTACACTTCCTTTAACCTAATTCCTTTAACCTGAAGTCAAACAACGATTGACTGACATTTGTGACATTTATTGTTTTGTTTCCGCATGCAGAATTCTGTTGTCAAGAGATCATATAGGCTGATAAAGAGTACAATTTTTTTTAAAGTTTTTAAAGAAGTCTCTTCTACTCACCAAGGCTGCATTTATGTTATTAAAAATACAAAAAAAGCTGTAATATTGTGAAATATTATTAAAATGTTTTCTATTTGAATATATTTTAAAATGTCATTTATTCCTGTGATGCAAAGCTGAATTTTGAGCATCGCTAGTCCAGTCTTCAGTGTCACGTGATCCTTCAGAAATTATTTTAAGATGATTTGCTGCTCAAGAAACATTTATGATTATTATCAATGATAAAAGCAGTTGTGTAAAACATTTTTTGTAGGATTATTTGATGAATAGAAAGTTCAAAAGTATTTATCTGAAATAGAAAGCTTTTGTAACATTGTACTACCGATCAAAAGTTTTGGGTCGGTGATCATTTTTTGGGGGGGAAAGAACTTAAAGAAATTATAATACATTTATTCAGCAAGGATGCATTAAATTGATCAAGGGACAGTAAAGACATTTATAATGTTACAAAAGCCTTATATTTCAAATAAATGCTGTTCTTTTGAACTTTCTATTCATTAAATAATCCTGAAATTGTACACAACTGTTTTCAACATTGATAATAATAATAAATGTTTCTTGAGCAGTAAATCAAATTAGGCATATTAGAATGATTTCTGAAGGATCATGTGACTCTAAAGACTGGAGTAATGATGCTGAAAATTCAGCTTTGAATCACAGAAATAAACTGCATTTGAAAATATATTCAAATAGAAAAAAGGTATTTTAAATTGTAAAAATAAAATTTTGGTGAGCAGAAGAGACTTTAAAAACATTTTTTGACCGGTAGTGGATGTTTAGAATAGTTCTGTACATAATTCAGATCAGTTAGTTTAACCTTTTACAGTGTTTTCATATCTTATATTTGTGAACATGATCTGTGACCCTGGACCATGAAACCTCAAAAGTCGCACAGGAATATTTGTGGCAATAGCCAACAATACATTATATGGGTTTTATGCCAAAAGTCATTAGGATATTAGATAAATACCATGTCATATTTGTAAATGTCCTACCGTAAATAGATCAAAAATCTATTATTGGTAGTAACATGCATTGCTAAGGACTTCATTTGTACAACTTTAAAAGCAATTTTCTCAATATTTAGATTTAGACAGCACCCTCAGATTCCAGATTTTCAAATATTTATATCTCAGCCAAATATTGTCCTATCCCAACAAACCATACATCAATATTATTTATTCAGCTTTCAGGTGATGTATAAATCTCAGTTTCAAAAAGTTTTGTGGTCCAGGGTCACATATGTGTTTGTGATGTTCATTTGCGATTCACCTTAAAGAATGAGCTACTCATCTAGATTACTTTTATTTTTCAAGCAAACAGGTAAAATGTAAAAAGTAAAATATATTTTAAATAGTATTTTTACATAAAAATGTACAGTGTATATATAAAAAAATGCACTTCTTAAATTAGCTCTTTTGTCATTTCTTTGTAAAAATGTATCCATTGTTTTAGTTGATTTATCCGCTGCACTATTCCTGTGCCTGTGCATATATATGTTTTGGCAGGTCTCAGGCCTTGGAGCTTAAACTGCTGTTACATATGGTCATAAAAAAAAGTCATGTTTGTCTTGGAGCTCATAGCCTAAACTTCACAGTGCATTACCCACATGTAGCAGTCTGTATAAAGTTCAATTAACGCATGTCTGTTTTCAGTTTTCAAGTTTACAGTGCAGTAGCATTTGTAAACACTAGTGTTCTCAGTCAAGAACAGAGTACGCTGCATCAGCCAGCAGACTAGGAAAATTATAATGAAATGTTAATGTACTGGAAGATGAATGTTTAGCTCTTATTAAATACTACCAAGACATTACTCATTTGGCAACATGTATGGTTAAAGCTGAGCTGTTGTTAAAATAAAGATAAACATAATTCTTGACTATGGATTTGTTAACATTTTATGAGATTATGGAGTACATTAAGCTTTCTTTGGCAGAAAGGGTTATATTTACATTTATCAATTTAGCAGATGCTTTTATCCAAAGTGACTGACATGACAAATGAGGAGCATCCCAAGCAATTTGTTAGAGTCAACAATATTTGTAGTCACAATTCCAGGTCTACAGTATAAGATTAGTACACACGGGTGTCAGAATTGAATTAATAATGGGTTTTAATTCTTGTTCAATGTAAATTGAATTTTGATGACTTGAAATAAAGTGTCAAAACCTATACATTATCCATAAACATGTTTTCATTGAAAATAAGAGGAATTTCCACCAAAGTTTTCAAAAATTTGCGGTCGGTAAGATTTTTTAAAATGTTTTTCAATTTGATCAAAAATGCAGTAAAACACTATTGTGAAGCCATTACTCAAATCTTTAGTGTCGCATGATCTTTCAGAAATCTGATATGCTGGTTTGATGCCCAATACATTTTTCTTATTAATATCAATGCTGAAAACAGTTGTGTTGCTTATTATTTTTGTAGAATTTTTCGGAATTCTTTTATAAATAGAAAGTTCAGAAGAACAGCATTTATTTGAAATATGATTTTTTTTGTAACAATGTAAATGTCTTTACTATCACTTTTGATCAAATTAATATCCTTGCTGAATAAAAATATGAATTGCTTCCAAAAATGTTATATATATATATATATATATATATATATATATATATATATATATATATATATATATATATATATATATATATATAAAAAATACCATTCAAAAGTTTAAAAAAAATAATATATATATATATATATATATTTCAATATTTTATATTTCAATATTTAAAAGTTATATTAAATATTTTAATTATTATTAAACTGTATAGGCTATAGTGAAACATGAAAATATGTTTATGGATAAACGTTTTTTTTATTAATTTATATATTGAATATTAATTAATATTAATATTAAACTTTTTTTACAAATTTCTTCAGTCTTCTCCCAGTCTTCTGCATTAAGAATTGCATTTATATTTTGTCGTTTTCACTTATAATCAATTGGACCTCACTGTTTCCCAACGTTTTGGGCCTTAATAGGGTGTTAAATAGTGATCACAATAGTTAAAATTTAAATAGTGATCACAGTAGAATTGAACCAATACTACAGCTAATGTTCTCAATTCCCTGTCACGCCACCATGGAACCTCTGCTCAAATACACACAAAGGCCAGATTTGTTATGTAGATTCTGCCAAGATCAACTCCATATACATGAATGCTCTTAGGTGAAGCAGTTGTACAACACCACCACATTTGTGCAGAAGAAAAGCGTTCCGTTTATACAGCAACAGGGTTCATTATTTTGCCCATCAAAACCTGGGGCATAAAGACTCCATTGTACACCTTGATGTTTAAGGTTTTTAGTTCTATTTTAGGCAAAGCACAGTCAAAAGAAACCCTTTTTCCATTTGAGTCCATTATCAAGTGAATGTTAATGGGCTTGTAAGTGAGCTTGAGAATGGACAAGATAGCATTGTAATTGTCTGCTAGTTTGGAGGAAAAACCTTGTGTCTGGTAAAGGGAGGATCAGTAAAGCATCAGGGACTTTCCCTCCTCTTAAAGAAGCCAGAGGAATCGAGAACAGGAATAAAGAAGTGGTGCTCATTACTCTCTACCCCATGGGTAGTATCCCATTCCTCATCATTTGATGTGGAAATGAGGCTATGGTAAAAGACCATTGAGAAGCTGTTGTCACCAGGACTTTTCACCAAAATGTTTGAGTCTTAGCTTGAGCCGTGAGTGTTATCCACACAGCCACGTCCCACCTGCCCAACGGCTCTGGCTTTCACTTAACACGTGTTAAACACACACAAACACTAGTTTTAATATTTGTTTTTGATAAAAAGATGACATTGAACTCGGAACCGTACAATTTGTCAGGGTTTTCATATTTGCAGGGCTGCTAATGTACGACATTCATTGTGAAAAACTGTAAACTTCAGCATACTTTCAAAAAGACGGAAATAATATACTTTAAAAGAATATACTTGTGAAATGAATGTTTTTTTGGAAACTTGTGTATTATTTGCAATTAAATGAAACGGCATTGTAGTTTAAATTTATAGTAAATGCAATTAGTTGAACTTTTTCAGTTTATTTAAGTAAGACTTAAGTACATCTTTCTAAGTTACTTCATAAGTATAGCTATTGTCTTTGAAATATGATCAAAGTGCACTGCCGAATGTACCAACAAGCATTTATGGAAAACTAAAATATACATCAATGTACTGAAACTTTTTGTCATGTATTTAAATATATTTGTTATTACACATTTGTAGTGATGAATTTTAAAATGTTTTAATTTTAAATGTAATATTGAATAACACATACAGTTAAAATCAAGTACTTTACATTTGCCGTGTAGTATGTTAGTCAGCACATCAAAAAAAAAACATACATATTTAAAGCATGAAAAATATTAAAACAATGATTTCAAATAGGCCTATACTTTAAAATAAAACCTTTCATTTGACTTCATAGACACTTTTCAAAAGTGTACTTAAGTGTGCTAAGAAACAGTCACGAAAGTGTAGCTCTCTTTTGGCCTTTTATTTCATTAATATTATATTATCTGAAAGTATAGTTTTTTTTATTAAAATTTTGAAGTAAACTACAAGGGCATATTCAATACAATTGCACTTCTTTTTCTCAAGGTATGATTTTCTTCGGGCATTATAGATAACTGTACAATGATTAAAACGGTCATGAACGGCATTGTTTTATTGTTTTATAATATTTCCTGGGTTGCACTTATAACGGTAGAATGATTTTTACATCAAAAATTGTCATTATTTAGAAATAAAAGACCTTTTTCCTACCCTGATTTTAGTCCTCTGGTTTGAACCATAGACCGTAAAAAAATATGGACGAGGCGTCTTCATACCTTCCACTGAAGAAAAGTGAAGCCGCCAATGTCCGAATATGGTGCTGACATCTTGCGCAGATTTGGGACCGAGTCTGCACAGTAGTGACCTCTGGACCGGAGTCTGGCAGTAGAGAGCAGGAAGTAAAGCCGCGATAACAAAAGCCCGCCCACACTCTCTCAGGTGCAGAACAAGTCATTATGTTGGTGTGAATTAAACAATTATGGAAATGTAGAAATTGAAGCTAAAGCTCCAATCTCCAAAAAAAAGTAAGTTAGTGCCTCAGTGACAACTTCACTCAGAGAAGCCGTCAATCTCAGCTGTCAATCATGACGTCACACCGCCCGTTTTTATAGCATCAAATAACTAACTAAAACCAAACGTATTTAAAAAATGAACACTTGAAATGAAATAATTGTGATAACAACTGCATAAAATGACAGAAGCCATCTTTAAGGAAAAATGCTTTAAGTGTAATTTGATTGTTTAGTTTGTCTCGCGTCCATTCGAATATATTGAGGGGCGGGTTATGAGCTATACTGGGACCAACCACCAGGGGGCGATCAAGACGCGTTAGCTTCAGTTTTCAACACGAGTGCGGCAGGCTTGGTTTGACCGCTCTGTTTGAAGGGACGTGTCTGCTGTGAGACTTCAATATAAGCGCCCACTGTTGGGATTGGCTTCTGTGAGATTTCAGTGTAAACGGCCACTTCTGTGAAGATTGGCTAACATCTTTGTATATGAAATATATTACATGTGGAACTCCCGAAAACTTTTAGCATGTGTTTTTCCTATTACAGCTGACGAGGTTAACTAATCGTGAAAAGTGTTGATTATACAGTAGCATTATATTTAGATATATAGCATTGTATTTAGATTGTGGCATGAAAGGTTGCAGTGCATTGTAGCCGATCACAGACATGTTGAATGTAATGATCTCATCATTGCAACTCAATTTCTGCACACTCACGAATGCTTTCATCAGAACTAACAGTGCAAACACAATGTAAATAAGAGATTAGTTGATTATAACGGGAGTCCAGAACTCAGCCACTGATAAACTTGCGCTGTTTGATTGACAGCGATTGTAAAAGGATCATTCTTTGATCGCTTTCTTTTAAAATATAATTTAATCAGTTTAAATAAAAGATTATTTTCATCCTACTAAGAGAAACAATGTGAAGTTGACCCTTTAGCCACTGGTTTGATTTACTGACACATAGACAAATAACATCTGACTGTACATGAATCATTACATATCAGAAATCACTGGTCACAGATCAGGCATTAGAATTAACACAATTATTTACATGTTGTCGTATTACTGTCGAGCCCATATCGTAAAAGTCTGTTTGCAAAGCCTGCGGCGAATTGCAACTGATTTACCAGAGAATCCACAGTGAAATACAGAACAAACAAATAATGCTCAACTGAGACATTCACATTGTTGAAAATAATAACCACATTCCTATTATTATCCTGTGGAAGGTAATGTTATTTTTATTCCAGTATTCCTGTATTGCTCTTCTCTCCTCGTCATCTCACTAACACGACAGTGGGCGGGGCCAAATTGGCAACAATGAAGTAGGCATTGATTTTCTTCTAGAGGCGGTCTTTCACCTATCTATAGTTAGGCACATTCCTCAACGACTCGTTTGCTGGGTTTGGTTACAATAAAAGCTGTTTTGGACTAACACGGAATTTTTCAGATCTGAAATGTACAGGACATTCTTATAGTATGTCAAAAGTTCAAAAATATCAAACAAACGGTCAAGAAAAATAGCACAAGCACACTTTTCGTTTTTTTTTTTTTTTGCAGGTGCCACTAAATGTAATTTAATTTTTTTTTTTTTTAAAGCAAATTCATATATTTAAAGTGTGGTTGTCTTTTTTTGGCGGCCATGTACTACTATTTTCTATAATTATGAGATTAAATATATTCACTTAAGAAGGTCAAAACAGGAGTTGTTAAAATCTGATTTATTATCTTTGATAACTGTTTTTTTTTTAACCTGCTATCACATTCTTTGGTTAGAAAAGAACTTGCAGCAGATTTATGCAGCAATCTGGATAACGTCACGGGAGTTCAAAACAAATTGCCTGATAGTGAGGAGGACATTCCTACAGATTTTATATTAAAAAAAACACTGGTATCTGTCTAGCATTACCTTTTATGAATTATTGATCTACATTTTTCTTTTCATGTAAATACATATCCAAACTGCCTTTTTGATTTATTTTTTATGGGTTTCTGTGTTATGACCTACTGTTGAATTCCTCTCAGTCACACAAAGCGAGCAAACTTGATTTGAGAGAATTATCAAGTCAGTGAGAAACCAGCCAACCTGAACCAGAAATAAAATTACCTCAAAGTGAGATCACAAGTTTTCAAACTAAAACCAGAATAAGTAGGCTGGTATAATTTATGGTGAGTCTGGGTAGCTTTTTATTATTGTGCTTTTCATGTCCAATAAAATACAAATACTTTCTTTGCCTCATTTGTTTGGTTGATAGCTTCAGTATAAGCCTTTTTCAAATCTGGAATTTTTGACCTGCAGAAGGCCACTTCTATTCCTCCTCAACACCAGCTGGCACCATAAGAGACTTTTGTGTATCTTGAAGTTTTTGCGTTCACACACTTCCATAGAGTATGTTTCACACTTAATGTAAAACCAACACAAAACACACTATACAGGTAATATCTTGTCAAATATCTTACTATCATTTTCTGTTTACTGTCAGTATCTTAAAGAGATTTTTAAAGTAATGTACAACTTTTCAAATATATGAGGACGTCATGTGGACAAAACATGCTTACTGGTTTCTAGTCATCTTGAAGACCTTGATTAGCGCGGTTAAGGTGTGTTTAATTGGGGGTTAGATCTAAACTCTGCTAGAGAGTGGCCCTCCACAGAACACCCTTGGTATAATGGTAACTGTAGAGATGCGAAAAATCAAGATGGACAGCCTACTTACTGGCATAAAAAGGGTTTACATATAGGCATATTCTGGGCTGATGGCACTTCTACTCACACTAGATAGACCTATGTTTACATGCACTAATTGTGGTCAATTAGAATAAATCCAATTCGATTTCAGATTCTTAAAGTTATGTTTATATAAACCCTAAACGTAGCAATCTGAGTCACATATACAGTGGCATGAAAAAGTATGTGAACCGCTTGCAGAATCTGTGAAAATAGGAATAATTTTAACTAAATAAGAGGGATCATACAAAATGCATGTTATTTAGTACTGTCCTGAATAAGATATTTTACATAAAACATGTTTACATATAGTCCACAAGACAAAAAAATAGCTGAATTTATTAAAATAACCCTGATAAAAAGTTTATTCTCAGTGCTGTGTGTCGTTCCCTGGATGATCCACGGCTGTCTTTTTGTTGTGATGGTTGTTCATGAGTCTCTTGTTTGTCCTGAGTAGTTAAACTGCCCAATGTTCTTCAGAAAAATCCTCCAGGTCCTGCACATTCTTCAGTTTTCCAGCCTCTTTTTCATATTTGAACCCTCTCCAGCAATGACTGTATGATTTTAAGATCCATCTTTTCACACTGAGGACAATTGAGGGACTCAAAACACAACTATTAAAAAAGGTTCAAACATTCACTGATGCTCCAGAAGGAAACACAATGCATTCATAAACTTTTTATCAGGGTTATTTTAATAAATTCAGCTATTTTTTTTGTCTTGTGGACTATATGTAAACATTTTTTTATGTAAAATATCTTATTCAGGATAGTACTAAATAAAAAATAACATGGATTTTGTATGATCCCTCTTATTTAGCTAAAATTATTCCCATTTTCATAGAATCTGCAAGCGGTTCACATACTTTTTCATGCCACTGTACATTTGTGTATTTTGAACAAAACGCATACGTAGTTCCCAGTCACTGCGTTCAGAACCAGAGAAAGCCACCACAATAATGTCACCGGAGCTACCCTGAGCATAATTGCTTTTGCCTTTATATATCTAAAAAAGAAATTGGACATTTATGTCAGAAGAGCTCTTTTAACAAATAGTTCATCCACAGACCAGTTCATAAGACATGAGACGTAATTAGACATACCCACACTCATGTGACAAAAAAAATATGGTGGCACTTTATTTTACAGTCCTGTTCCCCATGTGTATGATAGGTACTTATTATAGTTATAACAATAACTGTGTAATAACTGGGCACAAACAATTAACCTACCCATAAACCTAACCTTAACCCATGTAGTTACCTTATATTACCCAGTACTTTCTTAGGTAAGTACATTCTCAGAAAAAAAGGTACAGTGGAGGTACAATTTTGTTACTTGGGGAACAAAATAACTGTACCTTTAAAAGGTACACAATTGGTCCTTAAGGTGCAATTATACCATTGTTTTCCTCTACTTAGAAGAGGGGTAGGCAAGTTCGGTCCTAGAGAGCCACTGTCCTGCAGAGTTTGGCTCCAACCTTGAAAGAAACCCTCACCTGCCTGTTTCCTTAGCACACTAAATTAACACCACTCTCTGTTCCTACGGGAACCACCAACAGGGTGTTAAAGTAACACTGAAGCAGTGTTAGAGTTAATTTGATATTTAAGTGATTAATTGAGTGATGATTGTTGGATT
Source organism: Gobio gobio (assembly GCF_949357685.1). Taxonomy (NCBI): domain Eukaryota; kingdom Metazoa; phylum Chordata; class Actinopteri; order Cypriniformes; family Gobionidae; genus Gobio; species Gobio gobio. Next base: position 16,182,063 of record NC_137100.1, on the reverse strand, counting down.
ATTAAAGACACCTGATGATAACGAGCTGAATCACTGAGAAAAAGAGAAACACAAGAACTACAACTGACTTCAGCCACCGCTTTAAATGAAATCAACTGAAAAGACATTCAATTTATCTTACAAACCAGAATACAAAGTTTGAATACAACTTTGAATACAAAGTTCTGTCATGAAACTATAGATGGCACAGGCTAATAGGTCCTTTAACAACCTAATTGTAATCACATCATCATCTTTAGGGCACAGCTGATTGGTTCCTGCTGTATGAGTAGCCAATGAGCTTGTGTGCTCGCATATAGCATTTGCCTTAGTAGTGCAGCACGTTTTCAGAAACCCTCCACCTTCCCCAGCTCCACCTGTATAGATCTGCTACGGGTAATTCATGTACGCTCTATTGTACAGCAGCAGCATGTCTTACTTGCTCACAGCAGTGTGTCGTGTATGTATTGGCATTAGCAAGTTCCATACTTGCTCTGCAGCAGCAGCACTAAAAGCAGCAGCAGTGTAGCATATATATTCTGCCAAGACCAAACATAGCAACATTGTCATACCCATTACCATCCCAAACACTCAGAGAGTTGTCATGACAGAACTTTATTTCTGTCATTTGTCTACAGTTCTTTTTGAGAATTAACAGAGGTTTAGATGTTAATGTTTTATTGAAATGTTTGGTCACCATTATGGCAATAAGTGTTTCCTTTAGTTGGGCAGTTTGACTCTTGGCTTTTTATGTGAGTTTGTGGTTTTTGTAGCAGTGTTAACAGGGCATATAATATGTTGAAAAGGAAGCCATAAACAAAAATGATCAGGTGATACAGTTTTCATCATCATAAAGAAAATAATTGACTAAACTCATCTGTCTATAACTGGTTATTTGTTGTTAATAGATCATTTTCACCAACAATACTTTCTTGCCACAGATCAGACATTCAGAATATTTTTTTATTTTTAAATTTAAATAAAGTTTTTATGCGCACACAGACATCAAGAATCAGCATATGATCTATCTCAATAATGGTGACATGAGGCTTGTTTGAGATGAGCAAAATCTGCGCAGAACCGATCACCGGTGATCAGCGCGAGATGCATTCCGGTTAGAAAAGTGTCCGAGGGCGGTACGCCTTGCTCTGATGTCATGCCGACGTATGTCAAAAAACTCTCGCGAGCGAAAGGCGGATGTGTTGGATTCTGCAGTCGAGCGCAGCTGCTCTCCACCGACTGCGCGGCGCAAAAGCATGATGGGAAACGACTTGCTGACGACACAGCTTAATGCTTATTGGTTTAAACAACCGTGATGTATGGTTCTTTTTCAAAATGTTTGTTTTAAAACTCTGATATCATGTTTTTATGTGTGAATATTCCCAAACTCTCTAACAAAGGCGATCTCTCTGTGGGTTATGTGATTGTTGTCATATTTATAAAAAAAATATATATATACAAACATGTATGTAGGCCTAATTAAAGTAAAAATGATTGATAAACACGTCTTTCGAATGGAAATAAATAACAAAAACTTTGGGTGTCTTGTTCATAATATTTATTTTCATATAAAAGTAACAGAACTTAAATTACATCCAGTTGATCAGCAACAAAGCGCACGAGTGTGAATCCCGCGATATCCGCCTTTGATCTCGCAGGTGTCTGATCCACTACGAGAAGAGAGAACTGTCCGGCTTGCCTGCACTTTTTTCACTCCTCCCCTCACTGCAGCCGCCTAGTCTCGGCTGAATTTCAGGCGAGGCGAGGCACATCTCAAACAAGCCTATACTTAATGCTGCAATGCATGCTGGGAGTCATGAGTTTTTTACTATTGTGGCTTAGTAGGGTTGGAGTTAAACTCTGCAGGACAACGGCTCTCTAGGACCGAACTTGCCTACCCCTGACTTAGAGGTACAACAATTTACTCTTACGGGTACCACCAGTGACAGCCACTAGTACCTTAAAAGGTACAATTTTTGCACATAATTGCATGTACTGTAAAATAAAGCACAGCCTAAAACATATATGTAAACATATGCATCACGGCCCAGCATATGGTATTTTTTAATCTGATTGAGAAAATTGTTGGATTCAAGCATTTATTCCAGGTCTGCAAGATCTCGATTGGATCGAGTGAGATGTTTACATGAAGGCTTTTCAGTCCAAATGAGCCATCAATCTGATTATAAACAAGGTTTTTTTCTGGTGCATGTAAACGAAGCTATTGAGACATAATAGCAACAAACTCGAGCTTTAGCTTGTACCTGTGTTATGCTGGCGTGAGAATGTTATGCAGTGTATCCCATTATATGTCCAGTTGTATGATCAAGAAAATGTAGTTCTGAATGCAGTTTTGTGCTCTTTTTTGCAGGTTGGTTCAGAGTGCTTGGTGGTGAAGGATGCAGCAGATTACTGCGATCTTGAATACTTTACTGGGTCATTTTACAGGATCATCCCACCGTGACAAACCCAGACTCCTTAATCACTCTCTATATTTTGCAACTACAAAAATGCAAATATGCCCATGTTAAAATGCTCTTTTGAATCTGTAACAGGGTTCGTAGTTATGGGAAGAAGGAGGCGGGAACTGGAAAACTTTTAACAATTGTAATAAATAATAAACACAAACTGAAAGTAAAAATGGCAGATGTTATTATGTGTGTGCAAAAACGTGCACACACATAATAAAACATAAACAAAACACAAAATAAAGTCTAGGCCTGTTCCTCTCTCGTCCTTCACTGTCAACGTTCCTCCTTTTATGCTTCCGAGCTCCTCTGTGAAGGGATTCGAGACCGGTGTGACGCGCAGCTGGCGCTCATCTTCAATTGCGCCTCTCTCTCCTGGCTCTCGCCCCCGCCCTGCTTGTCACATACCCCCATCGCCCCTCGCAGGCCAGGGGGTACCCACAAGACTGCGCTCTACTCCCCCTGGGGCCAGTCTCGACGCCCGCAGCACCTGGGGATAAGGACAGACGAGACGAGAGAAAAGGAGCGACAGAGACAAGAGAGTGGAGAGAGAAAAAAAAAAATCTTGGTCCGGTTCCTGGACACACTGCCGCTCGGTCCTCAGCCAGCCGAGAGACTCATCCTCGCGGTGCCAAGCGATGGTACTGGACGTTCCTCGGTGGATGGCTCGATCCTCCTCCGCCCCCTTGCGACCGGCGATAGCTCCTCCAGCTGAGGGCAGCCGGCAACGAGTCCCGTGCACCCTACTCCTCCCCATCATGGCGAATGGCAGCAGGCTCCGGCCTACGGCAAACGCCGGCGACTCCTCCACTCCCTCTCGGATGGCAGCCACCCCACCTCGACCCAGGAGCACAGCAGCGAGCTCTCCGTCCCACCGGGTCTTCACTTGCTCCAGCACCACCTCCTCGGGCAGCCACTCGTATTCTTCATTCCTCAGCAGCGAGGGCTCTCCAACAGCATGTCCCTCCTTCTTCCCGGGTTGAATATTTAGTGTTCTCAACTAAGCCAGCCAAAAGCCAAAGGCAAAACAGGCGACTGTGGCAAGGAACCAAAACTCCATCAGGTGACAGAATGGAGAAAAAAACCTTGGGAGAAACCAGGCTCAGTCGGGGTGCCAGTTCTCCTCTGGCCAACGAACAAACAGTGTATGATTATGATTCAGGCAGCATCATAGGTCAGAAGTCATATTAGATTGGAACATTCAGAATAGTTGTCCAGGTACATCTGGTTGAAGATCGGTCATCACGCAGGAGACGGGTTTGTTGAGGATCAGTTCCACTGGATGTCATGGCGATGAGGCCTTCACAGGGGAGAGTCTAGTTGACACAGTCTCTGCAGACACTTCAGGGATGCGTTGGTCGTGTCTAGGCGCAGGTCCACCATCTGATCTGGATATGGCCCGGATCCGGCTGACTACAGTAAACCTCTATGTTATTATTGCATCCTGTTAATGTACAACAATACTGAGGTGCAAATAGTATGTTTCTGTCAAAATAAAGTATAAATAGCATCTAACATATTGCAAAGAACTGCTACTTATACATGGTTTGAATAGAATATATCACCATTTTTATTTAGTATGCTATTTCACTTAGTAAATTAGTAAATAGCATCTACAGCTATTTGCACTTAGTGTAAATATCATATATTGCTAAGAAAATATGTTATTTTTACTTTGTGTAAATAGAATCTAGTTATCGCTATTTGCACTTAAATGCCTCTATTTCAATGTATTCAGTGGAGCAATCAGTAAAGCGTAAGGCTTACCTCTTTCCTCTTTCGGTTATTTGTGAGAACGCTTCCCTGCCAAACATGGGTGTTTCCGTGTTTTCACTGTTAGATGCTAAGCGGCGCTACCACGCATCTTCTGAATGAGAACTGAATCTCCTGATCAAAACACAAAATACTCCAGCAAAATACTCTACTATTTCAGATCTTATAGAGCCTGATTAAATTGAGTTTTCTATATTCATGATTATATATATTACTTGCCGAATTGAACATATTAAATTGAATACTAAAGTATGTTTAGTGTTTTAAAAAACTCAATTCAAAATATATGTGAGACTGAAAATTGCATTGATTTTATTTGTTGCAATAATAAACAAAGTTTTATAGATTCTGTCACACAAGCTTCTCAGACAAATAGGCGTCAGTGAAAAATCAACACTGTAAAGACACAATTTTTCTTTTTTTACTTTAAGCCTGAAAATGTATGGCGCGTACCCTTGTAAATAAGAGTAAACCCATGGGAAAGGAAAAGTGCCTAATTAGTAACATTAGCGATACATGGTTTTTATATGGATCTCTGTTTACAACGAAAGCTTATAAACAGCCGTCCCATGGTAGTTGTGTCAGTGCGCTTGTAATTAACGAGATGAGACACACTAGTCTAATAAAGCAGGAAACCCCCAGCTGGGGCATATGCTAATAGTTACCCCCCTTAAAAGTAGTGAACTAGGTACATTGGCACCACACACTGGTTTCCCTGGAGCTCTTCGGACTGGCTGGCGTCACCAAAGCCTGGCACAAGACACACATGGAGACTGAACATGCAAACAGTGACTCAGATTGCTTTTTTTCCCCCGACTTGGCACGTTTTCTTGCCTTACCAGTTCAGGAAGAGGCAATTGGTTATTAAAGTGTCTCAAAAAGAGGCAGGCCGGTAATTTTTTTGTGGGACCCAATAGAAATATAAAGTTTTGTTCTCTTGGCTTCATTTGCCATCTTCTAAAATTACATTTTCCTTGGTAATCCTGCAGAACAATGATGAATAGTGTTCGAAATTAAATTATATTTGGTGCATTCGTTTAGTGCATCTGAACTGTCCAATATCAGAGTTTTAACATAAATTCATGCTATACATATGTCTTATCATTTTAATATAATTTCTATGTATTATCTACCAATAAACTCTAAACTTGCAGAGTAAGCTATATTTACCACACATTTCTTTATCTTAAATCTGCAGTAAGTTTTTTTTTTCCCAATTTACACTTTAAAAAAAGTACTTTAAACAAACATTTTTAAAATAACGTAGTTGAAAATATGTAGTTTTAAATCTTATCTGTGGCCTATAGAAAACAGTGGCCGTTTAATTCTACATAAGGTGAGTCACCCCTCATGGAGCCATGTTGAGATCACATAACCAGCGAAATGTTACTTACCTTCTCCATAACCCTCCTATTATCCAACACTTTCATTTGCATGATATATTAATCATGAGTGACATATCTGCTTATGAATTTCTGCAATGCAACCAGCAATTAAAAAACTTGCATGTATGATACATCCGCACCTATAGGTGTCACTGTCATTGTCAGCAGGAGAAACATAACAAAAACAAATAAACAAAAAAACACTTACTAGTGCACCTTTAAAGCCCGGAACACACCAAGCCAAAGTCAAAGAACTAGCGGTGACGAAAGCTGACTGTGTTGTCGCCTCTCGTCGGTTGCGTCTCGTCCAAAAAGCTGCGCTTGAACACACCAAAACGACTAAGGCAACTGTCAACTAACACGTGCGTTCTGTGTCTGCGTGTAAGTGAATATCTGTCTATATCAGCAGGTATCAATAGTCTATTTTCATCATTCAAAAAGGGATACTGAAACTAGGTCTGTGAATAAACAAACCCTAAACAAAGCAGTGCTTGCTTACCATTATGAATATCAATCACGCGAATCACTTTATTTATTACAGTCAGCTCATGTTATTATGAAAATATTCATGCATTCCACTGCATAGGTAAGATGCCGTAAAATTATAACAGCCTTCTGTCTGTACCGTCTTGACTTCTTTGCGTGCTTTCATCACTTTCGCCTTTGTTCTCGTGCACTGACTCGTTCGCTAAGCTGAACAGCCAATCAGAGTTCTCTCTCTCTCCGACGGGCCAATGCTGATTGAACTGAATCGGCCCAAAAAATCAAGCATATAGCGTCAGTTCTGGCAGATCATGTTAGTCAAACTCGCATCAGCTGTCTGTCAGCTGATCACGTCTACCTATAGGGATATGACGTCTATCACCGCATACATACATATATATATATATATATATATATATATATATATATATATATATTGTGGCAGGGTGAAGAATCACGCAACACAGTGCTAGGTGAAAAGCCCCCGGAGGGTGGGTTTATTGTGAGCAGGTGAACAAACAGTGAGGTGAAGTCTTTGGTGCGCGGTGCTTCCTTCTTCCCGGTGGTGCAGTGGTGACTCGCGGTGACGTCAGAGGGTCTGGGTGGCCGGAGTGTCACAGGCTGCTGTCTGAGAGAGAGAGAAAGGTTAGTGTGCTGCTTCATGGAGTGTTCGTGCTCCGACTGGTGTTCCCATGTGCGGTGCTTTATGTGGTGTGGTGATCGCCTGCAGCTGTGCCAATCCGGCCCGTGCTGAGTGCTGGCAGGTGATCGTTGTTTGTTGCCAGGGCGACGCTGACGAGAGCTCGGGAGACTTGTCACACCCCCCCCCCCCCCCCCCCAAGCGTCGTTCTGGTCCTGTAACGATAGTTAGACACACACATTGGGGAACATAGGGGTGGGCGGGGAGTGCGCCCTGACAGACCTGCGTAAGCTGACCACAGCCTGGAGAGTCCGTCCGCGTTGGAGTTGGCCGTCCCGGCCCGATGTACCACCCTGGCGTTGGTGTCCTTGGCTCGGGCCATCCACTGCAGCGGGGCGTGGTCGGTCATCAGGGTGAAGCGGCGTCCCAGCAGGTAGTAGCGGAGCTCCAGGACTGCCCACTTTATGGCCAGGGCTTCCTTCTCCACCGCCGCATACCTGGTTTCGGCTGGGGTCAGCTTACGGCTGATGTACGTGACCGGATGCTCTTCACCTTCGCGGACCTGGGAAAGGACCGCCCCCAGGCCCGTGTCCGAGGCATCCGTCTGCAGCAGGAAGGGGCAGTTGAAGTCGGGCGCCCGCAAGACCGGCTCCGTGGTCAGGGCGGTCTTGATCCTCCGGAAGGTCCTGTCCAGGCTGCTGTCCCACTGCACCTTCTCCGGCTGCCCCTTCCTGGTCAGGTCTGTCAGGGGAGATGCTAGGGTGGAGAAGTCGGGGATAAAACAGCGATAGTACCCCGCCAACCCCAAAAAGGCTCGTACCTGGGTTTTGGTCTCCGGGCGGGGCGTCGACAGGATGGCGTCTATCTTCTTCTGCTGGGGCTGGATCAGTCCTCTACCCACCCGGAAACCCAGGTACTGAGCCTCGGCGAGGGCGAGATGGCATTTCCGGGGGTTGGCGGTTAGCCCAGCCCGCCGGAGTTCTAGGAGCACCCTCCGCAACCGCTCCAGGTGGTCCTGCCAGGTCTCGGAGTGGATGACTACGTCATCGAGGTATGCTGCCGCGTACGCTTGGTGGGGACGTAGAAGAATGTCCATCATCCTCTGGAACGTAGCGGGGGCCCCGTGCAGGCCGAAGGGGAGGACTCGGTATTGCCAGTGCCCACTGGGTGATGAGAACGCCGTCTTCTCCTTGGCGGAGTCGGTGAGGGGAACTTGCCAGTAACCTTTCGTTAGGTCGAGCGTCGAAATATACCGAGCCCTCCCCAGGCGCTCCAGCAGCTCGTCCACTCGGGGCATTGGGTAGCCATCGAACTCCGAGACCTCGTTGAGCCGGCGAAAGTCATTACAGAAGCGGAGGGTGCCATCCGGCTTCGGGACCATGACGATGGGGCTGGACCAGGCGCTGCGTGATGGCTCGATTACCCCCGACTTCAGCATCTCACCGACCTCGTCCTCGATGGCCTGTCTCCGAGCCTCGGGGACCCGGTAGGGCCGCTGCCGCACAATGACGCCAGGTGGTGTGCGGATGTCGTGCTGGATGACTTTGGTCTGCCCGGGACGTGTGGAGAACACATCAGAGAACTGACGGACCAGATGATCCAGCTCCGTCTTCTGGGGGGCCGACAGCTGTGTTCCCACGTCCACGAACGGGGGCTCGACAGAGGCCAGTGCGCTGAGTTGGTCTCTGGTCCCCACCCACCTCTTCAACAGGTTAATATGATATAGCTGCTCTTCACGCCTCCGGCCTGGCTGGCGCAGCCGGTAGTTGACAGGACCCACTCGCTCTATGACCGTGAACGGACCCTGCCAGGTCGCCAGAAACTTGCAGGCGGAGGTGGGGACCAACACCATGACCCTGTCGCCGGGCTGGAACTCGCGGGGTTGAGCCGCCCGGTCGTACAGCTGCCGTTGGCTCTGCTGGGCCTTCGTCAGGTGTTCCCGAACTAATGGCATGACCCTCTCGATCCGCTCACGCATTTCCCTCACGTGTTCGATGGCGGAGCGGAGAGGTGCCGGCTGCTGCTGTTCCCAGGCTTCCCGGGCCACATCCAGGAGCCCCCGTGGCTGGCGGCCGAAGAGTAGTTCGAAGGGGGTGAAACCCAAGGAGGCTTGGGGAACTTCGCGGACTCCGAAGAGGACGTATGGAAGCATCAGGTCCCAGTCTCGCTTATCTTCGGCGGCCACTCGCCGGAGCATCTGCTTGAGGGTTTGATTGAAGCGCTCTACTAAGCCGTCTGTCTGCGGATGGTATACTGTGGTCCGGATCTGCTTCACCTTCAGCAGCCGGCAGAGGTCAGCCATTAGCCGGGACATGAAGGGAGTTCCTTGGTCCGTCAGTATCTCCGCTGGGATGCCGACTCGGGTGCAGAGGAGGAAGAGTTCCTTGGCGATGTTTTTGGCCGTGGCTTTCCGTAGGGGAAGTGCCTCTGGATACCTGGTGGCGTAGTCGACAATCACCAGGATGTGTTCATGTCCACGGGCAGACTTCGGCAACGGCCCCACCAGGTCCATTCCAATTCGCTCGAAAGGTACCCCGATGATGGGCAGCGGTATGAGCGGACTGGGGGGAGGTGCTCGTGGCGCGGTCCTCTGGCAGGTGGGACAGGCTTGGCAGAACCGCTTCACTTCTCCATCCAAGCCTGGCCAGTGGAAAAGGTCCCGGATGCGCTGGATGGTGTTGGCGGTTCCCAGGTGGCCGGCCATCGGATGGCTATGGGCTAGCTCCATGACCATTTCCACATTTGGTTTGGGAACCACGAGCAGTTCTTTTACCTCCCCCCTTCGCTGGGCGACACAGTACAACAGGCCGTTCCTGACGACGAAGTGCGGGAGAGGATGGGGTGCTGGTTGGTGCTCGTGGCCATCCACTGTCCGGACCTGCGACCAGCAATGCTTGAGCCGGTCATCTTCCAGCTGGGCCTTCGCGAACGAGCCCCCTCCCTGGACCTGTTGGAAGACATCAAAGAACACGTCAGTAACCGGGGAGGGGGACTCACCATCTCTCCCGCTGTCTGTCGCCAGCAGGGCGGTGTTGTGGCTCCTCTTCCGGCGGCGACGACTATGGGGGCGGCTCCCGGCCCGGCTGGCTGGCTGCGTGGTGGCCCGAAGAAGCTCCTCGAACCCCGGCCAGTCCCGCCCAAGAAGCACAGGAACCGGAAGATCTTTCAACACGCCAACCTCCACTGGCCAGGCGCCAGGGCCCGCTGATATTGTCACTCGGCGGGCCGGAACATGACGAGTGTCGCCGTAAACGCAGGTAATCGGGAGCTGTGCTTTGACGGCCTTCTGCGGTGGGAGGACGGTGGCTTGGACGAGACTGACCGAGCTCCCGGAATCCAAGAGGGCCAGGACCGACCGTCCATTCACTTTTACCTCCGCTCGTGGAGCCCCGCGGGGTGGGTCCTGATGCAGGCTGCAACCAGCCAACCATGCGCGTGCTGGCGGGGCCGGTTCCTCCGTGGGCATCGGTTCGTCCACGGGGCCGGGAGCCGCTGGCCTGTGTACTGGTCGCGGGGTACCTTCCGGCGTGCGTCGCTCCTGGACCACCCTCCGAGGGAAGGACGGTGCTCGCTCCCCAGGCTCACGGTGCATCGCCGCCTCCGCCAACTCGATGGCTTCAACGAGCTCGGCGATGGTTGCCGGATTTGTCATTCCCACCGCCCGCCGGGTGGGCGGTGGGAGAGCTCGGAGCATCCGGTCCACGGTGACGCGTTCCGCAACCTGACCCGCGGTGGGTGTTCCCTCGAGCAACCAGTGACGTGTGAGCCGCGACAGTTCTGCGGCTTGGGCGCGGGCTGGGCGTCGAGGCTTGAACTCCCACTCATGGAACAGCTGGGCTGCGGAGATGGCGGATAGCCCAAGACGTCCGAGGATTTCCTTCTTAAGTTCATCATAATTATCAGCCGACTCAGCGGGAAGAGAAAAGTATGCTCTTTGAGCTTCACCAGACAATAGGGGTCCCAGGACCCGCGCCCACTCGCTTCGTTCCCAGCTCTCTCGAACCGCCGTGGTCTCGAACATCTGCAGATATAATTCAACATCATCTTGAGACGTTAGTTTTGGTAGCAGCTGGGTTGCTCGGACTCGCAGATCAGGAAGCGGAACGCGTTGGGCAGCGGAGAGGCGGAGGGCGGCGAACTCTTCTTCTATCGATGCTTGACGGGCTGCCAGGTGTTCAGCGATCTGTTGCTGACATGCACTCACTTCCGTTAAGCATTTGAGCAGGTCTTCCATGATGGGGAGGAGCGCCGCCCTACTTCCGGGTTTTCGTGAGTGACTGGGGAAACAGGAAAAAAAAAACAAAGTAAAAGTCCGGGGATGGTTGGTGATTCTTCACGCTCGTGCCCGCATTCTCCACCACTGTGGCAGGGTGAAGAATCACGCAACACAGTGCTAGGTGAAAAGCCCCCGGAGGGTGGGTTTATTGTGAGCAGGTGAACAAACAGTGAGGTGAAGTCTTTGGTGCGCGGTGCTTCCTTCTTCCCGGTGGTGCAGTGGTGACTCGCGGTGACGTCAGAGGGTCTGGGTGGCCGGAGTGTCACAGGCTGCTGTCTGAGAGAGAGAGAAAGGTTAGTGTGCTGCTTCATGGAGTGTTCGTGCTCCGACTGGTGTTCCCATGTGCGGTGCTTTATGTGGTGTGGTGATCGCCTGCAGCTGTGCCAATCCGGCCCGTGCTGAGTGCTGGCAGGTGATCGTTGTTTGTTGCCAGGGCGACGCTGACGAGAGCTCGGGAGACTTGTCACAATATATATAAATATATATATATATATATATATATATATAGCTCCTCAGTACTATCAGCAGCTATCACGTTTCTCCAGAGCTCATTTACCCTCCTCCACCCCCAGCTCATCCTCTTGTCAGTCAGGATTTGGTATTCTGATTTCCCTTGAATCAGACTAAATTCCTGAATCATTTTGTACATTTGATATCAACATTAATGATATCTCCAATACATTATGTTGGTGCTGTTCAGTTTACCCTAAGAGTTATTGCTGCTCTTATCCATGCTAGGCTGCATGGATGCGCAGGGAGTTTTTTCCCACCACAGAACCATACCGGCAATCCAAACTATATGCTAATAGTCAATCAATCATCTTTGACGATAGTGGTCCTGACAGAACCCCAGACGGCGTCCGACTAGAGCCAACCGACTATTGCCGACCGACGCTCGAAAACGTCCCGACATTGGCTTGGTGTGTTCCGGCCTTAAAATGCGTACTTTTTTTAAATCATACACTCTTGGTAATCTCACTGTAATGAGCAAACTTTACCTTATGAAAAAGTATATTTGAGCATACTTAAAAAAGTACTTATTATAAAAACAATATACTTGAAAATAATATACTTTAAGTGCAAAGTGAATGTAATGTTTTCGGACATGTATGCATGTGATTTACAGTTAAATGAAAATGTATTTTGTTTAAATTTATATTAAATGCAATTAGTTGAACAATAAGGGGTGTTTTTGACTCAAGGTTATTTTTTATTTTATTTCAAATTGACTTAAATTGTTTCATTATATTCATGTTCAAATCAGATTATTTCTTACGAAGCAGACATTGTACACATACATTTTTACCTTCTTTACCACCATCTGGAACACTCCCACTTGCAAAAAAGCATCCATTGTTTGCATCCTGATCTCTCTCGTGTGCCTCTCTGCCCCCGCAGATCAGTGGAGTATGCTGGAGCTCACACTGCTGCTGATTATGAAGAAATATGACCATGACCTCATTCTCACAACAGCTGATTACTCACACATAACTGAAACCGGGGATGGACATTGCATTCGGTCATTCTCCTTATTGGCATGACATACTGACTTCAAGGTCTGCTGTCTTTCAATGCTATTTTCTTTTCAGATGAAAGCAAGACCATTTAAAGAAAGGGTTTGATGTTTTCTTTACAGTACCAACTACTTCCTGCTTAAACAGGAAGTTGGGGTGGGTCACATCAATGCTTATCCTTTTTTTTTTAAATTCTTAATAGCCTTTAGTTGATGTTGCAGCCTGGAAAAAACATGATTTGACAATGTAACCTAAGTAAACGATTAACCACAGTTTGTCTAAACTAGATTATAACAATAATAGAGCGGTGCAGAAAACTCATTTTTTTGAAAATCACCTGGCAAACTTTGGCAAATGAGCTCATGAGCCCATACAAGCTACCCGCTGCAGTCAATTCACAGTGAGGTCACTGGTAGGACAGAGAGGGGGAGTGGGAGTGGGAGGAAGATGATGATGCCAATAGCATTCTCACAGGTGCCGACTCCAGTACAATAAAGTCCAGAAGGATGTGGTTTCATCTGTACCACCACACGCCCTGCCTAAGTGCTGAGCAACTGGGAAAGCAGAGGCCTGATTGACAAAGCCAGCAGGATTTGTGTTTGGCTAAGCTAAATTAAGCACATGTGGCCATAATCTAACCTCTCTGCATCAGCATTTCACTTAGGGACAATCTACTTTATTGCATTGGCTGTCACTTCTGATCTGATTAGTGGTTTTGGTGAACCTTTTCTCACTGTTCTCATACAAAAAGTAAGCAGCTGAAACGAAAATGTCCTGCAGCAGAAAACACATCAAGCTACATTCAAGATATGACCCCTATCATTCATGCACTTTCGTGTTCGTGAAACAGACTGGTGTCAATATTAGTGTTGCTTGGATAGTTACACCTCTTCGTTCCCACTGTATTAATTTCATATTCATGTTTTTAATTTATGGAGCCTTCATTGCTTTGTATTGGATGAAACTTCTGCTCAAATTATGTATGAGAAAACTGCTCGGGTTATGTATATAACCCATGTTCCCTGAGAAGGGAACGAGCACTGCATCGGAACGACACTTTGGGGATGCTCCCTTAGCATCAGCGAATCTGAAGTCAGAATGACAACTAGGCCAATCCAATTGGCGTGCGTGATGACGTAACTGTGACGGCATACCCGGAAGTATAAAAGGGGAGCCGGAGCGTAATGTCGGCAGTAATTGCTCTGAAGCATGCGCTCCAGGCGTGCCGAGGTGTGGCGACGAGACGCAGTGCTCGTTCCCTTCTCAGGGAACATGGGTTCCGAGCATGCTGAACACCCAGACACTGCACACACAGAAGGTGTGCATCCGAGCCCGACATGTAATGGGGACACGGATGCACACACTGCTTAAACTCTCTTACTTTTCCCTTTTCATTCACACACTTTTGCTTTCACTCTGACAGAACAACAGTAAATAGACAGACAATTGTTTTCAACAGAGAGCGCTATGCTGAAGAGCAATAACTGCCGACATTACGCTCCGGCTCCCCTTTTATACTTCCGGGTATGCCGTCACAGTTACGTCATCACGCACGCCAATCGGATTGGTCCAGATTGGTCCTAGTTGTCATTCTGACTTCAGATTCGCTGATGCTAAGGGAGCATCCCCAAAGTGTCGTTCCGACGCAGTGAGAGTTCCCTCGAAAGGGAACTACAAAAAAATCGAGGGGGTCTGTCCACATGAACTTCCCTCATCCTCTTGACGAAGTGGAACACACTTTAAAATGGCAGCAGGGATTCCCCTGAGGGGAAGTTTTAAGGGAAGTTTGCGAATGTCATATTCCAAAGTGGAATGCAGCCAAGTTGTCCTAAAGACCTTGATTAACTGGTTCAGGTGTGTTTAATTAGAATAGGAGCTAAACCCTGCAGGATGCCATTCCAGGAGCATGATTGGACACCCCTGCTTTACTCGAAATGACAGATATAGCTCTTGAATCTAGATATTTATATAAAGTTCTCAACTCTGGTCCTCGGGTTGCATTTTCATGCAAAGTTTAGCTCTAACCTTGATAAAACTCACCTACCTGCAACCTTCTAATCCTTGAAGACTTTAGCTGCAAACTTTAACAAAGTTAAAACATTAAAGGTGAACTATGTAAGATTTTTGCAGTAAAATATCCAAAAACCACTAGGCCAGTGTTATATATTTTGTTCAGTTGAGTACTTAGAATAAATGTTTCCAAATGTTTCCAACTATTTGTAAATTGTGAGAAATTGCTTTTTTCACCAAGGAACCGGGAAGTGTGAGCTATGCGTTTGAGGGAGTCGCCTGTCGATTGCATCATATCTGCGTTACCCTTGGTTTCCGGTTTTATTTAGCAGAAATGCTGTACTCTCACTGCAATGTGAACAAGTGTCATAGCAGCCGCCGAGCGACCGTCATAACTTCCTTTTCAACACACTCAGATATATCTAATACGATAAACAGAGTTGCGTTACCTCATACTCATGACTGGAAAAGAGGAAGTGGCGCCGGAGACTATGCCATAATAACAGTCCCGCTCTTCAATCGCTCCTGCGGCCTTGCTCAGCTCCACAACACTCGGTCCTGCTCTGCTTCATACTATAGTAATGTTAATAATTGTATCCATGAACATGATTTCTGCCCGAGTCCTATCCTGACTCTTTTCCACCGGCTGTGAGGTGAAGAACACATGTCCCAAGATTCTGCGCTCAAACGTGGCATTATCAAACTACGCCTTTGTTTTGAACAGGCGACCTCTAGTGGATGGAAAAGTTACATAGTGTGGCTTTAAGTAAAGTTAACTGCAAAGTTAGTTAGAATCATTTCATGGGCAATGAAGGATACAACAGATGGATCCTTCGTGGCCTTGCCCCAGAATTCATTGCGTGGTGGTGACGATGTTCAGTTTTAATTTTAAATAATCTTATACATATGTAAAAATAATAATAAAAGTGGTTAAAGGTCCTGTTCTTCGTGATCCCATTTTTCAAACTTTAGTTAGTGTGTAATGTTGCTGTTAGAGCATATATAATACCTGTAAAATTATAAAGCTCAAAGTTCAATGCCAAGCGAGATATTTTATTTAACAGAAGTTCCCTTTCAAAGCCTACAGCGAACGGCTGGTTAGGACTACATCCTGGTACTTCCTGCTTTAATTACGTCAGTAGAACAGTTTGTCGACTAACCTCCGCCCACAAGAGTACGCGAAAAAGGGGGCGTGGTCTTGTTGCTCCCGCGTGGAGAATAGGAAGTGTTGCGTTCGGTTGCGTTTGTATAGTTTGTTTGTCGCCATGTCGTCGAGACGCTGTTATTTTCATCCCGGAGTCAAGTCACCTTTGTTTGGCTTTCCCAGGGACGCTGTACTTAGAGATAATTGAGCGCATGCATCCCAGTTTTGGTAAGAGGCGTGACCTTTCCGGTAACGTGCGCTCTGCGTGTGCTAAGCTGCTGTCGAATCACAACACGGGAACCGCTGGCACAATCAGAACTCGTTACGTGTTTCTGAAGGAGGGACTTCATAGAACAGGGAAATCTTTCAAGCCGTTTTGAGGACAGTGAAAACAGCGGTATACAGATAAGTAAATTGTGTGAAAAATACTGTTTTTTTACACGCGAAACATGAACACATGTTATATTGCACACTGTAAACACAATCAAAGCTTCAAAAAAACACGAAAAACGGGACCTTTAAAATGTTGATTTCATCACCAAGATGTGATTTTATATAGTTTATGCTCTTTATTATGTTCATAAATGTGAATATATTTAGACAGGTTATGAACCCTGTTTTGTTTTTAGGCAGTTGAAAATAAAAAGTCCAGTACAAACGTTACTGCCTGTAGAAAATTTGTCTCAGAGAAAATGTTCATTAGACATTGTGTGCTTGTGTTTTGACTGTGATGGCCAATAACATGGGTGTGAACTAGAGTAAAAGTACAGCAACATATATAAAAAGGTCATGAGTATTGACAGCAGTGGCATCAATTTACAAATCTGCTGGAAATAACATGCTTCTGCAAACACGACCCACTTTACAGCTGCTTGCATTTTTCATGTTGAAACCTTCTTCAATTTTAAAATGTGTATATTAACATAAAGATTATGCCGCATGATTTCACAGACAGGGCTAAAACTAAAAGATTAACTTGCCTCTGTACCTTAATAATTAAAAAGGAACAGAAACAGACCTCTGTATTTTTATTTTGTGTGTGTGTGTAAATGTTTGTAAATGTTGTTTTATTAACTATTGTAACATAAACTATTGCAGGTCCTCCTGTAATCCCGGGCATAAAATATTACAGTACACAATTTATCTTAACAAACTAAAATATCTGCATGCACAACAAAAAAAAATAAAAAAAAACATTTACATCTCTCGACAGAAAGGTTTTTGAAGGTTTTAATGAAATATTATTTTATAATAGTAGTCATTATAAGAATATTTCCAGTATGTATAGTATTGTCAAATCACTCATATGACTCCTCTGTAATCCTCTGCAAACTTTGACAGTTGGTTGAACCGGTGAGGTGACAAATCTGGCCTGCGTTCAGCCCTGACATAACATTGCAAAACGTTTTTTAAACGGAAACGGTGGTGCGTTGTTGAACACCCTGTTCTGATGATGCAAGAGTTGCAACTATGGCAGCTGAGAAGGCCATTCTTTGTGTTCTTTTTGAAGAATTTTCAGAGCCTGATGAAATCGATATAAATTTAATACTGCAAAATACACTCGATCACTGCCCTTGCCGTCCAGAGTAAAAGAGAACATCCCAATCGAGTGAAGGGATTTGTGGAAACTGTGTTTCATTGTGCGAGGTGTCTCTTTAATCCCGTGTGGTTACATGTAGCTGCTGATTGGGCTGACATTTTTGACACACCCACCAAACAAGTGAAACCGTATCTCAAACCCCGTTGCACACCGTTTCCAGGAAACATGTCGTTCAACCCAGAAACTGTGGCAAAACGTTGCGCACTGGTTTGAGCTTGAACGTGCCCGTGTCCTCTCTCATTAGGACCCCAAGCAATCCCATTGGTTCAAATTACTTTTAATATGTACTATCTTTAGTGCCTGATTATAATTCCTGCAATCATATTATGATACATGGTCATTTTAACGAAGTTCAAACAACATTTATGTCTGTTTTAGTTAACTTATGTACTAGCATAGCATACAGATACCCGATTAGCCTGATAGCTTAGATTCAAAATCATAAAATGTCATCATTAACATTATTAAATGTCTAAATATTTCAGTTATAAAAGAACAATTTATCAATTTATCAAATGAAAGAAATTACATTCAATTTGTTTTATTATGCACTAAATAGTAAACTACATATTTCAAATGGACATTGTTAAGCTGATGAATCATTAGAATAATCATTAAATGATAGCTGATAGAGACCCAATTTCGTTGGGTGACCTGATTTTGACATGCTACTTCGGCTGTGCGTCTTGCATCATCAACCCGGAACTAAAATTCAATTCAGTTCAATTCAGTTACTTCCTGAGAACCAACTCAAAAGAATGATTCGTTCAAGAATCTGACTTCACTTATCGTTACTGCCAGCGCACAGATCCAGCTTTTCTCATGCTTCAACCGTGTGTGACATATACACCGACCAGGCATAACATTATGGCCACCTTCCTCATATCGTGTTGGTTCCCCTTTTGCTGCCAAAACAGCCCCGACCCGTTGAGGCATGGACTCCACTAGTGTGCTGTAGTATCTGGCACTAAGATGTTAGCAGCAGATCCTTTAAGTTCTGTAAGTTGCAAGGTGGGGCTCGATTGGATTGAGATCTGGGGAATTTGGAGGCCAAGTCAACAGCTCTAATCGTTGTGCTCTTCAAATCAATCCTGAAACATTTTTGCTTTGTGGCAGGGTGCATTATCCCGCTGAAAGAGACCACAGCCAGCAGGGAATACCATTTCGATGAAAGGGTGTACATGGTCTGCAACAATGCTTAGGTAGATGTTACGTGTCAAAGTAACATCCACATGGATGGCAGGACCCAAAATTTCCCAGCAGAATATTGCCCAAAGCTTCGCATTGCCTCCGCCGGCTTGCCTTCTTCCCATAGTGCATCCTGGTGCCATGTGTTCCCCAGGTAAGCGATGCACACACACCTGGCCCTCCACGTGATGTAAAAGAAAACGTGATTCATCAGACCAGGCCACCTTCTTCCATTGCTCCGTGGTCCTGTTCTGATGCGCACATGCCCACTGTTGGCACTTTCGGCAGGACACCCTAACTGGTCTGAGGCTATGCAGTCCCATTCGCAACAAACTGTGATGCACTGTGTATTCTGACACCTTTCTATCAGAAGCAGCATTAACTTCTTGAGCAATTTGAGCTACAGTAGCTCGTCTGTTTGATCGGTCCACACGGGCCAGCCTTTGCTCCCCACATGCATCAATGAGCCTTGGCTACCCATGACCCTGTTGCTGGTTCACCACTGTTCTTTCCTTTGACCACTTTTGATAGATACTGACCACTGCAGATCATCAACACCCCACAAGAACTGCAGTTTTGGAGATGCTCTGACCCAGTCGTCTAGCCATCACAATTTGGCCCTTGTCAAACTTGCTCAAATCCAGTGATGGGCTGTCAGGGCCATCAGGGCCTTCTCTGATAGCCTTGTTAAAATCAAAAATATATATTTTTCATAATTAAATTAAATGAATGTCTGTCGGAACGTGTCTAAAATCCATTCCTGTTTATTTCAGTACGTTACAATTATATTTCCAGAAAGAATGTGGTTATTTTTTGTGAGGCTGAGCTGTATATTCATCATCTAAACGCATCACAGCTCCGTGGACCAGAACTAGTAGTATAGCTAGCCTTCCGTTGAAGCTGCCATTTTCCATTTGATCATAACTTTGACTGACGTATGTCATCAGCCAATAAAATTTTGATGTGTATTGATAGAACGCACCAGAGTTCCAGCGATATGATGGTCCAGTAGTGCACAACACAACGAAATATAAAAAGCAAACATAAGTTCACAACACAACGAAAACAAGCCACAACACAAATTAATCAAGCCACAATACAACGGAAACAAGCCACAAAACAATGAAAAGCCACAGCACAACGAAAAAGCCACAACACAACAAAATCAAGCCACTACACAACGAAAATGCTCCCAACCACTCGGGGGCACTCGGAGCGCGGTAAAGTTGCCACTGTTCCATAGAGTCGGCAATCTTACAAAGAAATCAATACCACAATTAGCTTTAACAGTATGTAGGCTAACCATTGTTTATCGATATGAAATATTAATTTAAAATCACCTACATGCATTATAGCTGCATATTTATGCTCGAGAATGCTTTGACCAGCCACCACAGCGCCTAAGGGAACGTCTGCCAATTCCACCAATTGGTTGAAACGTATAATTTGTATGAATTAAAATTGCTTTTAACATTTAAAAACAGACATGTTAAAATTCCACAACTTGATTGTATTGGTAAAACTGACTTAATAATGCACAACACAACATTGGAATTTGAAAATGAACAAAAAATATAATTTAATTCATACAAATTATATGTTTCAACTTGGTGGAATTGGCAGACGCTCCCTTAGCGCCGTGGCAGCGGGTCAAAGCGTGTATAAATGAGTATAAATATGCAGCTATTATGCACATAGGTGATTTTGAATTTATATTTCATGTCGATATACAACTGCACACTTAAAACTGATCGCAGTGTTTAAATATTTGTAAGATTGGCGAATCTATAGAACAATGCAAGGAAAACGTCTCGGTTACGTATGTAACCCTCGTTCCCTGAGGAGGGAACGGAGACGTACGTTAGTGACTAACGAATGGGGGTTTCACCTAGAAGCCAATTACCTTCGAGGTGTTTAACAGCGCCCAATAGCGTGCCAATGCCATGGGCAATGCGGAATTTGCATGCGTAACTCCGCCCCACCGCGTGGGTATATAAGGAAGTACGCTGGCAACATCGCATTATGTATCTGCTGCGGAGCCAAGATCTGAACTCCGCGTTCCAGCAGCACAGCTGATGTGGCTGAGGAACGTACGTCTCCGTTCCCTCCTCAGGGAACGAGGGTTACATACGTAACCGAGACGTTCCCTTTCGTTCAGTCACTACGACGTACGTCAGTGACTAACGAATGGGGGTTCCAATATAACCGCGCCACTTAGCTGTCGTCCAGTGGCCTGCGTAAGTGTGAGATCCCGCCACTTAAGGCCGTAGGACTCCCACTTATCACAGGATTACCAAGGTACACTGGGAAGCATATCCCAGTGAGGGAATGCCAAGGATGCCTACCCGTGGGGAGGACTTAGAGAGTACACAAATGACCCGCTGTGGGCTGCATATGGAAGAACTCTAGGGTACCAGCCGAAGGTGGATTTTTAACCCTAGGGGTGGCAGGGCTTGCCAAGGGAAAGACACCTGCTCACTGAGGAGGCTTACGGTGGAAATACTCGTGTGGGGGTCGCCGGAGGGAACCATGCACACAGGGCACCTGGCCGGACATGAGGGTCTGGGCTAGAAAGGGCAGACTGAACTGATGTCGGCGTCGACAGTGCTGGAGGAGCTCAGGGCTCTCGGGGAGCTCACCTGAGGAAAATATCGCACGTATCCAGTCCGTGGAGTGGAGTGGCGAGCAAGCGAAGACACCTAAGCCTGGCCCATCACCGGCCCCTCGGGGGGGCGAGTACATAGTCGGACACTGGCTCCACTCGGAGATTGTAGAATCTGGCGAATGTGTTGGGTGTCGCCCAGCCTGCAGCTCTGCAGATGTCTGTTAGCGAGGCGCCATGCGCTAGAGCCCAAGAGGAGGCCACACTCCGGGTGGAGTGTGCCCTCACACCAAGGGGACATGGTCTACCTTGCTGCTGGTATGCCAAAACAATGGTGTCTACTATCCAGTGAGACAACCTCTGCTTTGAGAGAGCACTTCCCTTCCGCTCTCCACCATAACAGACAAAGAGCTGGTCTGAGGTCCTGAACACTGCGTCATGTCTACATAGGCGCGGAGAGCGCGTACTGGACGGAGCAATGCCAAGGCTGGGTCTGCCTCCTCCAAAGGCAGCGCTTGCAGGTTCACTACCTGATCACTGAAGGGTGTGGGAGGAACCTTGGGCACATATCCAGGCCGGGGTCTCAAGGTCACGTGAGAGTTAGCCGGCCCGAAATCTAGGCACGCTTCGTCAACCGAAAATGCCTGTAGGTCCCCGACCCTCTTAAGAGAGGCCAATGCGGTCAGCAGAGCCGTCTTCATCGACAGAAACTTAATATCGACCGACCGCAAAGGCTCAAAGGGAGGCCTCTGCAGAGCACTTAGGACTACTGAGAGGTCCCAAGAGGGAACGAGAGGAGAGCGAGGAGGATTCAGTCTCCTCGCCCCCCTCAGGAACCTGATGATCAGGTCGTGCTGACTTACCTTCTTGTTCTCCAAGAGATCGTGGTGGGCAGATATAGCGGCCACATAAACTTTGAGGGTGGAGGGAGACAGCCTTCGCTCCAGCCCCTCTTGGAGAAACTCAAGCACGGACCCGATCGGGCATTTCCAGGGGTCTTCTTGGTGGGAAGAGCACCAGGTGACGAAGAGGTTCCACTTCAACGCATAGAGGTGTCGAGTAGACTCTGCCCTAGCGGAAGTGATGGTGGCGGCCACCGTAGGTGGCAGGCCACTCAAACCTGCCGCGTCCCGTCCAGAAGCCACAGGTGGAGCTTACAGAGCGCTGGACGCGGGTGCCAAAGGGTGCCCCGTCTCTGAGAGAGGAGGTCCGGTCTCAGAGGAATAGGCCAGGGAGGGGCTGTCGCAAGGAGTAGCAGTTCTGAGAACCAGGTCTGGCCGTGCCAATACGGGGCGACCAACATGACCTGCTCCTTGTCCTCCCTGATCTTGCACAGAACTTGTGTGAGAAGGCTCACTGGGGGAAACGCATATAAGCGTAGGCCCTGGGGCCAGCTGTGAGCCAGTGCATCCGTGCCGAGCGTGCCCTCAGTCAGGGAATAGTACAGGCTGCAATGGGAAGAGTCTTGGGAGGCAAACAGATCTACCTGTGCATCGCCGAACTGTTCCCCAATCAGCTGGACCGTCTGGGGATGGAGTCTCCATTCTCCAGGAAGTGCCTGAATCCGTGAGAGCTCGTCGGCTGCACGGTTCAGGACCCCCGGGATGTGGATAGCATGAAGGGACCTCAGGTGCTTCTGACTCCATAAAACGAGAGGGCGGGCGAGTTGAGACATACGGCGGGAGCGTAGACCGCCCTGGTGGTTGATGTACGCTACTGTGGCCGTGTTGTCTGTCCGGACAAGTACGCGTTGACCCCTCAGCAACGCTCGGAAGCGGTGCAGGGCGAACCGTACTGCCAGCAACTCGAGGCAATTGACATGCAGGAGCCGCTGGGGTCCTGTCCAGGAGCCCGCGGCTGCTTGTCCATTGCACATGGCACCCCAGCCCGTGGCGGAGGCATCTGTTGATACAACAACATGCCTGGAAACTCGTTCTAAGGACACTCCGGCCCGTAGAAAACTGAGGCTCGACCACGGAGTGAGTGTCTGTAAGCAGGCCCGGGTTACTTGGACCCGGAGCGTGCCAGACCGCCATGCCCATCTCGGGACTCGATCGCGAAGCCAGTGCTGAAGCGGTCTCATATGTAGCAATCCGAGCGGCGTTACCGCGGCTACCGATGCCATATGCCCCAGGAGCCTCTGAAAATGTTTCAGTGGAACCGCACTCTTGCTCTCGATTTGACGGAGGCAAGTCAGCAGAGACTGCGCGCGCTCGCTCGTAAGCTGCGCGCACATGGCGACCGAGTCGATCTCCAAACCGAGAAAAGAGATCCTCTGCACTGGGCAGAGCTTGCTCTTCTCCCAGTTGACCCGAAGGCCCAGACAGGCTAAGTGGTGGAGAACCAGATCTCTGTGTTCGCAAACCTGCTCCCGAGAGTGACTCAGTATGAGCCAGTCGTCGAGGTAGTTCAGGATACGAACCCCGTGCTGCCGTAGGGGCGCAAGGGCTGCCTCGGCAATCTTCGTAAAGACGCGAGGGGACAGAGATAGCCCGAATGGGAGGACCGCGTACTGGTATGCCCGCCCCTCGAAAGCAAACCGTAGGAACGGTCTGTGTCGAGGTAAGATGGAGACATGAAAGTAAGCGTCCTTCAGATCGATCGCTGCAAACCAATCGCCGGGACGAACGCATTCGAAAAGGCGTTTCACTGTCAACATCTTGAACGGAAACTTGTGAAGGTAACGGTTCAAGATGCGCAGGTCCAGGATTGGCCTCAACCCACCGGTCTTTTTGGGTACAATGAAGTATGGGCTGTAGAACCCGGACCTCATCTCGGCTGGAGGGACAGGTTCGATCGCACCCTTCGCCAGTAGGGTGGCAACCTCCGCTCTCATGACAGGGGCATTGGCCCGACCATAGTAAAGCGCGTAGCCGCGCCTGACTGTCTTCTCGACCCAGCCGGACAGCCCTGGAATCTGAAGCCAGGCTCCCAGGAACTGTACGAGCGGGGTCATTCGGACTACAGACGTACCCGATGTGGGGCAGCGATGCAGCGTTACCGACCCGGACAAGGGAGGCTGTTGGGCGTCCCGGTGTGGGGGTGCGGTTAACGGCTGCGTCCTGACAGAGGAGACCAGGGAAGGACGCGCGTTCCACTGGGGTCTGCTCTACCAGGGGCTGGCGACAGAGTGGGATGCGAGTGGCGGGACCCGTGGGTGGCGCGCACTGGCATCACCGGACTCTGGGGGCTCAGGGATGGGAGTGTTAATTCTTTCTTTGACCAGATTAGGGTGCTGCTGACCCGGGGGGAAGGAGTGGTCCTGCTACCATCTCCTCGAAAGAATTTCCCATCCCTGAGCCGTCCGTCTCAGGAGCGCCGCTTGGCCCGGCGTTTAGCGGTGCGCGGGGCGGCCTGAGGGGACTTGGACGCCTTCCTATGGCTTCCGCCGCGACCCGGCCCGGGTGAAGGCTGCTGCTGGGACCGGGTGGGAGGGACGGGAGCCTTAAGAGGGCGTCCTCGGCGGCGAGCAGGCTGAGGCGACTGTGCCGGCGGCTGGGTGGAAGCAGCAGCTGGCCGCCGGGGCAGTACATGTTTGAGAGCCTCAGTCTGCTTCTGGGCGGTTGAAAACTGTTTGGCAAAGTTTTCAACCGCTCCGCCGAAGAGGCCAGCCTGGGATATGGGGGCATCGAGGAAGCGTGTTCGCTCGGTGTCCCGCATATCGGCCAGGTTTAGCCACAAATGTCGCTCCTGGACCACATTTGTGGACATCACTTGACCCAGGGAGCGTGCGGTCACCTTCGTCGCCCGGAGAGCGAGGTCGGTGGCGGCACGCAGCTCATTTAAGAGCCCCGGATCAACTCCACCCTCGTGCATGTCCCTGAGGATCCTGGCCTGGTAGACCTGTAGGATCGCCATGGCATGCAAAGAGGCGGCAGCCTGCCCCGCAGCTCTGTGCGATTTCGCCACCAAGGTTGATGTGAATCGACAGGCTTTGGAGGGGTGCTTAGGATCACCTCGCCAGGTCGAAGCGCTCTGAGGACACAGTTGCATCGCAACAGAACGTTCAACCTGGGGGACCCCAGTGTACCCTTTGGCCGCGGCCCCATCAAGGATGGAGAAGGTGGAGGAGACTGCAGACTGATCACGGGAAGACAACGGGGACTTCCAGGACTCATGCAGCTCGGGAAAGGGGACTGACGTGAGTCAGCGCGGGCCCCCAGATACCAATCATCGAGCCGCGAGCGTTCGGGACAGGGCGGAGGGTTCCACTCTATCCCTAAACTCGCGGCTGCCCGAGACAACATGGCTGTCAGCTCTGGGTCTGACTCGGGCAATGCTGGCGCGATTTTGTCTTAAATTTTGTTGTGTTGTGCACTACTGGGCCACCGTACTATTCACATACTATTCTTTGCTTACTCAGAAAAAACAAGTTAAGATTAATTGATTGGTTTGAGTGCCATTTTGTCAAGCAAAAAAGAAAAAAATACTCACCATTATGGTGATTAGTGTTCACTTTGGTTGGGCACTTTTTGGTTGGGCTCTCTTTCTGATGCAGCAATGCAACAAGAAATCAGTTATTTGGTTTCAAAGGAAGAGAAGTAATAAATAGGTTGCTTTTATTAACCTATAAAATATTCCCCTTTGTGTCATAATGATTGTTTACAATTTTCTTGCAAACACTTACGTCATAAACACCTGTGGAACTTTTAATCGGGTTGACATAATTCCTCTATATTTGTAACAAAATCTTGCAGCTGATCATGCTTGAGTCACACACAGACCAAGTCAAGAGTAAACCTAAATTAAAAGATCAAGTACTCTCTACAGTTCTTTTTTAGTTACTAGAACTCTTGTGTAAGTGAACTATACTAACTAAGCATTTGTTAACCCAACATACTATTCCTATTTCACTTTACTTATTTTTTTTAAGGCAATCGGTTTACATGCTTTTTTCAAGTAAGTCTAACTAATTAGATTTTACACTTCACCTGTCATAATGTCATTCTTGATCGGTGTATAACATTAAATGTATAATTAATTTAGAATTTAATTGTGTATTTTTTGTTAAATTACTATCTCTGTGGCAAACATTTCGCTGTTGGTTTGAGTGGACAAATTTGTCAATTTCTGTCTCAACCACTGGCAAGTGTTTAGGGTGGTATAGATTTAGGTGGGAAACCTTATTGGAAATAATTTTTGTTGGAACAGGGTTGGAACTAACCTGTGGCCCTCCAGGAGCACCCATGCTTTAAAGCAATTCAACACATTATTTGAATCCATCACTGGCACTGAAATGCAATGAAGGTAGATTCCTTTCATAGAGGCATCTAGCTCCGACAAGCACACTTGCTGTGAATCACGCAACTGACCCTCACTGCTGTAAAGAATGAAGAGCATGGGAACAGGTGAGATAGCATCCTCATGTTCCTGCTATATCAGTGACCCCGCTTCAATGGAAAGCAATTAGGACCCCTGTGAGTACCAGCTTTGACAAACAATAGTATCCTACCTCATAAGATATTCAGAATCTATTTCTCCTCCCAAGTTGATTATTGTCCATCAGGGATGCAGCTGATGATGTGGAGTTGTGCGGTATGAATGTGTTTGGAAGAGTGTTGCTATGCTGCATGAAAGGACATTGAAACCAGAGCTGGAATAGTGGGGGATCATGTGGCTGAAAGTTGAAACAGTTCCAACCATGTAAGTTTAAGGTCAGATATCAACAAGCAAGGACACACTCATCTTAATATGAACTCTGGAATGTCGTCTGCTCCTATTATACCAATGTAAACAATGCCTCTGAACCCGTCTACACACTTGAGCATACTTGCACGCACATAGCATGACTTTACATAATTGCTGTAACAATTCCAAGAGCATTAACTGCATAGTGGTGATGCAGACTCCATCTGCTTGAGTGTTTATGGGAATGGCAACATGTGCCAGTGTCCCACAGGAGTCCTCTTAAACACCCTCCTCTCTTGACTGGTCAAGTGGTTCAGTCTGGTAGCTGTGCTCCTGTAACTCCTGAGGAAAGTTCTGAGCTCACCCAGCGGGCCATAAAACAGTTTGGCGCCAGACTCTGGGCCTGCATTTTCCCGTTAACGCATCTGTCAGCAGGAAACCAAGGACAGATTAAGAGGACAGTGGGCCATGTCTTGTTTGTTTCCATGTCATGCCCTCTACTCTCTCAGCTGTTACTGTTCTTACCACTAATACTCAGCTATGACAAAGGATGCCAGGCTCTCGACAGCACAGTCTGTTTGGCCCTCAAATGCTGGATATCTTGATTTGCTTATTTTATCAGAAAAAAAAAAAAATCTGTCCTGGAATGACTCCAGTGTTTGTGAATGTTCTTGTGCAGTAACAGTGGAAGACATTTTGGTCCTCTTGCTGCAGAGTTCATGCTAGTCAATGCAGACAGAAAACCTGGAGAGTTTACTAACTCTAGCTCAAATTGATATGGTAAAATCGACACCATCCTTCCTATTTTCACATTGTGTACAAACGCTGAGCTTTAAGTAAACCTGTTGTAGGAGGCCTCCAAAACAAAACTATGAACCTTTGAAATAGCATAATAAGGACACTTTATCTAAGTTGTTCAGTGTTTTCCTTACAGCCTTTCTTGGAGACTTAAACGAGTAAAATACACTTGCATGTTGTAGCTACTACATTGCACAATGCCCACTCTTGTGGTAACATTGTTTTCAGATTTAGTCACCATTTTTTACATCACGTAAAAATGTCTGCCAGACAGCCCCTGCCTGTCTAAGTGATGGTTCTTGGCTGGAATGAGCGACTTGTGGCTTCATCCTAATTTGTATATTTTCAGTAAGCATGAAAAGTATATACCACATTAGCACTGGTAAAATGCATAGTTTAAAGTATGAAGTAAAGCAGTATTGGGTCATGCTGCCTCACCATAAAATTATATCTTGGTACGGCAAAACCTCTTATACACTGTAACACAAGTGGCTGTGGTTAATATTTACCCCAAAAGCATCCTGATGTTGTACTTCATCCAGGCACCTTTAAAAATATTTTCAGTGTAGCTCTATATTTTGGAACAAACTGTGCCTATTCTGGCATGCTACATAGTAAGGAAGACTGGGGCCATATTTGGTGTGAGAAACACTTATGTGCCAAATGTAGCAGTAATCGATTTACATTTAGAAGGACAATAGATGATAATAAGTAAATACAAGAAGGGGACTTTTAAAGCACTAATAAATCATACTTTATGTTAAATTATCTGTCCAACTTGTTTGTTATTGAATAAATTTAGTGTGTTACAAAAGTCTGTTTTGCAGGACTAGGAGGAACTAGAAAAAGACTATAACAGATTCAACTTGAGAGGGAGGTTAGTTATTTGGTTGACAATATTTAAGATGAGGTACTCAAAAAAACTCAGTGGACGAGTGTTTTGGTTCTTCAGTTCATTTTGCTAATCCGTTTTATAGGGTGAGGACATATTTTCTGCAGTCATATTGAAAACTGAAACTCAATATGTGAGTAAAATGAGCTTGATTGTTTTACTTTGGCTGGAAAAATCAAGCGCTTACAAGGGGATATAAGAGATTATTAAAGATACACACACAGAGTTCTGATGAAATGGCAGTGTGCTGAGTAAGCCAGAACAGACACAACTCGACCTCTGCGGCACATTCCAGTGGACTCATGGGTATTCTCAGGAATCTCTCTGGCCAGCTGGCTCAGCTCAGGGACCTTTGCTGGAGGAGAACGCCATTGAAATAATGCATCTGAAAAATGTTTCACCAGATTTACATGCAATCAGATGTTTCAAATCACCCTGTCTGGAGGTGCAGTACTCCCTCGGGAATGATGTGATACTAGAAGGAACTAAATATTTATGAAAGCCAAACTGATGTTAGTTTTAGTGCTGATAATAGTGCTGATAATATCTAACATTTACTGGACCTGCAGTAAGGTCTTCAGTTGTTCCAGGTTTGTCAATGTAAACAAGGTTTTACCTTTGAACTACAGAAAACCCTTGGATATTAAAAATGCATAATTAGTGTCACATCTGCCAGCTGGAATGCCCATGATCGCCACCAGAGGGCACTCCTCCCATTTCCTTTGCTTTCTTATCATAAACTGAATTTCCCATAACCCATTGCCTGGATGTTTGATTACTTCCACCTGTGTCTCGTTATCTAGTTAATGCCTGTCTACAGGGCCGGCCCAAGCCCTTATGGGGCCCTAAGGATAATTTTATTGCCGGGCCCCTCTGTGCCACCAATACGATTGACTATTTTCAATTCTTGATAATTCGCACACCCAGTATCAATGTTAGTAGTTGTAGCGGTGTTGCTTACATCATGTCTGGGTGTCATGCTTTTACCCTTATATGGTTAATTGTAACAGTAGCAAACCCACAAGAGTGGTCAGGTGTTAATATTCAAAGCCTTACAATAAGTCTTACAGTACTACAGGTCAGACTTTTTTTTTTTTATAAAGAAGTCCCTTATGCTGAATATGCTCACTTTTCCACAGGATTATTTGATGAATAGAAGGTTCAAAAGAACAGCATTTCTCTGAAATAGAAAGCTTTTTTTTTTTTTAAATAGTAAAAACATTGTACACAACTGTTTTCAACACTGATAATAATCATACATTTTTGTTGAGCATCAGATCCTCATATGAGAATGATTTGTGAAGGATCATGTGACACTGAAGACTGGAGTAATGATGATAAATTCAGCTTTGATCACAGGAATAAATTACACTTTACTATGTGAAATGCCTGATTTGCTATTTACAATCCATGATTAAATTAGATGAGCATGTCTGCTAAGCACATGTTCGCAATGGCTAATCAGGGGTGCGTTTCCCTTACAATGACGTAACTCGCTGCTGAACTACCATAGTACGATCTATCATTGAAGAAACTAACTAACTAGTCACGACTGTTTCTTGAAACCATGGTAGGCCTGAACCACATTGGTTGGAGCTGTCGTTATGACGTTCTTCTTCTTCGATCTAATGGCGGACTGGTGCTATGAGCACATACCGCCACCTACTGTACATTGGTTTTCTTTCCTCTTTTCTTCGACTCTCATTCAATACGCTTTCGTAGTAACATTACGTAGGAATGGAGTAATGACATTAACAACACAACTTTCATTCTTTGCACAATAAAATATACACACACTCACACACAATGTGCTATTTTCTGATCCCAAAATCTATAACTATTAATTTCACAATTTCATATAAATAGCTTTTTTTTTTAATTTCTTACTGAATATTGATGGATCAACAAAATTAATTAAAAAAATATGGGTTTTAAAAGACTGATTGAGTTACTGTTGTGCACACCTGTTGCATATTTTGCTCAAGATCATTAGCCTAACTATTTAAGTCCTCTTGCCATACAACCATGTGTTAATGAGATGTGACAAAAAAAGAATGACACAAAAACCACAATAAAAAAAAGTGAAATTACAGTTCTCTTGGAGGAGGTGGAGAATAATAAAATACAGCCATTCTCAAAGCTGAAAAACAGCATATAAATGCTGACAAAAAGAAAACCTTGGCAGAAATCACCCAAAAAATAAATACTGGGTATGAGCGGAGCCCAGAAGAAGTCAGGAACAAGTGGAGGGACTAAATGGACAAAATGGAGGGCTGCGGCACGTAGAAGGGAAGCTAAAAAGACTGGTGGGAGGTATCAATTAAGTTCCTCCTCTAACCGGAGAGGAGGAGAAAGTCATTGGAAAGGATCCCTGGAGGCATAGATGCATGTGCATCAAACAAGCCTTTGCCGTCAAAGGTGAGCTCTCCAACATCAGGCCCTTCAACATCTGGCCCCCTCCACCCTGGCCCTCCAACATCAGGGCCTTCAATATCAGCAATGGGTCCTGGTCCTGAGCTCTTGCTCCCTCCCCCTGACTCACCTCTGTCTGAGGCCTCCTCATGTGTAGAGCAATGTCCTCCAGAAAACCAGCCATTAATCTCCCGCCAAAGGAGAAACAGGGGACGTTGTGGCTGCAGTGAGAAGCTGCTTCAGTCAGAGAAGAGAAAAATATCTGAACTCCAGGGAATCAGGAAAGAATTGAGGGCCCTGAGGGAGCAGCAAGACTGACATCATCAGGAGGTTATGGCCTATAGGAGGGCTAATAGTGCAAATTGCAATATTTACTTAATATGGAAAGTCAAATCATGTGTGGTTAAAAGCTATGTAAACTTTTTGAAGTTGTGTTTTTTTTTTTTTTTTCTTAGTTTTTTACAGATCCACAGACGTAACCCTGACATATTTATGTTTTGGCTACATTGTTGGCCACCATGCCTCCCAAAATCCAACCACTCGTCCTTGTTGTGGGGGGTGGAAACAGACTAGCTCTGGCAAATGGGGCTCTGATGAAGCTGTGTGGTGCATGGCATTCAATTTGTTTTTCAGTGATTAAAGAAGTTAAAAGCCTCCATCAGTTGAATTGAAATGCAATATAAAACATCCTATTTTATGACCAAATATATTATTTTGTAATATGTATTTTAAGTGCTTTTCTAATACACTGGCCATTCATACAGTATAGTTTAACATGAGGAAAAGAGCATGCTATTGTAACTTGACTCAAAATAGTATATTAATGCCAAATCAAAATGCAGGCATTGCTGAGTGAAGCTGAAGCATGTTTACTATGCCATGTCATCCCTTTTTAAATACCTGAATAATGTGACTAAGCCTGATAATGAAACATATATCGAATGGAATTCAAACTTTTATTTCACTAAGAATATAAGCCAAATGTGACACAAAACACTCTACCTTATTACTATAACAAATCAAAGAAGGATCACGTGTAGGTAGTTCATTTAGACTGATTATTAGCTACGGTGTTTCTATTATCTCTGGTGTGTCAAGGGTCTCACCTCAGTCGTGGTATTGAGGCTGGAGTTAGGGTTAGGGTTAGACCACCCTCAATACCACTCCTCAATTCACTCATCCCACCGACAATTCCTGCTGGACCTGAGACTCTAACCCACAACCTTCAGGTTATAAGTCCAACTCCCTAACCATTAGGCCACAACTGTCCCAGCACTTAGCACTTAGCACTCAGTGCACTGCATTGTGTAGAAACATTTAACATAAGTGAAATCCTGTAACATACTGTTGTACAAATATTGTTATATGAGAAATTTGTCCTCGAGAATGTTTTAACAAAGCAAACTCGCCTTTTCGTTGCACAAACGAAACCAAGGGTGTGTTCCAATCGGCATAAATATTGCTTTCGGAGGGCACTTCGAAGGGAAAATAATTGCGATGGTCACGCTGTTATATCGTTTCAAACTGAAATTGTAATAAAAATAAACAAAAGTAAATTATGTAGAGCCTGAGCACCCCTTTTTAAGTCTTCCAAATCACTCAAGTGGATGGTGAAATCTTCGAAAGGAATAGGCCATAGGGTCGACAACTCTGAATAGAACACACCCCAGTTGTGGCGAAATCAATGACGTCGACACAGCAAACTAACAGGAACTATACTTCTAACCACAGGTGAAGAGCTGTCGTTCCAACCAGTTTGCAATACAGTTTGTGAATGTTCGTTTGAAGTATGGTTTCGGGAAACACCAAATCGTTGAACTATGTAAGTAACGATGGAACTTGCAATAAGTATATAATAAACATATAATTTGAATAAAAGTTTTTGTTTTTCATGCTGAGAACCAACATCCTTGTACACAAGTTTCTGCTAAGTTACTGTTGCGTGTGTGAGTCACAGATGGAATGGTGATGATTGATAACTAGCAACATTTTGGCATCTTGTGGCTGTGAACAAGAAACATGGATGCTACAGTTTAAAAGTAGTAGGCTATTAGTGTCAAAAGACGCATTGTGCAGCAATTTTTTTCTTCTTGTAAATAATATTGTAATGAGGTCAGCTGTTATGGGAAGAAGGAGGTGGGAACCGGCAAACGTTTAAGGACTTTAATAAATAAATAAACATAAACTTAAAGTAAAAACTCCTCATGGACGACTGCCGCACATACACATAATAAAACATAAACCACACAAAACTAAATCCAGGCCTGGTCCTCTCTCATCCTTCACTGTTGACACTCTTCCTTTTATGCATCCAAGCTCCTCCGTGAGACACAAGACCGGTGTGGCGCACAGCTGGCGCTCATTATTATTACTCACGCCGCCGGCCTCGCCCTGTTCTCGCGGTCCCTCGGCCTCGACTGCTTGCCACATACCCCCATCACTCCTCGCAGGAAGGGAGGAAGTCTACTCCCGAGACTGTGCTCTGCCACCCCACCCCCCAGAAAAATGGAGCACAGCTGGAAGAAAACAAAACTTGCAACTTTTTCGCAATTCGGGGAAAGAGAGCATGATCGCATACAGAAAGGCCGTAAAAACTGCTAGATCTGCTTATTTATCGACTCTTTTAGAAGAAAACAAACACAACCCTAGGTATTTATTCGATACAGTGGCTAAATTAACCAAAAATAAAGCAACTTCTGATGGTTGACTTTATGAACTTCTTTACATGTAAGATTGACAATATTAGGAAGAAAATTATAACCATGCAGCCATCTACTACAGTAGCACATCAGACAGAGCATTGTAGTGTCACTGAGGAAAAATTACACTCATTCACTGCTGTAGGAGAAGAAGAATTGGCTAAACTCATTAAATCATCAAAAGCAACAACATGTATGCTCGACCCTATACCGACTAGGCTATTTAAAGAGATGCTACCAGAGGTCATAGATTCTCTTCTTAATATCATTAATTCATCTTTGTCATTAGGATATGAACCGAAAACTTTTAAGTTGGCTATTATTAAAACACTTATTAAAAAAAAACAGAATTAGTCAATTACAGGCCAATTTCAAATCTACCCTTTCTGTCAAAAATACTTGAAAAGGCAGTATCTTCACAATTATGTTCCTTTTTAGAAAGAAATAGTATCTGTGAGGATTTCCAGTCAGGATCTAGACTGTATCAGATACTGCTCTCATCAGAGTTACAAATGATTTACTCTTATCATCCGATAGTGGTTGTATCACTCTATTAGTGTTACTCGATCTTAGTGCTGCATTCGATACTATTGACCACAACATTCTTCTGAATAGACTCGAAAATGATGTTGGCATTAGCGGAATTGCATTGGCATGGTTTAAATCATACTTATCTGAGCGTTATCAGTTTGTAGCAGTAAATGTCACACCGATCAAAAGTTCAGTATGGAGTACCGCAGGGCTCAGTGCTAGGACCGTTGCTCTTCACCCTGTACATGCTACCACTGGGAGATATCATTAGGAAACATGGCGTTAGTTTTCACTGTAATGCTGACGATACTCAGCTCTATATTTCTTCACGCCCTGATGAAATTTACCAATTCACAAGATTAACGGAATGCATAGCAGATATAAAAAAAATGGATGACCAGTAATTTCCTGCAACTAAATTTTAAAAGAATTTTTAATTATCGGACAAAAAATCTTGAATAAAAAGTCCTCGTCGTCAGTTAGGAATCTGGGTGTGCTCTTTGATACCAATCTCTCATTTGAAAGCCACGTTTCTAGCATCTGTAAAACTGTATTCTACCATCTTAAAAAATATATAAATTACGGCACATGCTCTCAATGCAAAATGCTGAACAGCTAATTCATGCTTTCATGACCTTGAGGCTAGACTATTGTAATGCTCTACTGGATGGTTGCCCTGCTCGCTTAATAAACAAACTCCAGCTAGTCCAAAACGCAGCAGCTGGAGTTCTTACTAGAACCAAGAAGTATGACCATATTAGCCCGGTTCTGTCAACACTGCACTGGCTTCCTATTAAACATTGCATACATTTTAAGATTTTGCTTATTACTTACAAAGCACTAAATGGTTTAGCTCCCCAGTACTTGAGCGAGCTCCTAATACATTACAACATCCTTCATATTACATCCTAATATACTCCACCATCACGGTCTCAAAATTCTGGGCAGTTAATAATACCTAAACTCTGGAACAGTCTTCCTAGCATTGTTCGGGAAGCAGACAAACTCTGTCATTTTAAATCTAGACTAAAAACACATCTCTTTACTATGGGCATACACATAAAACACTTTTTCAGTTAAATGATTGTTAGGCTGCATTAACTAGGTCAGCCGGAAGCGGGAACACTTCCCATAACACCTGATGTACTCGTTACATCATCAGAAGAATGGCATCTACGCTAATGTTAGTCTCTTTGTTTTATCCCGAGGTTTACTGCAGTCAGCCGGATCCGGGCCGTATCCAGATTAGATGGTGGACCTGCGCCCAGACATGACCAACGCATGACCCTGAAGTGTCTGCAGAGACCGTGTCAATTAAACTTCCCCTGAAATTACCTCATCATTATTATCAAGTTGCCAGAATAATAATCATACGCTGTTTGTTAATTGGCCAGAGGAGAACTGGCACTCTGACTGAGGCTGGTTTCTCCCAAGGTTTATTTTTCTCCATTAGGTCAGCTGATGGGGTTTTGGTTTCCTTGCCACTGTCACCTTTGGCTTGCTCAGTTGGGGACACTACATTTTTCAACTAAATAACCAAATAAAACTAATTAGTAAACTAAATTAACCATATAAACTAAATTACTGATCTAATTACTAATCTAATGCCCACATTGTCACTGTATGATAATTGAAATGAGCTAGATGACATCACCATTTTCTCCGGAGTGGCTGTACGGCCGAATAAAATTCTGTTGCATTATTTTCATGTTTAACACTGTGAAGCTGCTTTGAAACAATCTGCATTGTAAAAAGCGTTATATAAATAAAGTTGACTTGACTTTAGAATGCATTTAAAAAAATATTTTTCCATCAACCAGTTCACGAGTTCGCACTTACATATAATTTATATAGAGTAAATCAATGCGTATTTGGCGTGCTGTCCGGGGGGAGGGCTTCAAGCTCGGAATTAGGCCTGAACCCAGAGTACCCCCCGTATATGTAAGTGGTTTTAGAGTTAAAAGGTGTGGCGAAGGGGTGGTGGAAGGGTTGCTGATAACTGTCAACAAACGGAGGTAGGACTGCTAAGTGTATATATACTTCTATTGTTGATTAGCTGAGTGCTCTCCACCTGTGTCAATTATCTGAAAGTGCTTCTCCCGAACCTTGTTAATAAAACATTTTTTAAACTCTTTGTGTACGCTGCATGAAAGAGGCATGCACACTCTGACGTAAACAACCCCAACAGGGATGAGTAGCATGGTGGAATGAAGGAGACGAATAGGCGAGTGAAATTTGCATGCCACTCCCCCTTATACAGATATATAAGGGGCAGCGTGCATTCACTCATTCAGGTTTTGTGCTGAACAGTAATGTGTCCTGGGAATCAGTCCAGCTTTGCGGACCCCATCAGGGAATAGAGGTTATAACAGTAACCAAGATGTTCCCTATTTGTCAGTCACTTCGACGTGGTGTTGATGTGATGACACCAGGAATCCCTATGGAAAGCTCCACAATGGCTGACCTGAGCTACACAGTTTCAGCTATGCAGATGTCGGCAGGTCACCACATTAACAAATGCACTCACGACGCAACCTACCCCAACGGAAGCCTTGTAGTTCTTCGTACCACTTGGGGACTGAGGAAGCGCTCTACCTTCCAGATGGGAGGAAGAGGACTACGGAGGCCACATCCTACCGGAAGGGAGGTTAGTATGTGTAGAATACATCACATGGATTTACCACCCGGGATGTACCACACATGGAAAGAACACACTGGACGAAACTGACTCCACCCGGAGGGTGTAAAATCTTGCAAATGTATTCAGTGTTGCCATTGAATAAAACTCAGGAGGATGCAACATTCCTTGTGGAGTGTGCTTGGACTCAAAAGGCATGGCATGTTCCCCTGTGCCTGATATGACAAGGCTATGGCAACCATAATCCAGTCGGGCAACCTCTGTTTGGAGACAGCCTTCCCCTTCTGCTGTCCCCCAAAACAGACAAAGTGCTGCTCAGAGTTTCCGAAGCTCTGCATGCAGTCCAGATAGATGTGCAAGGCACGTACTGGACACAGTAACAATAAGGCTGGGTCTGCTTTGTCTCGAGGCAGTGCTTGCAAGTTCACAACTTGATCCCTGAAAGGGGCAGTAGGAACTTGGTTGGTGTCTCAGGACTACGTTAGAGTAAGCCGGACCGAACTCAAGGCACGTTTCACTGACAGAGAATGCCTGCAGGTCCTTAACCCTCTTGGTGGAAGTCAGTGCAGTCAGGAGCGCCATCTTCAAAGATAGGGCCCTTAGCTCAACTGACTTCAGTGACTCAAAGGGAGTTCTCTACAGGCCCGGCAAGACTACAGATTGATCCCATTAGGGAATGAGGCGTGGCCTGGGATAATTCAACCACCTGGCTCTGAGGAACCTGATGATCAAGTTGTGCTTCCCTAAATACTTACCATTCACTGTATCATGATGTGTTGCTAACGAAGGGGACAGCTGACTCTCTAACCTCTCCTGCAGGAAGGAAAGCACTGACCCGACTTACACCAGTTAGCAAACAGGCTCCATTTTAAGGTATAGGCCTGCCTTGTTGAGGGGCTCTAGCCTAAGTGAAAGGCCACTTAAAGGGTTAGTTCACCCAAAAATGAAAATTCTGTCATTAATTACTCACCCTCACGTCGTTCGAGACCCGTAAGACCTCCGTTCATATTCGGAACACAAATGAAGATATTTTTGTTGAAAGCTGATGGCTGAGAAAGGCTTCAGATAGGCCTCCATTGGCATTCAGTACACTTATACTCCCAAGACGGATAAAAGGCACTCAAAACATCGTTACAATGTCCATCTCACCACAGTGACTCTACAATAATCTTACGATGCGACGACAATAGTTTTTGTGCGCAAAAAAAATCAAAATAACACCTTTTTCCAACTTGTTACTGCCTTCCGTGTGTGCCTCCACGACGCATGCGCGAGAATATGACGCAGATCCGGCGTCGGACAGATGACCCAGAAGTGATTTGTTTACAATCAGAGGAAGACGCGCGTATCTCAGCTGTTGGATTCTACATTGATCGTGCTTTAGGTCTCAGCATAGTGCTCAAAATGGGGTTAGAGTGGCATTTCATGGATTCCCGAACCCCGGCGCTACGTCATATTCTCGCGCATGCGTCGTGGAGGCACACGCGGAAGGCAATAACAAGCTGGATAAAGGTGTTATTTTGATTTTTTTTTGCGCACAAAAACTATTGTCGTCGCATCGTAAGATTATTGTAGAGTCACTGTGGTGAGATGGACTTTGTAACGACATTTTAAGTGCCTTTTATCGGTCTTGGGAGTATAAGTGTACTGAATGCCAATGGAGGCCTATCTGAAGCCTTTCTCAGCCATCAGCTTTCAACAAAAATATCTTCATTTGTGTTCCGAATATGAACGGAGGTCTTACGGGTGTCCAACGACATGAGGGTGAGTAATTAATGACAGAATTTTCATTT
The DNA here is from genome assembly GCF_949357685.1 of Gobio gobio. Lineage (NCBI taxonomy): Eukaryota > Metazoa > Chordata > Actinopteri > Cypriniformes > Gobionidae > Gobio > Gobio gobio. The sequence continues at coordinate 16,143,610 of NC_137100.1, read as the reverse complement.
TTGGGTGAACTAACCCTTTAAGCCTTTCACATCCTGTCCATGGGCCAGATGTGGAGGCTCCAGTGGTCTGGGTGCGGGAGCCAGTTTGTGCCCCGTCTCTGAGAAAGAAGGTCCTTCCACAGGGGGAGTCCCCAGGGAGGGGCTGTCATAAAGAGCATGAGCTCAGAGAACCAAGTCCAGGTGGGTAATTTCTGTTTGATTATTAATAATAATTGTTAAATTATTCAGTGTATGCATGTAGCATCTATTTGTAGTATACTTACAGCTATGCAATGGGTATCCAATTGTTGGCAGTAGCTACAGTACACCTAGAAGAGAAGAAAAAGAAGGTTGTTCATGTTATGTTTGGCATGACTGTCAGTATTGTACGGAGCTGTGAATGGATTTGTGAATGATGGTGCCGGCTGAACCCAAAAGAATCACACTCTTGTTGCTTCCTTCGAGAGTCTTCAAAAGAGGTGAAATGAGCTCATGTATGGGAGACACTCACTCAGTTCTGAAGAACAAATCTGAATGAGTTAATGCACGCTGCTCCTTATATACCGTATATCCTGGGGAATGGCATACAAAGTTCACTCTTCAATTCTCATTTGCCTTTTCTGAAGTATCAGAGATGTTTTTAGCACCCAAGTGTGACCTCTAGTGTCATCACATTGACACCATGTCGAAAGTGATTGGCAGATGAAGGGCAACATGCTAAAATATTTAGAAAACAATAGCAATCGCACAGCCACCTAACTGCATAGCTACATGCTAACAATAGGGGTGCACCGATCCGATATTAGGATCGGATATCGGCCGCGATACTGACAAAATAGCTGGATCGGGGATCGGAAAAATTAACAGATCCACAAGCCGATCCAGGTGTTTTTTTCCGTCGCAGCAGAACCTACGTCATTCGTCAGCTTCACGTGTGTCGCATGCTAGAAGGGAGCGAGCCAGAGAGTCGGCTGTGTGGAGGAGATATTTCACGCTTGCCACGCCAACTAGTTCGTCGCTGTTTCGAGGGTATTACTGCAAAGTCAGGGTCTTTCCTGCATTGACATTTTTTTGACGGCCAAAGCCTAATTTGATGAGTTATTGTGATTTACGAGTGATGTAGAACAGATGCTGCGCTTGTGACTGAGTGACAGAGAGACCGATCTGAGAGCTCCTCCCCCGCGCGCGCTCTCTGGGTCTTCAAAATAATCAGTGTTCGCTCTCATATTTCACATATTAATCCAAATCAAAAGCTCGGAAGACCGAAACCATGTTGCACGTGACACATTCGGACAATTTTGTCCTTGAATTATCACTGGGTGTGAATTGCGCTCAAAAAACATTGACTCTTCTCTGACCAGCTGACATAAAGCATACTTTCAATAAGCGGGAGACAAATTATATCCAGTTATGAAGTGTTTTCTGTGTGTTGACATCTTTCGCGATGTTCTAACAGACGGGATTCGCACACAACGCGTCTGCTAATGTCCGATTCGTGACCTAAATGACTCCTTTGAACCGAATCATTTTAACGACTGGCCAGAACAACTGATCTGTCCAACACTGAACTCATGAACTCAGTTTATTAATTTACTCAGAACGCAACTGAAATGAGAACACAAGTGTGCTTACCCATTTTAGCAAGAGTGGGTAGTAAGAATTATTTTTAATTATCAACAGTATTTCATCTTATTTCTGTTGACAATGTGTAGTAAAATAAATAGGCCTAGCCTACAATCATTTAATCTGGAGTGAGGTGAAACCAGAACAAAGTTGTTATTAGCTAGCTGAAAATTTTTATTAAATTGCATATGGTAGAAAATTAGACTATTTGTTAATTTGTAATGCTACTTTTTAATATTGATATGATTATATACCAAAACAATTATCTGTAGTGTAAAAAATGTTTGGTAACTGTCAGATTACTATTGTATGTTTGACCAATACACTGTTTTTTGTTTCCACTGCTACATTTTATTTATTTAAAGAAGTTAGATTATATTCTATTTTAGATTTGAATGCACAATTGTTTTTTAAATAAATAAGAATTCAACACCTTACATACATCTGTTATTTTGTCTTAGTTATGTTTAGTTAGTAAAGTCTGGTGCCTTTAGTGTCTTCAAGGAAGGTATAAGGTGGAAGATATACAGTTTATTATTAATTCAACAATATATCGGATCGGTATCGGGTATCGACAGATACACAAAGCCCAGGCATCGGTATCGGTATCGGGACTGAAAAAGTCGGATCGGTGCACCCCTAGCTAACAACACTCAAAACACCATAGCAACTGCATAGCAACACTCTGTCAACAACCCAGCGGTATAGCTACATACTAAAACAACAAGAACACCATAGCAACTGCATAGTAACACTCTGACAAACACCTAGTTGTAGGCAATATAAAGATGCTAAAACACTTGGAACATCATATCAACTTCATAGTAACACACTGAGAAGAAACCAGATGTATGACAACATGCTAAAACCACAGCAACTGCAAAGCAACACCCAGACAACCAACTAGCTGTATAACAACATGACACAAACACTCAGAACACCATAGCAACAGCATAGTTACACTCTGACAACCATCCAGTTGTATAACATGATAAATACACTTGGAACACCACAGCAACTTCATATGAACACTCTGACAACCCCCCAGCTGTATAAAATGTGAGAAAAAAAAACACAATATCAACTGCATAGCAACACTGACAACCACCAAACTGTATAGAAACACACTAAAAAGGTCCAAAACACCATATAAACTGCATAGCAACACTCTAACTACTCCACACTGAAAACCTTAGCATCATGCATGATAAGCGAATTATAATGTTTTCAATATGCAGTAATTTTAATCTCATACAAATGTTGTGGATAATGATGACAGAAAGCAGACTGCTACACAGAACAGTCACAAGAGCTTGACCAAGGCTCTCCGCCATTGTCAAATATGAAGGCACAAAGGAAACAGGATCTTTACTTGGCAGACTGCCTATACAGTGTTTTAATCCTCTCTTTGACAACACATTACCAGACATACAAACACACTCTCTCTCACTGCCAGACCACTGAGAGTAAGACATGGCCCTCTGATATTGTATGACAAGCTACCACATGTGAGAGTATGTTGTCAAAAATAGGATTAAGTCACCCAGAGGGTCATATGCCATTTAGAGTGAAGAATTGCTTGCTTTGCTAGGCAGGGATTAAACATATCCTATGAGGCTTGGACAATAATGGGCCTGTTGCAGTGCCTTAGAGTTTTCCCCAAGAGGACTGACATAATTACAAAAATAGCATTAAATAAATAGTTAATCCTGTAGTTAACATTTTGTCATTATTTACTCACCCTCATGTTGTTTGTTTTTCCATGGAACACACACACACACACACACAGTTATTTGACGGAATATACAAGCTACTCTTTTCCTTATGATATAAATGGATGGTGACTGAGACCAACCCTCAAAAAACAATGTTTTTGATTTCAAACATTGTACAGAACCAAGTCACTGTCCTAAATGTTTTCCCTTTTCGATAATCTGTTACAATCGGATATCCATCACAATACAGAAGTAAAGATCTGTTGCTACTTCTGTCTCATCGCGACTTTAAGTCTTCCAGAAAATTCAACTTTCTGACTTGGAAAGTTATCAACCTTCCAACCACTACATGCCCCACTACATTTTTTGTTTTGTTCTTTTTTCAAGCTTGAGAGCCCCGTTTCCTCTTTCATTGTATTGAAGCCTGGACATTGTACTAAACAACTTAAATATAAAATAATAAATCAATAATAAAAGAAAAAACATATGTTTTTTAGACTACATTAAGATTAAAGAATGTATAGGGTTGGGGGTTTATCTATCCCTTTAATACCAATACTAATAACTTGCATTATTAATAATCATTTTCTTGTGGGAATTGTACTTTTTGTGGTATGAATTTAGTAGAGAGTTCTTGACATTTAGTTGGCACAGGTTCTGCTGTAGCCTTGGATGCCAGCACACTCCACCCTCCATGGAAAACTGCTGTGGATTTTCGTGCCTCGAGTCAGAGAGTCCATTTCTAGAATTCGAATGGACCCCTACATCCCCTCTGAAACAGCCAGTTACAGAAGCTGTTTGTCTCAAACTTTGCCTGAACCAGATGTAAATGAAAGCAGTTATAATCTGAACTATGCAGCCACAAAAACACGATTTCATCTATGTATTTACTTTCCTTAATGGATCCCTGTAACTGACCCAGAGACATTTATTTGTAAAGCTGATTTGTGGAAACAGGAATGCGTTCCTTGCAGACATCAATATTTGCTTTTTGATTATCCCCTTTTTGATAGCTGGAGCGAGGCGGCGTGTGAAGTTGCAGGACGTTGGGAAAATGAAAAGCTGTCCACTGTTACGGCATTAAAATCACAGACATCACAGCTGTGGCACAGAAGGTAATGCTGTTGCTCACAAAATATGAGATGCTGGATCACGAGGGCCCGGGTTTGAATCCAAGCTGTGTCCTTTCCCTACACTTTCCTGCCTTTTAATGTTCTGTATATGAAGGCTAAAAATTTTTTTAAATAATGGTCATTCAGTCTGTCTTTGGTTGTGTGGACCCTTCGGCCATCCATCACATGATATATACACAATCACCTAAAGGATTATTAGGAACACCATACTAATACTGTGTTTGACCCCCTTTCGCCTTCAGAACTGCCTTAATTCTATGTGGCGTTGATTCAACAAGGTGCTGAAAGCATTCTTTAGAAATGTTGGCCCATATTGATAGGATAGCATCTTGCAGTTGATGGAGATTTGTGGGATGCACATCCAGGGCACAAAGATGCTCTATTGGGTTGAGATCTGGTGACTGTGGGGGCCATTTTAGTACAGTGAACTCATTGTCATGTTCAAGAAACCAATGTGAAATGATTTGAGCTTTGTGACATGGTGCATTATCCTGCTGGAAGTCGCCATCAGAGGATGGGTACATGGTGGTCATAAAGCGATGGACATGGTTAGAAACAATGCACAGGTATGCCGTGGCATTTAAACGATGCCCAATTGGCACTAAGGGGCCTAAGGTGTACCAAGAAAACATCCCCCACACCATTACAACACCACCACCAGCCTGCACAGTGGTAACAAGGCATGATGGATCCATGTTCTCATTCTGTTTACGCCAAATTCTGACTCTACAATCTGAATGTCTTAACAGAAATCGAGACTCATCAGACCAGGCAACATTTTTCTTGTTCAAATTGTAGCCTCTTTTTCCTATTTGTAGTGGTGATGAGTGGTACCCGGTGGGGTCTTCTGCTGTTGTAGCCCATCCGCCTCAAGGTTATGCGTGTTGTGGCTTCACAAATGCTTTGCTGCATACCTCGGTTGTAATGAGTGGTTATTTCAGTCAAAGTTGCTCTTCTATCAGCTTGAATCAGTCCGGCCATTCTCCTCTGACTCTAGCATCAACAAGGCATTTTCACCCACAGGACTGCCGCATACTGGATGTTTTTCCCTTTTCACACCATTCTTTGTAAACCCTAGAAATGGTTGTGCGTGAAAATCCCAGTTACTGAGCAGATTGTGAAATACTCAGACCGGCCTGTCTGGCACCAACAACCATGCCAAGCTCAAAATCGCTTAAATCACCTTTCTTTCTCATTCTGACATTCAGTTTGGAGTTCAGGAGATTGTCTTGACCAAGACCACACCCCTAAATACTTTTGAAGCAACTGCCATGTGATTGGTTGATTAGATAATGAGAAATTGAACAGGTGTTCCTAATAATCCTTTAGGTGAGTGTACGTGGCCACGTTTTATTGATATGTTCCATACTTCCATTGTTTTAATTTAGTTAGGTCATGGCCTAGATGAGGGAGGAAATGTTTAATAATTCATGACCACGATACCCCCAACCTCATATTTATTTAATATTTTTATTTAATTTTCAATTTTTAATTTTACTTTATCATTATTAATTTAAATTTGGCTTAATTTTTTTAGTTTATTTTAAATGTAGTGTATTTTAGTTACATTTGAGTTTATTTTAAAGTTAAATTTATTTAGTTTCAGTATTTCAGCGCTCCCAAAAAGTCATTTATGAATTTCTCAGCAAAATCTAATGTTACAGCTAACTGTGTAATTTTCATGTTAGGCTGTAGAATTGTTTTACCTTGAAATACCATGTATCAAAGGCTACAATATATTATTGTAATACAATAAACACTCTAAAAAAAAGGTTCTATATGGCACCAAAAATGGTTCTTGGCTCGTAATCATAGGGGAACCTTTTTTTGTGCTATATAGCACCAATGTTGGTGCTTCAGTGGTTCTTCAGAGGTTCTTCACCGGTTCTTTGATTAAGGTGCTATATAGCACCTCTGAAGAACCGCTGAAGAACCACTGAAGAACCAAAATTGATGCTATATAGCACTAAAAAAGGTTCCCCTATGATTACGAGCCAAGAACCATTTTGGGTGCCATATAGAACCTTTTTTTTAGAGTGTATATATATATATATATATATATATATATATATATATATATATATATATACATAAGTTAATGAAAATGGTTTCATTTAGTTTAAATTTTCATTAACAATAATAACACTGCCTGTAATTTTTGGCCACAGGAAAACAGAGTACAGACTGATTTGGGATGCCTTTGTGTTGTCCTTGTTCCCTGAAGATATGTCCCAGCTGTAATGGGCCGGCTGGGCTCCAGAGTCAGTGTGTAAAAATAAAGAGCAGAACAGTTGCTCACAGCTGTGAGCTCTACTTTCACCCTCCACAGCTGCGCCACTTCACTTCTCCTCCTCTCTCACACCATTCTCCACCATGCAACAACACGCACACAAGCGATGCCCACCACATGAGTTTTCATCAGCAGTTTGCTATGCTACAAGTGTGAATGTAAATACTTTACTAGAGTTCTTTGGATAATCTCCCCCACCATAGTGAATGTTTCCAACAATAATACAGTTTAATATAGACTTGCCTTCACTGAATATTGTCTACCAGTGGTGTGAGTTTGTGACAGGCATCTCGACTTACTAAGGCTAACATTTCAGGGAGGATATTTTTGAAGGCCAAAACGAGCATTTTAGCGCTTCCAGTTCCATTGTCTTGAAGTCAGTGGTTTTTTGAATGGGTTTTTGAATAAGGGTCTGTTAACGCAGGATTAAGATATTCTCACTTTTTATTCTATGACATAAAATACATCAGTAAAACCGCCTTGTGATTTTTTAAAGCTTTTACTTGAGGCAGCTGCTATCATCACCTGATATACTCACTAGTCAACTTTTACAGAATCATTGTGTTTTATTATCACAAATTATTCTTGCCCAGTACAGGGGCTGACCGCCCAGGCATGCATCTGAAGTACTAGGCCTGGCATCGGACGCCTTCGTTTTATAAAGGCTGAAAGAGTTGACATTGAAGTCATGCGACCACGTTCATTTAAAGTTTAGCTTTTTATTTCTGGCAATTGTATTTAGACTTCAACATTCATAAATGTTGTATTAAACTAAATGACTTATTTGTGAAACTAAATGAGACACAGGTGAAAATAATCAGTAACTATGGCTATGGTTTTAACTATGTAACATAACTATGGTTTAATCAGGGATTAAACTGAAAGGAAACCAACAGAGCATAAACAGAGCATATTCCTAACAATGTGTAAGAATCATAAACCATGTTTGGTCACAGAGCTTATTAACATTCTGTTTATTATTGTAAGGGTGGTTCGCCTACAGTGGTTCAGGCTGCAGGGTTGCTGAATGACTAAAGAAACGTTATCAGCAAGATGGTAGAAAACTGTACATTTCTCGTCTATTACCACCCACTGAAATAAGTGCAGTTACAATAGCAAAATATGTGGCAGAGTGTTGCTATAATGTGACGATATTGTATTGCAATAGATAGCACTTCAAAGTTAATACCCAATCCAAACTAGTTAGCACATAATTTGTAATTGAAAGAATTTAATGATAAAATCTGGTTATGGTTACACTTAAAAAAGTTACAAAATAGATGTATAAGATGATAAAAACATATACCATTAATCATACCTAGCACGAATAGAATGTTACCTGAGGGATAGAAAGAAAGAGAGAGCAAGTGTAGAGAGAAAGAGACAGAAAAGTCGAGCGCAAAGTAGAGAAGAGCCAAAGAGCAGGTCCCAAGAAGAGAGAGAGCAGAGCATAACAGAGAGGAACCAAAAAGCAGGCTCCAAGAAAAGAGAGAGTAAGAGAATAACAGAGCTAGAGCAAAAGTTGCAATATTCTTTTATCCCTTCCTTGACCAGTTGACTGAATTCAATTTCAAATTCCCCCACTGTACTTCTTTAGAAATTCCAAATCGCCCTTGTGGGGGTAGATATAGTAAAGCAAATTTCTTTGTTCATGTTCAAATATCTTTTATTATTTTCAACCCTACTGAAAGACTGTGAAAATTTGCATAACTCCAGATTGTCTGGCAAAAGACAATTACTCACTGAGAAGACACTTTTCGCAGCCGGCGTCCCACTGAGTGAATCAGCTGAGAATGGCTCTAATTTACAAGTATTTCTTTCTACCTGAAACTTCCCCCAAACTCCTGATTCTCTCTCCTGGGAGATCACCGAAATATACCCAAAATCTATTGGATTTAATGTAAATCCTCACTATACAGTATTATATGTGTTTGATATCGATTGAAATGTCTCAGTGTGAATGGTACAAAAATCTCACAACCACATAAGTTAGTTTTTAGAGCTTATAGATATTTTACTTATGATGGTGGGTGTGTCTTTTGGAGCCATTTGATCTCGTCAATACAGGTCATATGGGACAGTGATTAGATGTAAATTACCATTGTTAGCATGTGTTTCTATTTGAAAGAGATTTCAGTCTTGGTCTGAGCAACATAAGGAAGTGGAGCAGAAAGATCGGGGCGCAATACTATTAACAAGATTGACCCGTAACACAGAAAACGCTCTGTTTTACGCAATATTCAAAAATCAGGAAATCTTTCACTCTTTAGGCTATTTCGGAATATTTGATGTTATGTATGAATTATCTTTGAATTGATTATGTAATTGACATTATACATTTACCTGACTGTTAAAGGTCCTGTTCTTCGTGATCCCATTTTTCAAACTTTAGTTAGTGTGTAATGTTGCTGTTAGAGCATAAATAATACCTGTAAAATTATAAAGCTCAAAGTTCAATACCAAGCGAGATATTTTATTTAACTGAAGTTCCCTTTCAAAGCCTACAGCGAACGGCCGGTTTGGACAACATCCCTGTACATCCTGCTTTAATGACGTCAGTAGAACAGTTTGTTGACTAACCTCCGCCCACAAGAATACGCAAAAAAGGGGGCGTGGTCTTGTTGCTCTCCCACGTGGAGAAGAGGAAGTGTTGCGTCCGGTTGCGTTTGTAGAGTGAGTTTGTCGCCATGTCGTCGAGACGCTGTTATTTTAATCCCGGAGTCAAATCACCTTTGTTTGGCCTTCAGGGACTCTGTAGTTTGAGTGTATGCATCTCTCCGTTATGGTAAGAGGCGTGACCTTTCCGGGCAACGTGCGCTAAGCTGCTGTCGAATCACAACACGGGAACCGCTGGCACAATCAGAACTCGTTACGTATTTCTGAAGGAGGGACTTCATAGAACAGGGAAATCTTTCAAGCCGTTTTGAGGACAGTGAAAACAGCGGTATACAGATAAGTAAATTGTGTGAAAAATACTGGGGTTTTTTTTACACGCGAAACATGAACACATGTTATATTGCACACTGTAAACACAATCAAAGCTTCAAAAAAACAGAAAAAACGGGACCTTTAATAAAATTGTTACATTTTGATCCTTTCTGAATTACTCTGTAATTATTAACTATCTCCAGTACGGAACGATATAATTGCAACAAAAGGTTAAAACAGAATGATTAAATGTGTGACTAACTATTAAATATAAATGACCAAACAACCAATTGACATTCTATCCTAAATTCGACAATATGATAAATGGAGTCAGATAAAGAATATTATAATCAAATCCATTTTGCCCAGCTGGAGCACGAACGCGCAAGCGACCTTCAACCGCAGCTCGTTACCTTCCTTGGAATGAGATTTTAGCGGTCTTACACTACATTATAAGCGTGTGCTGTAGTTATGTTGCCTGCCACTTTACTAAATGCTCAAGCAGTTAGGTGGATTCTGATTGGCTCTAAATGTTTTTATTGTTCGTCTTCTGGAAAAAAATATTCTGAAAGTGATTCCAAAAATATTGTTTCTCTGCGCTGTTATCATTTAAAAATGTCTTGTTTACTGTCGTAACCCTCGTTCCCTGATAGAGGGAACAGAAACATTATGTCGACTGACATTAGGGGTCTCACTTGGGAGCTCCAATCACCTCTATGTTTTAGAAAAACATAGAAAAAAGGGGAATTGGGTTGTAGAGGTTGCATATCAGGAATGTACAATAATAAATGCACAACCTTTATTGACACAGAACTCATGTTTAATGTGATAGTTTCATCCTTACATCTACTATAATACAAGATGCTTATAATCCAACACATGCTTGCCCTGAAGCAGCAGCCGGAACCGGCACAGAGCGAGCAGCACTGCCTGCATTTCTGCAATGGATCTTGAAAGGGAGCTTGTGCAGGGCTTGGTTCAAGACACACAGATCCAAGATCGGCTGTAACCCACTGCTTTTCTTGGGTATGATGAAGTAAGGGTTGTAATCAGGGCTCTGAACCGGTTCAAGGAACGAAAACGAAAACCGGAAACGAACGAAATTTTAAGAGGAACAAAAACGAAAACGAAATCAAAATCAATTTGAATCGTTCTGAACAGAAACGTTAATTTGAAATGAAAACTATTGAAAACCATTAACCGGTTGATAACGTTATTTTAACGTTCGCTTTAATATTTTAATTTGGCAGTGACCAATAATGAATAGAGTAGTACAGCATGTGACGTTGACGGATCAAGCGTGAGTGAAATGCCTGCGCACCAGTCATCTATGAATATACCGTTAACGCAAGTCAGTACAGAGCGCGCATTTACATGCCTCAAGTAGACATTTCTTTCCCCGCTAAGGTCTACAATGAAAGCGCAGGTATTGGAGGACATTCTTTTCGTACGTTTAAATAAGTAGTACGGACTTTAAGCTCAAATAGTCTGATTTAGGCTAGTCTGTGGATTTCGTTTAAGCCTATCCACAAACATTTTTCCTATAGTCTTTCAGATTGCCAATACAGGTCAATGTTTTCTATTTAGAAGGTTGATGCTTCGTATTAAAAGGTATGTTATATTGCATTAAATGATCAAGCTTTATTATCTGACTGAATTTGATTATGTGATGCAAGGACGTGTTGCGCAGTGTTTGCTTTGAAATTACCAGTTGACGGTGCATTAAAAGAGCAATGGTTATCCATTTTATTTATTCTTTATTCATGCAATTTTTAAAACAAGTCGTGTTGAAAAAAAAGTTATGTACAAAGAATGTTATCACTCTTCTGAAAAGAATAGGCATATAGAGGGCCACTTTCCGCTCCATTAAAACAGGTCAATATTTGTCTCGCTGTTTATGCTTTGTAATTAATGCATGTATTTCTGTTGTGGTTTTAAAAATGTTATGAAATAAATATTCAAGTTTAATTATCATGCGTTATATTATTATTGAGTGAAAATAAGTCTTTATTTATACATATTTGTTTAAAGTATAGGCTAAATTAAAATAATGTTATCAACCGTTATTTTTTCAAATCAAACCGTTTTCGGAACAGTAATGTTTAATGAGGAACGCAAAAACGGAAACGTTAAAATATCGATTCTGCTCGGAGTGAACCGATTTATATTTTTTTCCGTTTTTGTAATACCTTGACTTCATCTCGGCTGCGTCCTTCCCCAAAAGGACCGCAATCTCTGCTCACAGCACAGGGGCGTCTTTGCCTGCCATCAAGGTAAATGGCAAACTGAATTGCATAATCGAGTCCCGAAGTAGGAACCTGCAAGGGGCGGGCTAGAGATGCGAGAGGAAGCAATGACCTCTTGGCCTGTGGTGAAAGAGGGGGTCGATGCTGGGAGTGAGGAAGCGTAGCATCGCTCACTGCAAGACTGTGCCCAGTATGACCCAGAGACTGAGGAAACTGCCCTTTTATTGATAATTTGGTACCTGGCCAGCGGCGTAACAGAAATAAACTCTTTTAAAGGAAACTCTCTGCCCGGCCCTCTTCCGGGGGAAGGAGAGGTATGATCACCACTTCCTGGTTCGAGCAGCTCCCTCCATCTCCGGGTCGACAATCTCAGATCCACTTTGATGGAAGTTTGAAGGGTTTAGCGGCGGAGTGAGGGACCGGCTCTGTCGCCTTCCTGTGGGGGCTTGACGTTATGGCCAAGATGTTATTTCTGATGTACTTACAGGATGGCCATCGGATGGCGGCCCCACCATGAGGGTTGTGAGAGTGGAGGAGGCTGTGAAGTGGTTTCGGGCAGTAAAAGGTGCCTTCCAGGATTTCTGGATCTCCTCATGCACCTCTGGGAAGAAAGGCACTTGGGCAGGACTCGGCACTCAGGAACGAATATTCCAATCACGAGTGCTCAGGGCAATGTGGAGGATTCCACTGAAGCCTGATGCCCGTGCCAATTCGGGAAAGCATGGCTGTCAACTCTGAATCTGACTCCGCCTGAGCGACCACCCCAGAAGGGGGAAGGTCCGCGGGGACTGGCCCGGCAGAAGAGCTCCCATTGTAACCTTCAGATCTCCCTCAGTGTTAACCTCCGTGGGCCTGTGCTGTGCAGAGGAACTCGGCCGGGTAACAGCAGAGGGGACTTTACCCTTCTTGAGGAAGGAGAGTCACGATTGCAATGTCACCATGGTCATATTCTCGCAACAAGGACATAAATCATCCACGAATGCTGTCTCAGCATGCTCGTGGCCTAGACATGTGAGATTGTGATTGTGGCCGTCAGACGAGGTCAGGAAAGGACTGCACCCAGAAGCACATGGATGGAAGGCATCTTTAAAAAGCATGCTGCCCGTGCTTGCTCTTTTAGGGAAATCGCTGCACTTAACTGAGCACTCGTGCTTAGATGACGAAACACAGCTGAATGCGGCGTAAAACTCTTCCAGCAAGACAGATCTCGTCTTTATAATTCTCTTTTGGTGATTGGAAGAGTGATCGCTGTCCACAACCACTCGGCTCCGAAGCAAAAATCTAATAAGTAGATGCATGCCGCCATCTTAAATATCTGTATGTATGTATGCAGTGGACAAAATGACAGACCCCAAAAGATTTCAACCCCTGTGGTCTGTGATATAGTAAAAAAACATTTTAACTTGAAAGTCTTTAAATACATACACCTAAGTAGACATGGACAACAAACAATACAGCAATTAACCACACATAGGACTCTCTGAAAAACAAACTGAACAATGAGAACACACTGTATTCACCAATATAAATCAACAAAAAGTAACCAAAAAAAGACAACACATTATAAAAAAAAGTTTCTAATTAAGTCCTTTTGACGAAGTTTGTAGTGTATATATAAAAAGCATCCCTTTGTAAAAGTTATTTGTTGATGTCACCCCTTCTTCTTTGTATCTTAACTTGTTCAGTTCTTCTTTGGCAATCCATGTTTTTAAACTGTTGTGTTTTTCATATAAGCCATACCACATGGGGCACTTGATCATATAAATAACATAAACTGTTAATAAACTGAAATAGCTCCATTAATTTTCCATTGTTGTCAAATGCAAATGACTAAAGAAATGGCTCTTCGTTGTAAAGGTACACTGTAGCCTACAGGTAAAAATAGGCTGTCCAAAATGATTTGGATGTTGGCCAGCCTAATTATTATAGACTCTTCTCAGATGTTTCTTACTTATATCCCTATTATCATAGAATTATGATATCCCTTTATAATCATAGCTATCGTTTTCGCCATAGGTGTGAATGGGCCTTAACATCATGGTGACAAATTTTGCATAATAAGCTCCTCTTAAATTTTCTTAAATAAGCGACAAAAAAAAGAAAAATCTGTTATTGTCACAGAAATTACACACTTTACCTTTAAAGGCAAAGGTTTAGGGACTTGTGAATCACTGCATCTTGTGCTTTCATGTGACTTCCCCCTTCTGGGTGGTGCAAGATGCCAGGTCGTCCCTATGGACGGAGCAGGACTATAACTTGTGCTCTGTCGGCAGATCATTGAGAGCAGGGACAGAGATGGTACACAAGGTCAGCTGGTAATCAGCAGACAGAGCAGCAGGCCTCTCTAATGAAGATGCCTGGCATGGCTGACAAGCTAAAGCACAAGCAGAAGGGTTGAATGAAAGAGAGTCATATGCTAATAGATGTCACTGTGATGACAGGATTAGGCCAAGCTGTGCCAGGCATGTCGCCTCCATGCCAGCCACCAGGAATTCCATCTCATCTGCTTTGAATTTTTAGCTATCTTTATAACAGATTTCTGTCATTTCTGAACCATAAGTGACACATCACAGAAGTTTAAAAGATGACTAGATTTAAAAAAAAAAAAAAAAAATGTGCGTACTTGTGTACAATGAGTGTTGTGGGTAGTTGCCAAAGTCAAGGTACAGTCACGTTTCCTGTTGTTCAGCGATTTTGTGAAAATCCAGTAATTATATCCAGTAATTTCAGCAGGAATCCACAAGATGGAGCATTGAGTATTAATGTGAAACATTTTCCTTTATGCAGAATTCGCAATTAATTGACATTGGTTGCGAAAATTCGCCTTGTTGACCAATAGAACGCTGCTTGGATAAATAGTGACTTCTATGTGAGCTGTGCTTCATACTACACTATTGACAATAGACAATGAACCAAATAATCAAACTCTAATCTAAATTAAAATAATAAAGTAAAAAAAAACATAAAGTTATGCTATTGGACAAAGTGGGCCTTCGAGTCAAAAATGCTGAGAACCACTAGACTGGGTAAACCCAGCCTGATCTCCTGGCGATTTGATTTCGCCCTGCAGTTCAGGCTGGAAACCTGTACATTCATTTCTACTGCTTCTGTCACACTTTTGCAGAAACCAATCACAGACTGGCTTATCCACCTGGCGCGCTATTGGCGGGTTTAACACGATGACGGATAGAGAAGCGATGGGTTGTTGCCCGTTGATCACACCTCTTGTGGTCTGATTGGTTGAAGGACTATCCAATTGCATAAAGAGTAATTTGAATTATGCTCGTTTATCACGCCTCTTGTGGTCTGATTGGTTTAAGGACTATCCAATTGAGTATAGAGTCATTTGAATTATGCTCGTCGCCTCTTGTGCAGAAGAAAATACATAGCAGACTCCCCAGACCAATGTTCAATCTTCAGTTGAGCTTGGTCTGGTGATAGCCAGACAAGAGAACCACTTTATATTTCAGGTTCAAGCTCAAATGACAACATTGTGGCATAATGTTGATCACAAATAACTCTGTTGAGGCACTTAAAGTGGAAGTTGGGGCCAAATCTGAAGTATATAAAATGTGAAGTATATAATTTATAAAAGCATTTGCATGCATTTGAAAGACTGTGAAAACTTGCATAACTCCAGATTGTCTGGTGAAAGACAATTACTCACTGAGAGGACACTTTTCGCAGACGACGTCCCACTGAGTGAATCAACTGGGATTGGCCTTAATTTGCATGTATTTACCTTGCCCTGAATTTCCCCCATCTTATTCCACTTCATGCTGAGATATCACTTAGAATTCACTCAAAATCTGTATGATTTAAATGTCAATTCCCACTATACAGTATTATATGTGTTTGATATCGTTTGAAATATCTCAGTGCGACTGGTACAAAAATCTCATCCCCACAGAAGTATACAAGAAGGCAATAAGAGTTTTTAGAGCTTAAAGATATTTTGCATATTATGATGGATGTGGCTTTTGGAGCCATTTGGTCTATTCTTTCAATCCAGGCAAATGGGAGATCAATTCAATTTAAATTCCCTTTGTTATTAGATGTTTCCATTTGAAAGAGGTTTTGGTCTGGTCTGACTTACATGCGTGCCTTGACATGCGTTACATAATATTCAGAAGTCAGGTATCAATATCTTATTCTTTGCTACAGAGTATTTGATGTTGTGTACGGATTATCTTTTAATTGATTATGTAATTGGCATTATACATTTACCTGACTGTTAATTATTGTTACATTTTTGATCCTTTCTGAATTACTCTGTAATTATTAACTATCTCCAGTACGGAACGGTATAATTGCAACAAAAGGTTAAAACAGAATGATTAAATGTGTGACTAACTATTAAATATAAATGACCAAACAACCAATTGGCATTCTATCCTAAATTTGAAATTATGATAAATGGAGTCAGATAAATAATATTATAATCAAATCCATTTTGCCCAGCTGAAAAACACAGAACGCGCAGCGACCTTCAACCGCAGATCGTTACCGTCCTTGGAACGAGATTTTAGCGGGCCTTACACATTCTTCTGTTATAATGTATTTTATTTGAGCTGTTGTTTGAGTGTGTGTGTGTGTGTGTGTGTGTGTGTGTGGGGTGGGGGGTGTTAGCTTATTATGAGTAACCTTAGATGACAGACTCTGCGGCACTATTTAAAGAGCCCATCAGCAACTCGCCTGCCATGTACTGGGTGCAGTGCCTGCTACAATTTCATTAGCGCCAACTGAACAATGCACAGCATGCTCTCTCTACCCCTATAGCTGTTCACTCATACAAATGAAACCTTTGCTTTTCTCTCATTTATCTGTAACTAAACCTCTGTATTTATTTTGAAAATATTCAAAATAAAATTAAAGCCTTAATATTTCTGTCAGCACATATTTCATCTTGTAATTAAACTTTTTAATCATAGGGTATAGTTCACCCAAAAATGAACATTTGTTCATCGTTTACTCCAAATCTGTATGACTTTCTTTCTTCTGCAGAACACAAAGAAAGATATTTTGAATTTGAAGAATAACAAACCAATTTTGGTCACTGTTGACTTCAGACATTACTCGAAACATCTTTTGTGCTCCACAGAAGAAATCATGTCACACAGGTGATGAATAAGTGCCTCAACAGAGTTAAAATGTAGAATTTTCACTTTTGGGTGAATTAACCTTCTAACCGTAACCTTAAGTCTTCTCTAAAGGGACAGTTCACCCAAAATATATATATATATATTTTTCATCATTTGCATACTATGTTGTCATTCTAAATCCATCAAGCACAAACAAGCAGATATTTAGCATAATGTTTTGGCTGCTCTTTTTTTGTACAAAGAAAGTGAATTGTGACGAGGCTGTCCAAGTCCCAGAATATGTCTCTCTACTTTACATCTGCCAAAAGAGAAAAGGTGGAATGGCTTTGCCAAATTTAAAACTGTACTTTCAAGCTGCACAACTACGACCTTTGTGCCTTTGGTGTGATAACTGTTATATTGCACGATGGAAAGATATTGAGACTTTTGTACCAGGTTATAATGTTCAAACCCTGTTGGGGGAGGAAGGCCTATGACACTTTAAGGAAGGGTCTGAATCCTATAGTTAATTTTTCTCTTGAGATATGGTTCTCTTTGATTAAACAATTGAAACTTAAAAATGATCAAAGAATACTTAAATGGATCGCACTGGACAATAGTTTTAAGCCGGGTATTTATGACAGGACTTTTAAGGATTGGATGAATAGGGGACTGACAGCTTTCTGTATAGCTACTAAAAATAACAAGATGAAGAGTTTTCAGGAGCTAAAGGATAGTTTCGATCTAAATAACCATGCCCTTTTCAGATACTTACAATTGAGAGATTACTACTGCAAAGAAATTAAGGGGACTTCTTCTGACGTGGTAAACCCTCTTATTGAAATAATTTGTCACGCTTATCAACAAAAGACTAATAAGATTGTGTCTAAACTCTATCGGAGTTTGATGGAGAACTTGAAAAACACTACACTCTATGTAAAAACAAAATGGGAGTCTGAATTAAAGATTGTCCTCGCAGAGGAGGAATGGTACCAAACATGCCGTCTACTCCAGACCTCCACCAAATCCTAACAGTGGAGAGAATTTAATTGGAAGTGTTTTATAAGGTTTTTCATCACTCCTTATTTGAAGAGTAAACAACTTGGGATACCTCAAGACTGTTGGAGGGACTGTGGTAGTAGGGACGCAAACCATGCTCACATCTTCTGGACATGTCCTAAAATTCAACCATTTTGGACTATTGTTAACAATACATTACAGAAGGTAATGGGATACAGGATCCCAAAGGATTGTAAAGTTTTGCTTCTTGGAAACATCACAGAAAGTGTGCGGAAGGAGGATCTTTACTCATCCAAGATTTTGTTATCTGCTGCCCGAAAGGCTATTACTAGACTTTGACTCAAATCGAACATCCCAGATCAACAGCAATGGACAAATATAATTCAAAAGATTTTCATAATGGAAAAATTAACCTACACTATAAGGTTAAGAGAATCATCATTTAAGGAAAAATTGAGAAAATGGACCCATTTTCTTGCCCTAGAGACTGCATAACTGTTCCTCATTATATAACTACATTGTGTGTTGAGTCTGTGAGATTCTACAGATTGGGTTCTGGTAATTTTGCACAAAAGATGAAAGAAGTAATGCATATGTATGGTTTATTATTCAGTGTTTCCGAAGATCATAATTTGACTTATTTTTTGTTTCAATTGTACTAGATACCTCCTCCTAGGCCTCAGTTGATTTGGTTCAATGTAGGATATATTTTTTTTGTAATTATTTTATTTTGTTGTTATTATAAAACTCCAATAAAGATGCAAGTTATAAAAAAAAAAATATGAAAATTGGCCCATGATTTACTCACCCTCAAGTCATCCTAGGTGTAAGGCTATATGACATTCTTCTTTCAGACGAATACAATTATATTAAAAATGTCCTGGCTAATCCAAGCATTGTAATAGCAGTGAATGGCAGCCCAAAATTTGAAGCCCAAAAAAGTGGATCCATCCATTATAAAAGTAATCCATACGACACCAGGGCCCGGTTTTTCAAAAGTAATCCACTAGGATTTTGGATAACGGATTGGATCAAATCTTGAAAATATGTTTTTCAAAAGAAAAAACTGATTACATAATCGGATTAGATCACGTAATCCAATCTTGGTTTTGATCCGGATCAAACCTTTAGTTTGGGTTTTTCAGAACTTTTTTGTAGGATTTGGATCACTTTGATCCAAAAAATCTGGATTACACTGATCCCATCAGAAGGGTGGATTCAGCGTGGATTTCATGCCCAAAATGTAATGAAAACTTCAAAAATGTATCAAATAATACTATATTTGGATCATGCAGTATCTTACAAGTTTTATTCTGTCACTAATTGATATATATATATTCATTACAATCGAAAATATTTTTGTTTTTAGAATATTTATTAGTGATGCATGAAATGATTACAGAATAACCCAAAAAATGCAAAGAATGGCAATCACTGATTTTTGAAATCCAAAACAAATCCAAATCAGAAATAGTGTCTACTATTGCGTTGCGTCCCTTGTTGCACGTCCTGTTTGCTTGGTTGGTTAGGGTCTCCAAGGGGCTAAGGTGCATCATTGTCAGCACAGAGAGGGACATTGCGCTTAGTAGCGATGTTGTGCAGGACAATACAGGCAAGGGTTTTTCTTGTTTTTAGTTTTTTTTAAATGGGAGTGTTTTCATTTCAAATAAAAATAAACTTATATTGACCCCACACTGGCTATTCTACTTGTTGCTCTTTACATATCTATAGTTCTACATTGTGATTTCCTATCCTGTTTGAGCACTGGTTATCCAGATTTGGTGATCCTAAAAAGTTCCTATCCGGATCAGATTGATCCAATCCGATGTTGCTTTAAAAAACTGGCTCCAAAAGTAAGATGGATTACGTGATCACGGATCGCAAAAAAAAGGATTACTAAATCCGGATCAATTTTATCCGGATTAAACTTTCTTACACAAACCCATCGATTCATTTCAGAAGGCCTTTATTAATCCCCCGGAGCCATGTGGAGTATACTTTTATAATGGATGGATACACTTTTTTGGGCTGCCATTCACTGCCATTATAATCCTTGGATTAGCCAGGACATTTTTTTTTATATAATTGTATTCGTCTGAAAGAAGAAAGTCATATACACCTAGGATGGCTTGAGTGTGAGTAAATCGTGGGGTAGTTTTCATCTTTGAGTGAACTATTCCTTTAAGTAATACAATAACTGTGTGAGGAAAAGACCAAAATTGAAAATAACTGAACATATTCCTGTCTGCCACAGCTTCCAAATCTCACTCAAATGTACTGCACACTATTTGTCATCAGTAACAAGACTAAACAAGAGCCAATGAGTAACAACATCAGAAAAACATACAGGTTTGGAAGAGTCACATCTTATTTACATTTGTTCAAAGCAAGGATAATTTTTTCAGAAGACTTTTTCAGAAAAATTCTTCATGGAACCGTACACCCTGACAAAGATCCATTTGAGGACCTTATGAAAATGGAGAACACTTCACACAGCAGCATGCTACCCAAAGAGTCTGCACACTTCGCTTCTCTTTCCACAGGGACAGGTGGTCTAAGGGACAGTGAGCTCTGTTTAATCCAAGTGCCTGCTTCAAGGGCTGTGAACACAGGAGTGCTGATAACTGACATTATGTTCTGCCTATATCCTTCCAAATCAGATGAAGGCCATGTGATCATGCGTGTCAGTGCTGGGTAACTGATTACCAGTGTTGGGGGTAACGCATTACAAGTAACTTGAGTTACGTAATCAGATTACTTTTTTCAAATAACTTAAAGTAAAGCATTACTTTTACATTTACAACAAAATATATGTTACTTTTTCAAATAAGTAAGGCAAGTTACTTTTTGTTCCCACTTATTGACTGACAGCTCTCATGTCCCAATGTTGAGAAAAATCATGAGTAAGTGCAGAGGCGTTGTGCATGACCATGATGGTTATTGTAGTTCTAGACTAAATATGAGCATGCAGTTACTCATCACACTTAAACTAAAAAAGATTCAGTATTCCTTAAAAGGAATAAAATCAGTGAAATGCAAAATCAGAATACTACGCAAACCTCCAATAATGAAATAGGTTAAATAAAACAAATATCTGTATGCATTTAATCTTACATTTTTATGCATTTAATTTCACTTTATTGACCAATGTACTTGCTTCTGACCTTCAATGATTCAGTTATAGGCCTACCATAAGCAAGCATTTATTTAGATTTGTTAAACTTTCTTCTGCAATCCAGTTAAATTTTGGTGTGAAAGGGCCTTTAGATTTGCCCAAAAACGTTATTTTTGTTATTAAAAACAAACCAACAAACAAACAAGCCCAGCCCAGGTGATACAAAGCATTATGTATTACTTTTCTTAATAAGTAACTAAGTAACGCAATATTGAAAGTACTTTTACTTTTTCACTTTTTTACAAGATTACTTTTTTACGTAATTACATTACTTTTCAAAGTAACTTTCCCCAACACTGCCGATTACATGTAATCTTGATTGCGCAATCAGATTCCAAAAATTCAGTACCTGTTATTAAATTATATAACGTTTTAAAATACTCGTAATCAGTCTACTTTTTTTCTATTGATTACATGATTTCATGTTATTCTCACAATGCATTGATTCTCCCGACTTCTTTTTTATCTTTTAAATTTTAAAGCCTACTGCTTATACATTCAAAAGGTCTCCCAGATTTGTGGAATTGCACACAGACTAGCCACTGGTCACACAGCACTGGATCAGAGTGTTTCCTCAAAATTGCAACATTGTATATTTAATAAACTCCTAACAAATGAATTATTTGAATTATCACTTAGTGAGTCATTTAACCATGAATTAATGTCCTTGGAAGGCTTTTGCCTTTCAAACACATTAAATGTACACATTTATGTAATTTCATTTTTACATGTGATGCAGGGATTCCCCAACTTTTTTGTCAGCTGAACCTTTGACAAAATAAACTGTATTTACTTGTACCAACTGAGATTTTAAGTTGCTGGTTAATGGTCACATGACATGCAGGTAAACAAATACAATCTTTCATCTTTTTTTTTTTAATACATATAATTTATTAACAAAAAATATTATTTAATTTCTTAGATTTACATTAAACTCATGAACCCCATCCCTGACATAATGTACTATTTAATGCACTTTATGTTGTTGATAACAAAGAATGGAAGATATTTTCTCTCTTAGTATATTTATATCAATATAGTACAAGATTATACTGTTAAAATAAATGTGATAAACGAGTTATAAAAGTAATCTAATAGTAATCAGACTGTATTACCTTAAATGTGTAACGTAATGGGTTACATTACTAACTTTGTCATGTAATTTGGCAGCACAGAGTCTGAAAATCTGCAGAGAGCTAAGTAACTATATTTCCCATGAATCAAATGACTGACCTAGCATGTTTTGATGTGTGGCTTGTTTATAGATTAGATGGTGCCCTCTGCTGTTCATTCATGTGCATGTACAGTGGCCCCACTGGCTGCATTAGAAAACTTAGTGACATCTGCAAATAAACGATGCTTGAGCTTCTCTCAGAACTGAGCCTTTTGTGCAGCAACTTTTAACCAACTCTTTCAAACCCATGAGTGGACGTGTAATTTCCACTCATTGTTTTCATACTAACTTTGAACGTGATCCACTAATGTCTGACAAAACTGATGTCTAAATAAGTTTATCCCCTACATTTTAAAAGTAGATAATAGCATGTATGAAATGTTAGCACATACACACCTTTCGGTTTGTGAAATATTATAACACATAATATATGAATTCCCTTGAAATATCCTCACTCTTGATAAGTTAACTAAGCAATCCAGTTTAATATGTACAATAACCATATCTTTATTAAGCAAATCCTTCCCAGAAATAGTGAGGATTGACATGCATAATACATTCTTATTACATGACACAACTGAAAAAAATAGATTTCAAACAATACAAAAATGTACTATTCACATATAAACACAAATGCTATGAACAGCATTATTATATACGTTCAAGGTGAAATGTTTCTATGCAGAAGACTCTGAGTTTAATTGTGTTGAGGTGTTGATGAGATCTCTGGGTAAAGTCTCTCTTGCCTCCTGCATGCGCTTATGGGCCCTCTGAAACGCTTCTGAAATCACAAACACACATCGGATTAGAAAATAAATATATCCTGGAAATTATGATATATTGTCATTCTGTACTTTACATTTTCTGAAGTCTGCACAACAAAGCAAGGGTATTGTGGGTGGTTCGTGGGGCATTGCTGGATGGTTGCTTTACTGGCCTAAATCAAAAGAGCCCACCAAGGCACTAAGATATTCTGGTTTACAGCTATTGTATGTTTCGGGTTCTCCCCTAATGTACGTCTAAAGTTTTGGTCTCATTCACTGTTGCACAGCTAATTTTTGCGAGCAAAATTCAGTCATTCCAATAGGATCTTGCACAATTTCTTTAATTTTCCAGTTGGTCACGTAAATTTCCCCACGCTGATCAATAGAAAGCTGCTTAGTTTGAAAGTGACTTCTGTGTGAACAATGTCTCTACGCTATTGACGCTATGGACATTCTTTTGCCCGCAAAATGCCGCAACAATTTCACTAATTTTCACAAATCTTGAAAATGTGTTGTGTTGCATTAGAATCATGTAATATATACACACATTTCTATTTTGATTTTGCTCTTGATTAGTTTAACCGTTAAAGTACTAAATTTGAAGTAGACATTGGCTACCTATTAAGCCTTTTAGTACAGTAAAGTAAAAAAGAGATTTTTGTGCCATAAAATAATCCCCCATAACAAATATCAAACAATAATAATATATTTCATTTTAAGTGTTTTTTTAATTACTGTATATTAACTACATTGGCACAATCATAATAGATGAACCAGTTGATGGAAGTTACTAACAACAACATCCCTTAATGATTGCATATTTTTCATTTTGCTCTGGGTCGCATGAGGGGCTACAGAGGCCCTAAAGGGACATGGTGATGGGAGGAAAAATATGAGATGGGAGGAAAAAAGATTTTTAATGCTTTTGCAAAAAAACTGCATTCACAAAACTGTTGAGTTCTTTGCGGAAGTTGGGGAACACAAAACTTTTGCAAGAGAATGCAAAAGCATTCAAATATTTAATTTTCTCCCATTTAATTTTTTTTTTTTTATCACCTTAATAGCAGCCTACATTGTGAATGTAACCCCATTTGGAGCACTGGTGTTCCAAATTTAGTAATCTAAAAAAGTGTATATCTTGATCAGGGTGATCAAAACTTATTTTGCTTTAAAAAACGAGTAAGATTACCTGATCCTGGATAGCAAAACATGGGATTTCCAAATCTAGATCATTCTGATCCAGATTAAACTTTTGGAATGACAATATAATAAAATAATTAATTCCAGAATTTTTAAAGGCCCCCTGAAATCAAAATGGAAGTTTTTTAGCTTTTATTATGACTATGTTAGCCTTAAGGTTATGAATAAGCTGGTGTGTTCCAAAACAATGACACAATTCGCATCTAGGAGATATAAGCATTCAAAATTTAGTCTCTCACTGCCGTTAAAATGAATCACAGATTTTGATGACATCATCGCAGACTTCATCTTCTCATCACACTGTCCAATCAAATGGTCCCTAGAATCTGAAGCGCCCGCCCCCTACACTATAAATAGACGCTGAAGCTGTGGCTGAAATCGGTCAGCTGTTCACACAATTACTCTACATGGTGAATGGCACTATACATGCGATAGGAAATTATTCAGACAGTGTAAATATACTTTCAGTTGAGGCGAAAGAAGTCTGGTTTCATCACATTACTTTCACGCGCGCCGCCGCAGAGCACACACATAGGCCTACTCTAGACCAGAGCCGTTGACTAGAGACACGAGAGCGCAGCGCGGATCATATGCGCGAGTCCACGCATACAACAAAACATATCGGACCCATTTAAATTCTGCCCAGAATGCTGTATTTCAAAGCGATATGGAGGAGATTATGATGATAAACGGTTAGAGATTAGGAGGAAACTCTGGCTTTACCAAACAGAAAGGCTCTAGTCAAACTGTGGTATTTTCAAAAAAGGGGAGGAGCTGCTAACAGCTGGAGCCATTTCAGGGGAAATTACATCAACACACTGAATAATGCTGCGCGTTTCAAGGCACTTCATTGGGCCTTTAAGAACTGAATGTTCTTCTGAGTTCAAACTTTTTACGACCAATTATTTTACATGACTTTATAAGTCCTTTATGATAACAGGATAATTTTATCATTATTATTATAATTATTATTATTATTATTGACAAATACCAATTCCCGGCTATTTCTACCAATTCCCAGCTATTTCTATATATATAAATTCCTATTACTTTTTAATTTAGACTATTTTAATTTTAAGGCATCTTGTGGTCCCCTTGGAAATGCACCCGAGTGGGTCCTGGCCCCCTTGTTGAGAACCAGTCTAACACGGTGTCCACACACTGGATGCAACCATTTCAGATCCATTTGTCATTTGTATCAGAAGTAGCGTGAGGGCTTGAAATACATCTGAAATAGAACAGGGTATCATTTTACCATTAGGATTTTGTGTTGTGTTGCGTCGCATCCAAATGTAGACAGCATCACTGATTATAATGGGTTCTATTCACTTTTGTCACGGCACACCGCTCGCGTCTGGTGTAGACGCAGTGTAGGATTAACCAATCAGATTTATAATTTTCACTTGATAAAATGACTGAATCCTCAACAAAAGGCATGAATTGAGGTATCACTAATTCCTGTAGCATAAACTGGGTTGGACGAAATAAGTAAAATAATAAGGGGTTTGTTAAAATTCCTAACCCTAAATATGAACATTTACCTACCTTGCAATTACCTCAGCAAACAGCACTAATGAATAGAAATAAAGTCCTAACTGAAGTTATTTAGATTTGCCTTACCCAGAACATTATAGACAGAGCCCTGCTGACTGTGCCCTCCCAACTGATCCAGAACAGTCTGTCTCCTTTTCTTCAGGGAGCTGGCATCAATAAAAGCCCTGAATAAAGTACAACCAGCTCTTACAATCTCAAAGGGACAAAATAGTACTGCTGCAGTAACAAAATGCATGATTCACTGATTGTGTTGACCAACCTGGCATGCTGGATACAATTAAGAGTAAAGGTCACACTTCCAGTGGTTTGAGTGCGAAAGCCAAAGCGACTTAATCGCTCTCCCTAAAAATAGAAGCAAACTGAATGAATGGACATGCTAATACAAAACTTCACAGCACAAAATGTATAATGAGTCACCTTGAAAGTGCCAGGTACTCTGGCATAACTGATGTCCTCAAGTTCAGGTGCTCCGCCGATAAAAAAACGTCTTAGTTCAGCCACCGTGCCGGGCTGGAGGGGTCTCCATGTGCGGCAAGTCATTCTGTGACACCCTGAGAGCAAACAAAGACACTATTGAACAAGCTGATACAAATATACTTGTACAAAAATAATTGTACTACAGTTCATTTTATGTATATGTATATGATATCCAGAGCCCAATTAATGTTTAGTGTAATGTTTAGTTTAAAATGTTTAGTTATTACTGTTTTTATGTTGATTTTAATTGTATGTGATATTGTGAAATAATGCTTTTCGTTTTCTTATTATCAATATCTTTATAGAAAGTTAAATAGAACAGCATTTATTTGAATTAGAAATATTATAATGAATGGTTGTATGTTTGCCAGTGTGACCATGCCACCCATGTTTACTCCCAAAAGTTTAATGATTCTCAAATTCTGTTACAAATAGGGGCATTAGTATAGTACACTACAGTACTTCATTATCAGAAGAAATGTTTGTCTTACTTAGCTTTCATTTTGAATCTGCTTAAGATTTTACCAGGTAAATTAAACTACAGGTGGTCGGTAGTTTAATTAATTTTCCAAAAACAAAAAACAAAACAAAGAAAAAAGAAAAAGTGCATGTTTATGGTGCCAGTATGTCTCTCATATCAAAATTTTACTCCTAAACAAAATAATTGCTTTGTGAATTTGGGTATGCATCATTAAAATGAACAATTTGATCAAAATAACTATTATTTGATTAATTGAACATCACTATATTACACCATGCAATATTTCAAAACAAAAACTGTCCGACTCTTACCTGGCGTTGAGGGAATGACCAGGAATCCATAGCCCTCAGTTCTGTAGCGCTGCCAAAAATCCAGTGAGAGAACTTTGAAATACAGCACAGGCCACTGGGATAATGACCCTACACAGAACATCAGCACTTGTGTTTATTCACTGAAAGTGTATTGACAGTGGTGTTTCATTTTCACGTCAGATGGTTGTCTATGTAAATCATTTTTCCATTCTTCAGTTACAGATATTCTGAGGCAATCAAAGATCTCACCATCAGACTCATCTTCTTTATGGAAGAAGGTCTCAAAGCTGAATGGATAGGAGAAGAAGGCAACATCCTCCTATAAAACAGAGAACATGCTTACCCAGGTTCCATGAACACAGAGCCAGTTGATGGGGTCTACTAAAATGCCGGCTTACCTTTCCCATACTGCGTGTGCGACATGTCTGAGTCACACCAGACAGACACTGAACGGGAACACTGGACCAACCTGAAGAACATGGACCAGCCTCAACACCATGAATAACAGTGTCATACTAAAGTCATTTCATTGTTTTTTTTTTGTTTTTTCACAGTATAACTATCGTTTTATCCCTGTGCTTTCTTTAAAATAAGTGCCACTTGGTTAGATTTTGTCATCAAAAGCAATGTCATGTATACATTTATAAGTGTGGCTTAACTGTGTAAATAATATCTGCCACTGTGAGTGTATGAGATTGACTTACTGTTTGGTAAATCCAGGAAGAAGTGGATGTAAAGATTGTCAAACTCATAGCCTTGAGCAGAAACTAAAAAGAAAAATTGCTATAATATGATCCGAACAGTAACTTTTGAGACCCAGTTTGCACTAAAAATTAAAAATATATTGCAGACACTGTACAATTTAATAGGCATACAATGTACTGATGTAATATTGCTTTCCCCCCAGTAAATCTGGGCTAATTTTTTATGTATGATAAGGGATAAATGTTATACTCACCGATTTCTCCATTTACAATCAGGCGCAGTATTCCTGGAGGTGGCTAAAGGAAATTTTTGGAGAATCAGAATGAAGGGTTTACCTTATTTATTTGTATTATATTTTAATAAGTTTTTTAATATTATGACACTATGTATTTTGATAAGAATTGTAATACTTACCATCTCGAAGTCTTGGCCAACCAGGCTGTTGAGGTAATCTTTGTGACGTGTGTACAGCTAAAATAAAAAAAATAAAAAAATAAACGTGTGAATAATGAATTCACCAGACAAGGTTCAGCAATCCACCAATGAGCCTTGGGCCTGCCAATGAATTCCATAGTGCTCCAGGGATGCTGTAAGTGCAGTTTAAGATGCTTCGATGAACAGAGTCTGCTAAAAAGTAACCAAGAATGTCACACTGAGACTGTTCCAACTCCCAAAGCGAAGGGTGATCCTAACAGTCAAGATCCAAACTGTGTTATTTTAGTATCATTTATATACTGTTGTAGTATTTATTAATATTTTGAATTAGCTTTTATCTTCAGTTATTTTAACTTTAGTTTACGTTTTAGTAATTTTATTATTTTCTTTTATAGCTTTAGTACTTACACTTAAACCTATGTCCGTTAAGTTTCCACAGTTGCAACATTTCAAATTTTTTGTGTTTTTCATATAATATTAACATTTAATTTTCTTTAGCTCTATTTCAATTAACACTTTTTTTTTGTTACTTTTTTGCCTTATGACACCTTGTTTTAGTCAAAATCCAAGGCCAAAATATTGTTTATATATTTTATAAAAAATATCATATAAATATCCTTTGAAGATGTGGAAATCCCAAAAAGTTATTACATTTATCAGGCATAACATTATGTTGTGTTGGTCCCCCTTTTGTTGCCAAAACAGCCCTGAACCGTCAAGGGCATGGACTCCACAAGACCCCTGAAGTTGTGCTGTGGTATCTGGCACCAAGATGTTGGCAGCAGATCCTTTAAGTCCTGTAAGTTGTGAGGTGGTGCCTCCATGGATCAGACGTGTTTGTTCAGCACATCCCACAGATGCTCGATTGGATTGAAATCTGGGGAATTTGGAGGCCAAATCAACACCTCAAACTCGTTGTTGTGCTCCTCAAACCATTCCTGAATCATTTATGCTTTGTGGCAGGGTGCATTATCCTGCTGATACCCTGTACATGGTATGCAAAAATGCTTAGGTAGGTGTACGTGTCAGAGTAACATCCACATGGAAGGCAGGACCCAAGGTTTCACAGCAGAACATTGCCCAAATCATCTCACTGCCTCCGCCGGCTTGCCTTCTTCCCATAGTGCATCCTGCTGCCATGTGTTCCCCAGGTAAACGACGCACACGCACCCGGCCATCCACGTGATGTAAAACAAAATGTGATTCATCAGACCAGGCCACCTTCTTCCATTGCTCTGTGGTCCCGTTCTGATGCTCATGTGCCCACTGTTGACTCTTTCGGCGGTGGACAGGGGTCAGCCTGGGCACCCTGACTGGTCTGCGGCTATGCAGCCCCATACGCAACAAAATGTGATGCACTGTGTATTCTGACACCTTTCTATCAGAAGCAGCATTAACTTCTTGAGCAATTTGAGCCACAGTAGCTCGTCTGTTTGATCGGACCACACAGACCAGCCTTCGCTCCCCACGTGCATCAATGAGCCTTGGCCGCCCGCCTATGACCCTGTCGCCGGTTCACCACTGTTGCTTCCTTTGAGCACTTTTGATAGATACTGACCACTGCAGACTGGGAACACCCCACAAAAGCTGCAGTTTTGGAGATGCTCTCACCCAGTCGTCTAGCCATCACAATTTGGCCCTTGTCAAACTCGCTCAAATCCTTACGCTTGCCCATTTTTCCTGCTTCTAACACATCAACTTTGAAGACAAAATGTTCACTTGCTGCCTAATATATCCCGCCCACTAACAGGTGTCGTGATGAAGAGATCTTCAGTGTTATTCACTTCACCTGTCAGCGGTCATAATGTTATGCCTGATCTGTGTATATTCACTGCTGCAAAGTGTCAATAGAACAAAGTTAAATCTAATTTGTGACATTTTGTGAATCAACTATGAGACTGCATGTAGTGTGGGTGCATGACCGTTACCAGTAAATGCTAAGGAGGACCATTTGAAATCAGTCACTTGTGAGAGTTTCAGTTTGGATTCTGCCTTAGAGGCTAGGTGCCTATGTAGGTAACAGACAGCGTGACAGCTCTCTAGGGTTTGGAACAGAAGGCTAAAAGTTTAGACCAGGGTCCTGGAGGGCCACTGTCCTGCAGAGTTCAGCTCCAACTTGCCTCAACACACCTGCCTGGAAGTTTATAATATGCTTAGTAAGACCTCGGTTAGCTGCTTCAGATGTGTTTAATAGGGGTTGGAGCTAAACTCTGCAGGACAGTGGCCCTCCAGGAGCAGGATAAGCAATTGGCCATACATCTCTGTACATGCGCTGCTCTCTCTCTTTCTCCTCCGCATGAATGTCTGATGAGGCATTCTCCAGATACAGCCTCCACACCTCCCTCTTCTCCCCTTCTGTTTCCATCCTGGAGTGAAAGACAGTCAAATACACTTTGACTTTTTGTAATCACAATGAACTCATCCCCACATTATTCTTAAGAGAAATTGGTAGTCTTGCCTGTAGGCTCCTCTGTTGTTGTTAAAGTCTGGTTTAATTGTGATTACCCCATTACCGTCCGCTTTTATGGTGCATAATACATATTCATTCTCTTTCAGGCCCAACCTATAAAACACAGTCAGCTCAGTCAGTTGATAGATCAGATCTCATTCTCTCGTGAACTGGACACCATTGTCTGTTTATTTCACATTACTTTAAAGGAGTCATATTATAAAATTCTAATTCTTGAACTTAAGAGTGAAATAAATGAGTTTTTCCTGTAACTTTTCTGAAGATTATTTGCATAGAAGTCTTAAAGGTGCAGCAGAAAAATTGGTTCGCTGGAGGAAAATGGTGATATTAAACTACATAATACATTTTTGGATGTAAAATACCTTGAATAACATTATAAGTGGACCTCAAGTGAAATGAATTATAATAAAATGTATGATATGACTCTTTTAAGTGGCTATTTAAGAGTATCATTGTCTTCATTGACTTACTTCCCTGAAGGCCCAAGATCTCCCATGATGTACATGGTCTGCACTGGTGTGTTGATGATGTGGCTGTTCTTTATGAACTCCTCTGTAGGCTCCCATGTGATCAAACGTGACTTGGGAACATTAGACTCTCTAAATTATGTAAAATAAAAACAAAAATGTACAGGTAAATCTCCTAAACTTCCAAAATATGATACATGTTTTACAGAAACTGCTTATAGGTACACTTACACAGGACGTCTCTCTTGTCTCCTGTGTCTAACATTGGCCATGCGTTCTGCTAAGAAGGTTGGCATTGACTGAGAAGGGGTCAGCAGACTTTGAGCTTGCTGCCAATAAAATCACAACTTCAGAAAACTGTAAAAAATATGTAGTCTATATATCTACTGGTGAATCTCACCAAATGTCAAAATCATGCCTGGGTCATATTTCACCTCAAAAATGTATTTATTAATTGAGACTATTGTGACCTATATCCAAGTGAAATGTAGGGTGGGACAGAAAAAAAGAGATGATGTCATGGCAAGAGGAAGGGGAAGTTATTTTGATTAAGTAAAATAAAGGTAAAATATGTTACATGTACTTCCCACAGTAATAATAACAGTAAATTATGCATGCAACTAACCCTCATCCAAACCCTAATCCTACAAGTTCATGTAGTTATTCAATATTACTCAGTACTTAAATATATAATTACACTGTAACAATGACACCTTAAGATAAAGTGTAACCAAGGGTTGCACTTTATTTTACAGTACGTGTACTTACAGTGTTCTTTTCTAAGAAAGCACTGGGTAATATAAGGAACTACATGGGTTAAGGTTAGGTTCAGGGTTAGTACACTGTCATTACCTAGTTATTGTAATTATATACAATAAATACACAGTATGTACATGCGGAACAGGGCTGTAAAATAAAGAGCTATCAACATTTCTATTTTTTTTGTGGTGAAATATAACCTACAAATGTTTTTTTTTTTTAGGTTTGAAAAAAGAAAATAAAACAAAAGTCAACCAACCTCTTCCCATTTGGAAAAGCGATCAAAGTCTGTGTAGGTGAAAATGCGCTGGTTTTGCCTTCTTTTGGATCTTTCAATTGCCGTGATATCTGTGTGATACTGACGCTCCAGTGGTGTTTGACAGTTTGACTCTGTTTGGTAAAGGTCCACTTCATACTGCATAATATGAATAACAAGCAGAACTCATCAGATACACCCTTGAAAAGTAGCACACAACTTTGCCCTCACACCCGTCGCCTACCTGACTGAAGAACTTCTCTTGCCAACCAACCACCAGTTCCTCCTCATCAGTGGCTGTGTTAGAATGAGAGAGAGAAAAGTATTATCCACAACAATATACCAGGTAATCGTTGTGACTACTTTTAACAGGTTTATATCCGTGTCTTTCACATACTGGAGGCAGATTGTGTCTGAGAGCTGAAGGTGTCCAGCTCTATAACTCCTCTTTCCTGCTGAGAAATAATTTGCTGATGGAGTTGTTGAGACAGAGCAGCAGTCGAAGTCACACGCTGTATACGCACTCTAAAAAGTAACAAAAAGTACTATGGTAATACCATGTTTTTTGGGCATAATACAACGGTATTGTTTTTGTGACTTGGAGTGCAACGTAAAAACACAGGTAAGCTACTTAATTAGTGGTATGTAAACAATTTAGCAATAATTTAGAATCATAGTAAAGAGATTTTGGTAGTTTTGTGGTGCAGTATACCCATGGTACTTCGATATACATTACAATGGAACTGAAATTCGTTTACCATGGTATTTACATGGTACTACAAGGTAATTCCAGGAAAAGCACGCTACTGCCATGCACAAAAGACATTATAATGTATTTAATACTGGGTATACTTTTGTTATAGACGTGACTTACCGCATTCGTAAGTTTTTTACTGCATCCCGGGAACGGTAAACTGATTCCCCGGTGTCAGTGCACCAGCCTTCGGCCATATCTGACACTCAGCCTCAAAATATAAAATTCTTAAGCTTTAGAGTACCATTTACATCGGTTACTATAAAAAAAACATACACGCCAAGCATAGAAAAGTTGAGAAGTTGTTAACTGGTTTATTTATAATAATACTCGGGGTAGGAAGTTAATACTACACTGTAAGAGCGTCTCGTTGCATGGTAACACAAACGGAAGCCGGAAGACAATTGTGCGCATGCTCGGTATGGAATGGATATAAATACGCTAGTCACACTCACAACTGATCTGGGAACAGAAGCAGTTGTAAAAACACACGCTTCACATCCACATTGACAACTGCTAAAGAAGTGAATGCTGTTGCACATGGTTGAATTTCTTGTTGAACAACGAATATAAGTTAGTGGGTTAGATATGTTTGTTGTCGGTTGTTTTGATATATCGCGTTGTACTAATATAGAAAAGTCTGCTTCG
Organism: Gobio gobio; assembly: GCF_949357685.1. Taxonomy (NCBI): domain Eukaryota; kingdom Metazoa; phylum Chordata; class Actinopteri; order Cypriniformes; family Gobionidae; genus Gobio; species Gobio gobio. Next base: position 16,109,965 of record NC_137100.1, on the reverse strand, counting down.
TTTAATGTATGAATAACGTTGCTGATACTTTGATACTGAAGGGCACGCTAGCTTTTTGGTTAGCAGCCGCAACCAACTTAAACCAGGTTTGCTGCTCTTAGCCAGACTGGTGTTCAGCTGGTTTTGCGTGTCAGTCAACTGTTGGTCTGACCAATTGATAAGAAAAAAATATCAAGCCAGACTGTTTGAAACCAGCAAACTACCTTAACTGGTTTAATCTGTTTATCGAGGCATACCTCACCAAGTTAAATATGCAGGTATGGAAAACGAGTATCCAAGTATTCCGACTCTCAAACCGAACTAGGAATAGAAGATGTTTGGTTGGACTGAATGAATTATATATTACACCAGCATCTTTAACACAACATGCAGCCTATACTTGCACAAGAGCACTTTTCTTCCCAAGAGACGATATTTCAAAGTCAGATGAGAGATTTACCCCTAAGAAACTCAAAAAGACATTTGTGTCTAAGCCGCATAAATATACTGCTACCAGAGATGATATTCCTAAATCAACAAAAACACAGAGGAGAGAATCTCATGCAGCCCCGTCTCCAATAACAGAGAGAAAAATGTCATCCGAGCTTAAGAAACTGAGGTTTGAGGATTTCAGTGAGTCAGAAACCAGAAGGACTTTGAGGCATATCCAAAAAGACTCTGGGTCAACTGAAGAACAGTTAGAAATTGTGTTCGGGGTGGCCCCATGTTTGCTGGCCCTCACTCAAGGTAGAAGGAGGCCGAGTCGTCTCTTTGTGAAGAGCGGTGAGGGGCCACAGAGAGATGCGATTTTGAGGGTATGTCAGGAGGCTGTCAGTCGTGATGTGCAGATACAGAGAGTCAGTAAGCAAACCCTTGACAAGATGTGTGGTGGAAAGGTGCACCAGGGATTGTGTCTGCAGGCAAGTTCTCTTGAGTTTATCAACGTGGAACGACCATTAACATCTCATGAGGTGAGGAATCACAGAGCATTATGGCTGGTTTTGGATGGAGTGCAGGATCCGATGAATCTTGGTGCCATTTTGCGGTCTGCATACTTCTTGGGAGTGGATCGGATTGCCAGCAGCATTCAAAACAGGTGGAGTGAAAAAAGGCTTTTGTGTTTATCATGTAAGTTATAACGTTAAATGGACAAACAATATTTGGTCATATTAGCCTGGTTATGATTAAATTCAAATGAATTTTGAACTGTAACTTTGTATGAACCATTGACATTTGCTCTCTTTGTTAGCTGTCCTCTGACGCCCACAGTGAGTAAAGCCAGCGCTGGTGTGATGGAGGTCATGGAGGTGTTTGGCTACAGCAACTTGAAAGATGTGATACAGGTCTGGAAGTAGATCCCTCCACTTCACCTCACTGTGTTTACATGTGTGGCCTGTAGAGGGCAGTTAAAGAATACAATTGTGGGGTTTTACAAACTGGGGTCCATGGATTCCTATAGGGGGCTGCAAGGATTTTTTGTTTTCAGAAATAAAGTTAAAAAAAAATAAATACTGGTTGGAATTCCTGAGAATAATAATTTTGTTTTCTTTCTTGTGACAGTCAAAGTTTTTGATCTGCCGTCCAGGTTTGTGCGATCGCAAAAATAAATTTCAACTAATTGCCACATTATTTGCAATAGCTTATAATAATTCCCCTTGAGGGGGAAAAGCAATACTGGCTAATCAAAATATAATTCTGAGCCCAAACAGATTTATCAATACATGTTAAATTGCAGTGAATTCTGGATGGATGAGCAAGACATGGCACTGGGACGTTGAAACCCATCAGGTTATATGTGACCCTGGACCACAAAACCAGTCATAAGTCGCACGGGTATATTTGTGGCAATAGCCAACAATACATTGTATGGGTCAAAAATGATTGATTTTTCTTTTATGCCAAAAAAAAAATAAGTAAACATACTTTTCCGTGAAGATATTTTGTAAATTTCCTACTGTAAATATATCAAAAATGTTTTATTAGTAGTAATATGCATTGCTAAGGACTTCATTTGGACAACTTTAAAGGCGATTTTCTCAATATTTAGATTTTTCAGATAGTATCTCGGCCAAATATTGTCCTATCCTAACAAACCATACATCGATGGAAAGCTTATTTATTGTTGATGTATAAATCTAAATGTAAAAAAAAAATTGACGTTTATGACTGGTTTTGTGGTCCAGGGTCACATATAAGAAATGGTGTTTTAAAAGAAAAGGAAGGTTTCAGAGGCAGGCCTATTGGTAATATTTAATATTTCCAAATGATCTCTCCAAATCATGCATTTGCCATCTATGCTTATCTGTTGTTTTTTCAACCTGTTATGTTTATTTTTAGTAATTAAGGACAAAATGGTTTACAGGTAACCGCTCCTGTCACTTATACTAATTATATAAATAGATAATGATTATTGGTGTTTTTTTTTCTCTCCTGCAAATCAACACCGTAATGCTGCAAATATCTCCACAGTATTTGAGAAAAGCAAATGCTGTCTTTTTGGGACACAACAACTGTAAAGAATTCCTGAAAATCAAATCAGGGTGGGACTGTTTCACAGTTACAAATAAAACCAAATGTTCATACAGTGACAGTATAAAAGCCAGTTAATGTAATATCTTCATAATATCACACTTTTTATGCATTTATTTATTATATAAATTAAAATATATAGCTTATATTAAAACGTATACCATAGTTGTCTTCATATTTTAGGATGGAGATACATTTGCAAGGTGTTCATCATACAGGACATCAAAACCTTTTAAAAACCCTGGTTTAGTTTACGAATTGAATTTCTGATAAGAATTTCTCCCCTTTATAACCCCACGTATTTTAACAGACTTTCCATATGTAGCCTGTAGAGGGCATTTAAAGAACCATTGAGGTTGAGGTTTTTGTCAGTCAAGTCCTTTTGAGAAACACATCTTATTCTCCATTGTTTAATGTCTATGACTCAATTTTTTATGGTGACATAGGTGAAAGCAGAACAAGGTTGGCAAGTAGTCGGCACTGTTGGGCTAGAGGAAGGCAATCCGGTATCCCCTGTTATGGCATGTTCAGATTTCAAGATGTCCAGACCTACACTGCTGTTAATGGGTATGTGTTCAAACTTATTCTGACCTATAATTGTTTTGTTCTCTGTGTGTTGTTTAACCGCTAGTCTGTCTCTGTTTATGCTATCAGGTGGAGAGGGTGACGGTCTGTCTCCAGAACTGCGTCAGTTGTGTGACGTCCTGCTCACCATCCCTCCACGCAGAAACCTGCACCCTGGAGTAGAATCACTCAATGTGTCTGTAGCCACAGGTATGTTTTTCTTTATGACTTTAATTGAATGCGTCTGCAGACACTGTCAGATAAGTTGATGTGTTAGAACAGGGGTCTCAAACTCGCGGCCCGCAGGATGATATTTTGTGGCCCTCTTCTTGACATCAAAGTTTAGTGTTAGTGCGGCCCGCGCGTTGCTCTGAAAAGCACCTTTTTGCTGAATCGTTGCGTGTGCAGTGCTTGCTGCCTCCTTTGTGTGTGTGTGTGTGTGTGTGAGAGAGAGAGAGAGTTGGCTCGCCCCTCCCTCAGGCAGTATAATTGGTTGACACCGCGTGATTGACAGGAACAGACAAACGAAGCTGATCAGACAGATGAAACGAATGTGGTCTAACAGCGCTCGTCAATGTCAAAATGATTAAGATGGCCAATCAAATCAAAGTAGGCGGGGTTTATGTTCTCTTTTGGCTCGTGCACACTGAGTTGGTCCCCCTTTTGCTGCCAAAACAGCCCTGACCCGTCGAGGCATGGACTTCACTAGACCCCTTAAGACTTATAGACTAATTCACAGCAAGGCCGTAACCACAAGACCAACATTATCTTGTGTGTATTTGACTCTTTAAGCGTAATCAAAAAAGGACTCGATATGTATTGAACAAGCTATATTTTTGACACTTACTTTATTTCAGATGCCTTTTTAAAAAAGACTACAATTGAATAATGTATATATAAAAAATATAATAAAATAATATAAACCAACATAGTGGCTTGTGAGGGTAACACTTTACAATAAGGTTCATTAGTTAACATTAGTTAACTACATCAGTTAACATGAACTAATAATGAACTGCACTTATAAAGCATTTATTTATCTTTGTTAATGTTAATTTCAACATTTACTAATGCATTATTAAAATCTTGTTAACATTAGTTAATGCACTGTGAACTAACATGAACAAACCATGAACAGCTGTATTTTTATTAACTAACATTAACAAAGATTAACTAATGCTGAACAGAGGTGTCGTTCATGGTTAGTTCATGTTAACTAATGCATTAACTAATGTTAACTAATACAACCTTATTGTAAAGTGTTACCCTTGTGACTGCGTTACACTAGCCTAGAAATCTAGACTCACCCTAGCGGCAGAAAATGTATTTTGCCGCGAGTGTAGTCTAGCAACTCTCAATTGACCTGAGAGCTGGAAAAACCAAACTCTGGTCTGGCCAATCACAGCGTGTGTAGAGTCGGTGAGCGGGCTTAACATAATGACGGCACGTCACGGCAGAGTTGCGGAGGTTCTGCGTGCTACTCGTAAACAAAGCAGCTGTCGAACAGTGGTCTTTTAAATCAGCTTTGGCCGCGACTCTGAAAGATTTGGAGTTAAGCTTTTTTTTTGAGAAAAGAACAAAGAACGGCACTGAAGTTATTCTTAAAGGGGTGGTAAAACACATTCTTTTGAAGGCTTGATTGTGTTTGTGGGGTGCACTGTAACATGTGTTCATGCTTTGTTTTTAAAAAAAAAATCATTATTTTTCATATATTTGACCTTTATTCTACACTGCTCTGTCCCTCCTTGTAAAACGGTCTGAAGGTTTCCGGGTTGTATGAAGCCAGTCCCTCAAAAATACGCAATGGGCTCAGATTGGTTAGCTGGCCCAGTTTGTTGTGATTCGCTAACCGCCTAGTGCACGTTTGTCGGAAATGCCACGCCCCTTACCTGGAGGCTGTGCTTTGGTCAGTATTAGAAACAATGGCGTCAATAAAACCATATGAGCCCGAATCAGACCCAGAACATTTTAGTGAAGATGATCGAGCAGAACCTGTTCAGTCCTCAAGAGTAAAGACTGCGGATCTATAGTGATCGCAACTGAATGGCACTTTTGTATTTTTTAGAACGATTATAGCCAAATATCTGTCGCAAGAACTATTAGCCCAAAACGAACACTAAACACTGGCTTTACTAGTAAGTTAGCCAAATCATACACAGAACCATGTTTAGCATGCCTGTAGATAAATAATACATAAAAGCTCTAATCAAAGAATCATTTACACTAATGCCAAGTTCGCTGTTGAGATTTTAACGTTAGTGTTTGTAACGTTAGGTGTTTGTCGGATAACGTTAAGTATGAATGAGCATTTAACAGACTGGTTAGCAGAACAGTGTTGTTATCTGTTTATTTCCTTGCTACAACGTACAATTAACCTATTACAGGAAAACACATAGATGAAAAATAAATCAGACTTACATGTTGTGGCCCGTAAACAGCTTCTGTTTGTAAATCCAGCTTTCAGGTCAAGCCGTTGTGCGAATCCTGTATTGAACTCGCGAAGATTGTGGATGTTTTCCTCTGTGAAATGTGCAGCGCGCGCGTCGTGCATCCACACACTGGCCGTGTTTGTCTCGCGCAGCTGACGTTGTGCAAATCCGGCATTGAACTCACGAAGATTGTGGATGTTTTCCTCCGTGAAATGTGCGGCGGGAGGCGCGAGCCCGTCGTGCATGATTCACACTGGCAGTGTTTGTCTCGCTGAACCGCTGCTCATGAATTGCAATGGACGAATATTGTCCATTAAGTCACATTTTCCAGTCTTCTCCTCCGACCCTGTTTGTCTCGTGGTTTATGATGGGGCCCTCCGTCTCATACACACGTGCATATAACATGCTGTATGTTAAACGCTCTGCAACGCACCCCCGTCCCTAGGAAGGAAAGCAAGTACCCCAGACCTGCAATCCGGATGAAAATAACAGTGTTTCGTCGGCACTGCAGCAACACCACTCCAGCCTAACTATAAACAACAGCGATACAAAATGGCCTCACCCCCCCTTATTTAATATTCTCGGAGGAGGGGTTTATGTAAATATTGAGGCTGGTGATGTCACCAACCCTGGAGGAATGTCTGTAGTCGCCTGCTGGCCGTTTGCTGTAGTCCTTAGAAACTGATTTCTTTAAAAGCAAATATCTCCCTTTGCTTTAAACTTTGAACGTTGTAACTTTGCAGATGTTGTTTATGCTCAAGCAGCAACATTACACGCTAGCTAAAGTTAGAATAGTGAAATCGTGGTTTACCACCCCTTTAAGAAAATAAGATATGTTCGAAGTTTTGCCTACCGGATACGACGAAAGTCTATCAACTAACGTTAGCTCGGCTTCACTTCTTCGCTCTGGTTGGTTGTGGCGCTCATGGCGCTATCCAATTGCGTGCAGAGGGAATTTGAAAGACAACCGTTTATCCCGCCCCTCGGATTGAGCCCTGTCAATGGTGAGTTTCCAGACCCAACATCTTGATGTGGGTCTGGCTTGTCAGGCTAGCGCCACTGCTGAAATCCACCCACTTTTGGGGGGTGTTAATGTCAAGCCCTAAAATATATGAAAGTGATTTCACCAAATAAAACATGTTCCTGGATAAACATCTTTGTTGATCCTGGAACAACATTCCAATAAACCAATCAGATTTGAGGGACAAGTTTACAGTTTATGTCAAGTTTAGGCGTACAACCAGGGTTAGGTACTTTTACATCAGTGTTATTCAACCTATAATTTTCGAACTGGAATGTTGTTCAAGGATCAACAAAATCGTGCATGGCAAAATCATGGTGACCAGAACTCCATTTATGAATATAAATATAAACTGAACAAAAGGATTATTAAAAACATATTTGTATGTACTTCAGCTGCTCTCTTTTAATGTGTTGCCTGTTTTTCCTTCTTCCAGGCATCCTGCTGCACTCTCTTCTGTCCACACGCACAGGAAGCTGATGATGATGATGGCAACAACGACAAGGCAGCAGCATGATTTACTCAGACGTCTCTCATTAGCCCCCTTCAGTGATTAATGACTGGATTACTTCATCAATTAACAGTCTGAGAGTCTGGAGAGGCCCATTGATCAGATAAAGAGAGGATGTAGATGCATTCTGGTCCAGTTACCGACTATGACCACCTTGTTTAAGACGAGACCTGCACTTTGCAGGGTCTCTATCATCCCAGGGAAATCTTTTTTTTTTATTATAATTTTTTTTTTATTATTATTTTTTTTTTGTAATGTTTAATTATTCATCTTATTCATAAAACATGTTAATTAGTTAATGTGCTTTATCACTGTAAGCATTTGTGCAAACAATGAATGAAAAATCATGTTATTTTTATTTTATTTATGGTTATGTTTATTGATAATCTTTGAAAATTCCAATGAAAGCTGAATAATTAACTATTTGCAGTTTATATACCCAGTTGACCCATGCTATACATTTTTATTTAAGGATTTGGCAGTTTCATACAAAGTGACTGACATTGTATTCAAGGTAAACAATTTATCAGTTCATGCATTTCTTGTGAATCAATCCTTTGACCTTGGTGTTGCCAAGTTGCTACACACTCTGTTTGACTTGAGCTACAGGAATATACAACAACAGCTACGTTTTACTCTTCAAATATAAAATTCCCTGAGCTTTGTAGGATGATTTTTGAGGCTAGTACCCCTACATATGACAATAAAGAAGCAAATGTTACATATTTTTCATATTAAAGAGCTTTTCATGCATTTTAACATTTAAGGGTCAAAATGTATGGGTAGTGCTGTATGTACTCTACCATTCAAACGTTTTGGGACTGTTTTTTTTTTTTTAAAGAAATTAATACTTTTATTCATCAAGCATGCATTAAATGGTAACACTTTAAAATAAGGTCTCATTTGTTAACAGTTTATGTATTAACTAACATTAACTAACAATACATTTGTTACAATATTTATTAATCTTTGTTAATGTTAGTTAATATAAGAATAAAGTTGTTCATTTTTTTGTTCATGTAAGTTCACAATAACTAATGTTAACAAATTTAACTTGATTTTAATAATGCATTAGTAATAAATGCATTGATTTTAATGATGCAAAAGTAAATGTTGAAATTAACTAAAAATTGTAATTATGAATCATTAGTTAATGTTAACTGAAGTTGTTAACTACAATCTTATTGTAAAGCGTTACCCTCTATAAATGGATCAAAAGTGACAGTAAAGACATTTATGTCAAAGATTACTTTTGAACCTTCTACAAATCAAGAAATCCTGAAAAAAAGCAACTGTTTTTAACAATAATAATAATTTAAAAATATATTTCTCGAGCACCTAATCAGCATATTAGAATGATTTCTGAATTCACCGAAGACTGGAGTAATAAATTACATTAGATAAATTACATTTAAAAATATATTAAAATAGAAACCAGTTATTTTATGCAGCCTTAGTGAGCATAACTGACTTTTAAAAACATTACTGACCCCAAACTTTTGAATAGTGGAAATCCTTTAAGGCAGTAAGGGTATGTTCAAAAATATGCAACTAGTGTAGTACATACACTGTAAAACGTATTCACAGTAACTTACTGGCAACAATTAGCCAGTAAGTTACTGTAAATACAGCTAAAATCACAGTATTTAATTGTTTTTGATTTCACAGTATATACATAAAATACTGTATATGGAAGTACAGTACACTTACTGTAAAACGTATTTACAGTAACTTACTGGCAACGATTAGCCAGTAAGTTACTGTAAATACAACTAAAATCACAGTATTTAATTGTTTTTGATTTCACAGTATATACATAAAATACTGTAAATGGAAGTACAGTACCCTTACTGTAAAAAGTATTCACAGTAACTTACTGGCTAATCGTTGCCAGTAAGTTACTGTAAATTTTACGGTAAATTTTTTACAGTGTACTGCACTGCATTCTGTATTGTTTACCTAGTTGCTAAAAAAAAGAAACATCATGGATTATAGAACAATTAAACGGTAGTAGGCTAACTTAACCAAGAAAACAATGACCCCTTGGTCTGATCATAAGATTGTTCAAGAAAAAGACATGAATTTGTCATGGTTCATTTGTCACACTGGAAATTTAAGTTGCAATTAAGTTGCGCAAATTAATGTATTGTGGATTGGAAGACAATATGGTTGCAGTGTGCTCTTGTTTATATACATACACTGATCAGGCATAACATTATGAGGTGACGTGAATAACACTGATTATCTCTTCATCACAGCACCTGTTAGTGGGCGGGATATATTAGGCAACAAGTGAACATTTTGTCCCCAAAGTTGATGTGTTAGAAGCAGGAAAAATGGGCAAGCATAAGGATTTGAGCAAGTTTGACAAGGACCAAATTGTGATGGCTATAGGTGACTGGGTAAGAGCATCTCCAAAACTGCAGCTCTTGTGGGGTGTTTCTAGTCTGCAGTTGTCAGTATTTAGGTGGCCAAGGCTCATTGATGCACGTGGGGAGCGAAGGCTGGCCTGTAAAGTCAGATCAAACATACGAGCTGTAGCTCAAATTGCTCAAGAAGTTAATTCTGCTTCTGATAGTAAGGTGTCAGAGTACACAGTGCATCACAGATTGTTGCCTATGGGGCTGCATAGCTGCAGACCAGTCAGGGTGCCCATACTGACCCCTGTCCACTGTTGAAAGCACCAAGGGCAGGTGAGCATCAGAACTGGACCACGGAGCAATGGAAGAAGGTGGCCTGGTCTGATGAATCACATTTTCTTTTACATCACGTGGATGGGCCACACACACATGTGGGGAACACATGGCACCAGGATGCACTATGGGAAGAAGACAAGTCGGTGGAGGCAGTGTGATGCTTTGGGCAATATTCTGCTGGGAAACCTTGGGTCCTGCCATCCATGTGGATGGTACTCTCAGGTTTGAGGAGCTCAACGAGTTTGAGGTGTTGACTTGGCCTCCAAATTCCCTTGATCTCTGCATCTGTGGGATATGCTGAACAAACAAGTCAGATCCATGGAGGCCCCACCTCGCAACTTACAAGACTCAAAGGATCTGCTGCTAAGATCTTGGTGCCAGATACCACAGCACACCTTCAGGGGTCTAGTGGAGTCCATGCCTCAACGGGTCAGGGCAGCAAAAGTGGGATCAACACAATATTAGGTCATAATGTTATGTATGTTATGTCTGATTGGTGGATATGCCAAGCAGAAATTGAATAAATAGGCCATAGAGCACATAGCTGATGTTTTCCATCTAATCAGCAGTACTTAAGTTCGTTCAGCAGGTGGCACTGCATATTAGTAGGTATAGGCTACCTCTGCATTGGCTATAGATATCAGCATTGATTTTTTTTCCCCTGTGAGAATTAAGATGAGGGCTTGACACACAGAGGCTGGTGCTAGACCAGTAACATCTAGCAGCATTTACGTAAAGTTCACTGAATAGATATCTCACACCTCCATTTCCCTTCACGCTTCACAGCGAGGTGCTGACTGCGGGTTATGGACCAAGATGGTTTACAATTAAACTAAAATGTGCATGATTGGCACGCCTGCGGGGAGCAGGACAGGACGATTAAGCTGCTAATACTATAGACAGTTAGACCTCACTTTCATTTTACCCATAGCTGCAGGGGAGAGGGAGATATTAGATGAGATTGAATGTAATGAAGCACTCTATTGTTTTTACAGGGAAGAATGATCTGAAGGTCTTTTGTGACAGAAACAGCTATATGCTGATATGTCTCATCAACCAGCCAATTTGTTAATCCTTCCAATAGTTAGATGGACAGATCTGTGGATTTGTAGTATTAGAAATTAAAATATCATTTAGACCACTGAATTCCAACCTTGTTTGTCTTATGTATGCCCTCTTAACCCAAACAGAATGGCTCAAGCATTCTTTCTTCAGCGTAGATGTGTTCATGGAGTGTTGGGATAGTTGTTAAATTAGCAGTTTCATTGCATTTCCACAGCATCTTGATTCGATTTGAATAATATAAAATAATTTAGCTAAATTTGTTTGGTTATTGATTGCTTTAGGACATGATTGGAGGAGAACTCTGCTCCCTTCAAGGTCCTGTTCTTCGTGATCCTATTTTTCAAACTTTAGTTAGTGTGTAATGTTGCTGTTAGAGCATAAATAATACCTGTAAAATTATAAAGCTCAAAGTTCAATGCCAAGCGAGATATTTTATTTAACAGAAGTTCCCTTTCAAAGCCTACAGCGAACGGCCGGTTTGGACTACATCCTGGTACTTCCTGCTTTAATTACGTCAGTAGAACAGTTTGTTGACTAACCTCCGCCCACATGAATACGCGAAAAAGGGGGCGTGGTCTTGTTGCTCCCTCGTGGAGAAGAGGAAGTGTTGCGTTCGGTTCGGTTCGGTTCGGTTCGGTTCGGTTGCGTTTGTCGCCATGTCGTTCAGACGCTGTTATTTTCATCCCGGAGTCAAATCACCTTTGTTTGGCCTTCAGGGGCTGTAGTTTGAGCGCGTTCATCTCCCCGTTATGGTAAGAGGCGTGACCTTCCCGGGCAACGTGTCCTAAGCTGCTGTCGAATCACAACACGGGAACCGCTGGCACAATCAGAACTCGTTACGTATTTCTGAAGGAGGGACTTCATAGAACGAGGAAATTCTCAGGCCGTTTTGAGGACAGTGAAAACAGCAGTATACAGATAAGTAAATTGTGTGAAAAATACTGTGTTTTTTTACACATGAAACATGAACACATGTTATATTGCACACTGTAAACACAATCAAAGCTTAAAAAAAAACGTTAAAAAAGTAACGTTAGTGACTAACGAATGGGGGTTTCGCTTAGAAGCCTATCATCTTCGAGCTTAGAGAAAACGCCCAATGGCGTGCCAATGCCATGGGGCATGCGGAATTTGCATACGTAACTCCGCCTCACCGCGTGAGTATATAAGGAAGTACGTAGCAATATCGCATTATGTTACCTGCTTGAGGAGCCAAGACTGAACTCATGCGTTCCAGGTAGCAAAGCTGAAGTGGCAACGGGACGTTACGTCTCCGTTCCCTCCTCAGGGAACGAGGGTTACATCCGTAACCGAGACGTTCCCTTTCGTTCAGTCACTACGACGTAACGTTAGTGACTAACGAATGGGGGTCCCAATATAATCCCGCCACTCAGCTGTCTTCCAGTGCCCTGCGTAAGTGTGAGTACCCTGTCGTAAGACTAGTATGGACGAAGGAATACCAAGGTACACGGGGAAGCATATCCCAGTGAGGGAATGCCAAGATGCCTACCCGTGGGGAGGACTTAAGAGTACACATATGACCCGCTAAGGGCTGCATATGGGAAACTTTAGGGTACCAGCCGAAGGTGGATTTTTAACCCTAGGGGTGGCGGGGACACGCCAAGGGAAGAAACCCGCTCACTGCAGAGACTTACGGTGAAATACACGTGTGGGGGTCGCCGGAGGGGAACCATGCACACGGGGCACCTAGCCGGACATGAGGGTCTGTGCTCAAAAGGGCAGACTGAACTGATGTCGGCAACGACAGTGCTGGAGGAGCTCAGGGCTCTCGGGGAGCTCACCTGAGGAGAATATCGCACGTATCCAGTCCGTGGAGTGGAATGGCGAGCAAGCAAAGACACCTGAACCTGGTCCATTACCGGCCCCTCGGGGGGGCGAGTACATAGTCGGACACTGGCTCCACTCGGAGATTGTAGAATCTGGCGAATGTGTTAGGTGTCGCCCAGCCTGCAGCTCTGCAGATGTCTGTTAGCGAGGCGCCATGCGCTAGAGCCCAAGAGGAGGCCACACTCCGAGTGGAGTGTGCCCTCACACCAAGGGGACATGGTCGACCTTGCTGCTGGTAAGCCAAAACAATGGTGTCCACTATCCAGTGAGAGAGCCTTTGCTTTGAGAGAGCACTTCCCTTCCGCTCTCCACCATAACAGACAAAGAGCTGGTCTGAGGTCCTGAAACACTGCGTCATGTCTACGTAGGCGCGGAGAGCGCGTACTGGACAGAGCAATGCCAAGGCTGGGTCTGCCTCCTCCAAAGGCAGCGCTTGCAGGTTCACCACCTGGTCCTTAAACGGAGTGGTGGGAACCTTGGGCACATATCCAGGCCGGGGTCTCAGGATCACGTGACAGTTAGCCGGCCCGAACTCCAGGCACGCTTCGTCAACCGAAAATGCCTGCAGGTCCCCGACCCTCTTAACTGAGGCCAATGCGGTCAGCAGAGTCGTCTTCATAGACAGGAACTTAATATCAACCGACCGCAAAGGCTCAAAGGGAGGCCTCTGCAGAGCACTTAAAACTACTGCGAGGTCCCAAGAGGGTACGAGAGGAGAGCGAGGAGGATTCAGTCTCCTTGCCCCCCTCAGGAACCTGATGACCAGGTCGTGCTGACTTACCTTTTTGTTCTCCAAGAGATCGTGGTGGGCAGATATTGCGGCCACATAAACTTTGAGGGTGGAGGGAGACAGCCTTGGCTCCAACTCCTCCTGGAGAAACTCAAGCACGGACCCAATCGGGCATTTCCAGGGGTCTTCTTGGCGGGAAAAGCACCAGGTGACGAAGAGGTTCCACTTCAACGCATAGGCATGCCGAGTGGACTCTGCCCTAGAGGAAGTGATGGTGGCGACCACCGTAGGTGGCAGGCCACTCAAACCTGCCGCGTCCCGTCCAGGAGCCACACGTGGAGGTTCCACAGGTCGGGACGCGGGTGCCATAGGGTGCCCCGTCTCTGAGTAAGGAGGTCCGGTCTCAGAGGAATAGGCCAGGGAGGGGCTGTCGCAAGGAGTATGAGTTCGGGGAACCAGGTCTGGCCGTGCCAGTACGGGGCGACCAAAAGGACCTGCTCCTTGTCCTCCCTGATCTTGCACAAGAGCTGTGCGAGTAAGCTCACTGGGGGGAACGCATATTTGCCTGGGCCCCGCGGCCAGCTGTGTGCCAGTGCATCCGTGCCGAGCGTGCCCTCGGTCAGGGAATAGAACAGGCTGCAGTGGGAAGATTCGAGGGAGGCAAACAGATCTACCTGCACGTCGCCAAACTGTTCCCAAATCAGCTGGACCGTCTGGGGATGGAGTCTCCACACGGAGTTCACGGAGTCTCGATCGAAGCACCGAGACGGCCATGTTCCCGCAGAGAGAACATGAGTCATCCACGAGCGCCGCCTGAGCGTGCTGAAAGCCCAAACACGTCACGCAGCGCTCGTGCCCGTCGAAAGGCAGAAGGGATCTACCGCACCCAGAAGTGCACGGGCGAAACATCCTGAAAAGGACATGCCACGCGCAAGCTCTTTTGTGAGAGGAAAGCCTCGCAGTCGATGCCGAAGCCCCCAGGGAAACACACACCAGCTGTCAGACGGACCACTGCGCAGATCAGCAGGCAGGAATTATGCAATCACTGGAACGCGCCGTTACACCAACACCGACTGGAAAGCTGCTCGTCTCGAAGAAGCTGACAGAGTCTCAGAAGGCTGTAGGAGTGAAGAGGTAGGTTCTCTTGGCTCCGAAAGCAGAAACATAATGCGATATTGCCACGTACTTCCTTATATAGTCACGCGGTGAGGCGGAGTTACGTATGCAAATTCCGCATGCCCCATGGCATTGGCACGCCATTGGGCGTTTTCTCTAAGCTCGAAGATGATAGGCTTCTAAGCGAAACCCCCATTCGTTAGTCACTAACGTTACGTCGTAGTGACTGAACGAAAGGGAACGAAAAACGGGACCTTTAAGGTCATTCCAAAATCTATCAAAAAAATTAAAGTAACAAACACACAACAAAACTGATAAAACTTGAAAATGGAAATGGAAAATACAAAATCTCAAACTCATCTAAAACTATTTTGGGGATTGGACATTTCTCTGTTATGGGACCTCAACTTTGGAATGCTCTGGAATGGCGTTATTTGTTCTTGTACAACTTTAGATCTCTTTTAAGTGATAGTTAAAAAAAATGAAAATTCTGTCAATCCAAATCTGGAAACCTGTCTTTTTTTTATCCTTACAATGAAAGTCAATGGTAACCAGAACTATTTGTTTACCAGCATTCTTCAAAATATCAGTGTGTGTGTGTGTGCGCGTGTGTGTGCATGCATGTTTTTCTATCCCGGTGGGGACTCCTGAATGCACAAAGACTCATGGGGACTCGTTGCACTGCATGTGGAGACCTAAATTGAGGTCACCACGAGGAAACAAGCTTGAGTGTTGCTTGCCCATGTAAAAACTAGGGCATTGCTCTTCTTGGTTGCTATAACGTCCTGGCTCCTAGATATGGCTTAATGTTCGTCTATGGGATTTTTGCGTATACAATTTCCATTTGGATTGCGCAAACAAACTAATAAGATAAATATGATGCATATATGTCAGTTATACACAATGGGCAATATTTCTGTAATAGTACTAATAAACTGAATGTGTTTTAAATACATAATAACCTGGTTTATCATCAATCAAAATTTTTTTTTTTAAATCTCATGTATTTTTAACTAACTGAATATTGTTTGTGCCACAGCTATATTTTAACCATGTTCACACTTTTTAACTGAATACATTTTTCACAATAAGTTTTGCTGATTCTGAATAAATGCATTTGATCTTCCGATCAAATGGTTTGGGATTAGTTACACACCAAAGTGGTTTGTGGTTTGTTCGAATCTCTAAGAGAAGTACGAACAATAGCGATACTGATGCTAGCCATGGCAAGAACCCTTATTAGTCTCCACTTCTCACTGGTACTTGCTCAGTGAGCAAATTATTCCGATTCTTTATCTGCTTACAAAATTGAAGCTGAAAGTCAACATTCACAGTCGTTCCACTTGCCTCTCATGTGACATTTGTCTTTCTTTTATCAGCTCTCAGGATGAGTCGCGGGCGTGTCTGCTTTTCTCGCCTTTGTGTCGGCAGGTTAGATTGACTGGCATTTCCTCCTCCCCGGAGTGCAGTTCTATTAATCTGTTTAATATGCCACAGAAAGGAGAAAAGTATTGGAACAGTCGAGCGTAAAAAGCTGCCTGCCAGCTCTGATAGCTGGAGGTCAAGGCTGAGGGAATTTCTTAGTTCTTCTAGCACATAGCCTACGGTATAAAAGAGTCTTATGGTGTCTATCTATCTATCTATCTATCTATCTATCTATCTATCTATCTATCTATCTATCTATCTATCTATCTATCTATCTATCTATCTATCTATCTATCTATCTATCTATCTATCTATCTATCTATCTATCTATCTATCTATCTATCTATCTATCATCTATCTATCTATCTATCTATCTATCTATCTATCTATCTATCTATCTATCTATCTATCTATCTATCTATCTATCTATCTATCTATCTATCTATCTATCTATCTTTTATTCTATCTTTCATTCTATCTTTCATTCTATCTTTCATCTATCTGTATCACATTTTTTCGCTCATGTTCCACCACCCTCCTTTTGCTCTGTGTACTAAATGAGGCAACTCCATTGCACAAATGAAAATTCCTCATAAATTTTGTATGACAGGGTTTTAGTTCATTACAGATGGTGAGTTATTAGCTAATTTGTTCATTAAAAGTTCAGGCCAATTTGACTGAGCTGGTGTGCTATGATTGGGCTAAATGTGGAGCCTAATTTATAAGTATTGAATTTGTGATTTACTTAAAACAATGAGCACATTTTAAAGCTATTCTAAAATATTATAACTGTTTGCACAACAATTTTGAATAGGACAACTGAAAGTATTGTTCAATTGAGTTTTGTCACGTATTAGTTATTGTTATATTATTATTATTATTATTATTTTTTACAGTTTTCTCATTCGCTTTGGTACATTTCTCCAGTAGGCCTAAGTTTATTTCTCGAAACAATTCGTACAAACAGCACCTCACAATGGATTACCTGCAAAAGCGTAACTTGCTCAAAATCCTCAGTTCACTTTTCAAAGTAAAGTGTTTAAATCAATGTACCAGCATACCAGTGCCACCAAAATGACAAGTCCTTGTGTCATTGTTCACAAACAAGATCAAATCAAGTAAAAATGTTTAGTCATGTTGTCAATATAACAGTGTACTATGTCAGTATTTTCAGATTTTTAAAAAAAAACTATGACTATGATTTTGATGACAATGACTGAAAATGCACAAGACTGCACATTTTCTGCATGGGATATATCAATTTTAACAGTACAAATTGACACATTACTGGGCTAATGATTACAAGAGACGGGACATGATTCACAGTTATACTTTTACTGTTGGTCTGTCAACAAATTACAGTACAATGTCATTGTGATATATAAAAGAAAAAGACAAGACTATATATATACACATACACTTTATATATGCATACATGTGCATGTGTGTTTGTGTGATATTGTATCTGTATAAAGTGCATTTACTATATACTGTAAAATGCAAGTGTAATATCCTACTGTAAAAGGAAGCATTACAGTATAAAGTATTAGAGTACAGTGCACATTGTTGAAAAACATACGTGTTCGATGTACAAAATGCTTGAATGATTAAGGAAACTGTTGTTCTCTCAACATTCGGCTGTGCCTCAGCCATTGTAAGGTCATGAATGAGAACATGGTCCACAATAGTGGTCCTTATTTCATCAGAAACGTGCCTTTCTTTGCCTCATCTACCTCTTCCTCTGTTTTGCATCTTTACCCTTCCACCACACATCCTTACCTCTCTTCTTCTTTCCGGCTGTTGACCCTGTTTGTTTCCTTGCTGTTCTTCCATTATAAGAAATTGTAACTCTTTGTTGTGCTCTTTCTATACACTTTCCAAATGAAGATTCATGACATGCATCTCTGAGCTGGTTGAATCATTGGTTGATCTACATTCCCCTTCCCCAGTGAAATTCAAGATTCATCTGTACAATTCATCAATTCAGGACACATTTACAAAAAAAGTCTAATAGAAATGTATAGAACATAGACACATTATGAAACTAGTTCAACCATTTTGCATTTAATGACTAATTAACCAATGCCTAGATGTTCTGAGGGGTAAGACTATTCAACAGATAACCAGTGTAATTCATTTTGAGCAACATGACATTAGCAATGGATAATGTAGGAAACAGCAGACAACTGTACATAAACAATTGCATGAATGTACCCAAGCATTTCCAATTTGTTCAAAAGAATGAAATTGCTTTTATGATGTCCACAAGTGACTAGATGTGAAGGTCGAACAAGTAGTTTTGAGAATTTCAGCTGTGATTAGAGAAATATACCAAAGCGACTGAGAAAAACTGTGATTTGCATTGTATTTTTGTCTTGTTGAATATTCTACAATGCAAGTGATACTTCATAAGTGTATATTTGAAGACTTTGCATTAGATAGTCGAATGACCTGCTTTGTTTGCTGTCACTTCAATCTAAGGGAATCCATTTGTAACAAAATACAAGTCAGTGGCATTCATCAATTTTCTTTCCCTCCCTTTCATCCTCCTTTTCTCTCTAATGTGCCTAGAGGGAAGCTAGGTTCCATAATTATTCAATGTGCCAAATGACTGAAAGACATATAAATAAATACTGCCTGGATTAATGCCTGTGTGGATAGGTTTAGACCTCTATAAATGTTTAAACATAATTAGATGTAATTAAATTGGATTCGTTTTAAGTATTTAAGTCTCCTTAGTGCAGTTATATGATCTTATTTTCTTATATGTGGGGAAACTTGAACAAATGCTCATTATTGTAATGTGTTCTTTATTGACTTTACAAAATATATTTCTTGTTTTATTAAACAATTGGTACTACTTAAATTTAATTGAAAACCAAGGAAGACATCAGATATGCTCTGTCATTCAGTTTGGCTTCTGGTCAAAGTGTCAGACAAAAGATGACAAAGAACACTGAACTGTAAGCTTGTGTGTGTGAATGCCTGCATGTGTGTATGATGATAATGCAGCATGACACATTTGAAATGAGACTGTGGTTGCTATGGCACGGAGCCAGGAGGAGACAGACTGTTCCGTAAATGATTTGCATTTACATCATGTACTTGCTCACAGCTTGCCAGTTTCTATATGATATTCCCAGTACAGGACCCTTGCAAACCTCATTTTCCTATCTGTGGACCAAGTTAATGGCCTCTTTCTAAAAAACAAACAAACCCAAAAACAATAGAAAACAATAGAAAATGCATCATCTAATAAAAATTGCTATATAAAAAATAAACCTAATACTAGAAATTACGAGTTGGAATGTATACTAAGTGTAACCATAAACATGTCAAATAATTGAGGGACACTTTTAGTAACAAATATAGCATCAAAAAGATATTTTGAGTCGCTAATCACACTCCTCCCTTTAAACCTACCCATAACCATTTCTTAAAAATATGTACAGTTATAAAAAAATAAACATAACAGACAGACCAGTAGAATCACAATCATTTATTTATTGCAAAAATGTCAAAAGCGGTATAGTTCAAGCGGTGATGTGGTTGTATATAACAGTTTTGTATATATGTTTGTTCTGTATAGCCGCGTTTCCACCGCAGGAAACTTTGGGGTGCTGCTCTGTGTGTTTTGACCACCGGGACGAGGGTCTAAATGAAGTTTTGGATAACATTTTTCCCCTCAGAAAGTCCCTGCTCGCAAGGTAGTTCTTTTTCAAAGTTCACGAACTTTCGGGGGTGGGACTTGGGTGCTGATCATGCTGATTGGTTGAGTTCACGCAGAATTTTGATTGGTTGACTTCACGCAGCATTTTATTTCAACTACCATTTTCAAAAGTATGTTGTGGTGCGTGCAGTAAAAGTTGTTTGCTTTTAGAATCAAGAATGGAGTTAAAAAAATACAACAATGGGCCGACGACGAGGTTCAGGCTTTAATAAGCTTATATGCAGAGGACGAAATCCAACGGGAACTGGAAAGTTGCGCGCAGTCCTACATCAACGGACTAATTTGCCTAATCTTCACGGTACTTTAGACCTTATGGAAACGCAGATGGCAACAGGTCTGGGGGGTAAACAGTTCCTGGGACAAATTTTTCCAGGTAATTTCGGTGGAAACGCAGCTTAAGTGTTCTAAACACTCTTGTAGTACTTTGATGTCATACACTGATCAGTTTACACGTTGTAATTACAAGTTCTACAAGCCCTTGAAGGCTTTTTAATAAAAAATTATTATGTAATTATGTAATTTTGACATGGCATGAACATTGCCATGAACACCATGAACATGGCATTTTAGTTGCTGAAAATCTTATCCTGCTCTACTCTGTCAAGGCGCACATGGCCATGTCCCAAAAGGCACTCTAAAGGCTGATTTAGGCCTATACTTCTGCATTGGACCTAAAAGCCGAAGAAGAAGCAATTTGTTGTGAAGCAGCAGCAGTGATGGCAGCAAATAGACAGCGACTTTTGCTGCAGCTTGAGTTGTTAAATATCGGATAGATAATTTATAATCCGCGAGCGAAATGCAGATTGGGCGTCGGGTTTTGCCGGACCAATCACAGCGTTTGCGGTCTGCGTAGAATTGACGCATTGTTAAATTTTTGGAGAGGTGCACATCAGGCTATGCCATAGGCCACGCATAGGCTATACACACAGCCTACGACATAGCTAGGTTTGGCGGAGAAGTATAAATCAGCCTTAAACACTTGCAGTCTTTCTACAAGTCCGCACTTTCGTTTTAGTAACATCACTTTGACTGTCAGGAAGAAGTCTGCTGCGGAGCTCGCTTCAGTGTGGGCTCAGCAAAAGTGCGCATCGAAGGAGCATATTGACCACAAAGGGGTGCGCTCGCAAGCACCCTTCTGACTAGCCTGATGTCGTCATGCTCAGATTCTAGTCAGAATATGAGTCTGAAACTGCTCCATTGGGCTTTTATTATGGGGCGTGTTTCAACCAAACCAGGAAAGAAAATGCCACTGCACTCAATTGGATAGACCAAGAACCAATCAGAGCAATGGAGAAAGGGACTTATATTGAGCGACGCATAGACCCTGTCCCAAATGGCACCCTAAGCCCTCGCGGTCTTCCTCTGCCGCTTTAACTGCCGGGTAGAAGTCCTCTGCGTAGCCCGCGAACTTGCGGGCTCAGCTGAAGTGCGCATTGAGGGCACATAGCAGCCGCAAAGGGGGCGATCACAAGCACCCTTCTTTAAGCTTACAGTTTTTCTCAGTCGCTTTGGTACATTTCTCAGATCAGAATTGAAATTCTCAAAACTACCTGTTCAATCTTCACATCATTGTGTCACTTGTGCACATCAAAAAAGCAGTTTCTCATTTCTTTGAATAAGTTGCAAATGCTTTGTTACATCCATGCAAATGATTATGTACAATTCTCTGCTATTTCCTACATTATCAATTGCTTAAGTCATGTTGATCAAAATGTATTATGATGGGTCTCTGTTGAATAGTCTCACCCCCACAACATTTAGGCATTAGTTCATAGCATAAGTCTTTACATGCAAAATGGTTGAACAAGTTTTCATAATATGTCAAGCATATTTCTATACATTTCCATTAGACGTTCACATTTCTACTTTGGTTTTTTTTGTGTTTTTTTTCTTTGTGCTATGCAGTGCTGTCTTTTC
The DNA here is from genome assembly GCF_949357685.1 of Gobio gobio. Classification (NCBI taxonomy): domain Eukaryota; kingdom Metazoa; phylum Chordata; class Actinopteri; order Cypriniformes; family Gobionidae; genus Gobio; species Gobio gobio. The sequence goes on along the minus strand of NC_137100.1, from coordinate 16,088,405 downwards.
CTTTCTGTATCGCAATGACATGGTCTGTCAACAAATTAGAGTACAAACAGTAAAAGCGTAAATGTGAATCTTGTCCAGTCTCTTGCAATCAAACTCCCACATACACTAAGGTGTAACCTACAATTTACAATAATTGTCATCAAAACTTTAGCCATATTTACATCAGAACATCCCTCCAGTACACGGTTATATTGACAACATGATTAAGCAATTTGACCGTCTTATCCGTACACAATGACACAAGGACGTGTCATTCTGATGGCACTGACATGTTCATTGACACAGATATTTACTTTTGAGAGATGAACTAAGGATTTTGAGCAAGAGACTGGCTTTTGCAGGTAATCCATGGTGTTTTGCTATTTGTACGAATTGTTTTGAGAAATGCACTTACTATTTTGCAAATGTCGAGGATGATTCGAGAAATGTACCAAAGCGACTGAGAAAAACTGTAAATGACGAATGGGACACCCTACAGTCTTGTGGACTTAACGGACACATGCACACAGCTGCCATTTTAAGTCCACAGGACCGAAAGTGCACATGAAGTGTGCCATTTGGGACAGGGCCAGTAGTAGTGGGAAGTTCGGATCATTTTACGGACTCAAATTTTTCAAGTAATTTTGTTAATTTCAGCAGAATATAATTAATGTCACATCTCAAACTCCCCAACACATCTAGTACTTATGCAAACGTTGATCACATTTGGAACAAAATATCAATTATAAGCTAATGCAGCCACGGCCAAACTTCAAGAAAGAAATGATTCATTAATTGCTTAACTGGGTCTTCAGGCTATGCAGTCTGTTAGTTAACCTCACCTCCGAATCCGAGTCATTCTTTCTTTTATCACTTCACATTTAATCACGTCTGTTCCCCGGAAAGATTAGTACACCTCTCGTGTTTTCGGGTTCGAGTCGTTAGTTCCGTCATCAGTGTCTGATCTGGGCCGTGACAGCCCCATATGCAATGCATGCAGTCCCGGAAACAGAATTAATTAGTTCACCTCTCGAGTCTTCGGGTTCAAGTCATTCGTTCACCAACTCACAGCCCCATAGGCTGAATGCAAAGATCCTGTACAGAACCGATGGCATGTAGCGCATGCGTGGTCAACACAAAATGAACAAATCGCTCTCAGAGACAATTTGTTCCCAAGTTATATTAAAGATTAGTTAAAAAAGAACGAATCGTTCATGAACGACGCATAGTTGTCAACAGAAATCAACTGCACGCACGCTGGAAGAAGTAGAAGAAGAAGATGAGTGTAAACGATCTTTGCCAGTGTTGTAAAAAGAATTTAAGGATACACAGAGTACTTACTAACACGATCATCATTTTTGAGAGAAATAGTAAAGGTGAATGCGTATACGAACAAGTTCTCCGTGTAGGATTAGAACAAATTCAACCCAAGCACTCTTTGGTGACATATCTCATTTAAATGCACATCACCCAAAAACGTCATGTCACAATCTGTGACGTAGCAGGTGAGAGCCAATGAGCGTTTGATATCACTGCCATAAAAAAATGTTTTAAAGCTTCCTGGGGCAGCACTTTTTGAATTTGGAGTGCAGGATTTGACGTGTGCGGTCGCCGCTGATAATGGAGATGAAGATCAAACTTGGTTCCGTTACTCGCAAACGTGTGAATTCAAAAGATTTGGATTACAGCAGCAAATAAAATTTCATTTTTGGCCTATATTTATGGTACTTTTGTCAGTCACAACACAGGACTATCCTGAGAAAGCCTTTTTGTGTCCCAATGGCAAACAAAATAAATATTACATGATAAACAACAAAAATTAATTTTAAGGGTTTAAAGTGTATTCTTGTTTAACATTATGTAATCTTTCGAAAAGAGTTTGCAGCAGAAGTCACAGAACAGAGATTTCAGTTGATATGACAACTGAAAACAATAGATTCAAAATATTAATGTCATGACTTTAATATTCATAAATAAGGATTTGTACGTCTGAAAAGTTATTCATATGCAAATAATTTACATTTTAGTGCGGTCAGTTTGTCAATAAATTGTGTTTTAGTACTGTCAGTGCGTCAATATTGTACATTTCAGTGTGTATGAAATCACACTTTACGTAAAATACACACAAATACTTGTGAGATCACATTGCCATAACAGAGACTTCGAAAGTTTTGCTCTCCAAATGGTGTATAAAACATGCCATATAGACATTTGCAATATACTGTAATATTAAATACTACTTGCAATATACTGTAGTATTAAATATTACAGTACATTGCAAATGTTTTCCCCAAAACTAACTAACTTTTCTGAACCTTTTTGCTTTACCATTTACCTACTGGTGTCAGCAATTTTTAGCAGATGAAGTGATTTCTCCTCAGGTTCACACAGATGTACTAGAAGAGTGACCATACAATTTAATACATCACAATAATAGTATACACAAATAATAGTTAAAGACTGTACTGCTATACAATTCCACTACAATTCTAGCATGTAGTATTTTTTTTCACCTGCTGCAATGATTTGCCCATTTATCACTGTGTCTTATAGCATTTCTCGTTTAGTAATGCTTGTACATTCACATATATTGCTTGAGATAAAAGGGCACTGATGGTTACAGACCTTTCATTGCTGGTGGGAAAAGGAAAACACAAGAAAAAACACAGCAGTCTTGTTCCCTGACACTTCCTGGCAAAGAAGGATGTGCATCTATCGTTATCTGCATCTCTCCATCCGCCCGCATCTGTCTCTGTGGCCTGTCCTCCTGATCTGTCTTCTAACGGCATAAATCACGCTTCTACTATGATAGATCCTTTCTCGGCTGTGCTGGAGACAGGTGTCGCCAGTTATTGATTTCACTCAAGCCCTCTACCAGCACAGATACCAAATCATTACAGAAACACCTGATCTCAGATTCATAGCATGCATAATGAAGTATGTTTTAACCTTCCTAAACGTTGATGCATGGTAGGGAAATAATGGGGAATATAACAGCACATGACTTGGTGATGATATACATTCATTGGGCACATAATAGTCTGTTTGGGCTTGATGAGGATAAAGTGCAAAACTGTGTCTTCACTGCCGCAGGCGGTGCGACGTGAGAAAATACAATAGATGCAAGACAATAAAACCAACCCGATCTCACGGCAATTCGTTCCTCACTAGTACGAATTTGAACGATTTTTGCTAAATCGTATGTATTTGACGAGTTGCCAAATTCGTATGAATTCGTACGAATGACGTCCCCCTAACCCCGCCCCTAAACCTACCCGTCACTGGGGTGTAGACAAAACGGACAAATTCGTACGAATTAGCCACCTCGTAAAATACGTACGAATTGGTCGTGAGATAGCGTTGAATAAAACCCATTATAATCAATGATGCTGTCTACACTGGATGTGGGGTGAGAAATTCCTGATAGTAAACTAATGCCAGGTTTTATTTCTCTTAATATTTTAAAATTAACATTTTGAATTAATTAGTGGAGTTTGCTTAAGACTGGAATACACTATGTGAATTTTAAAATCTGAACAAATTTTGAAACACTAGGCATCATCACTTGCCAACTTATAAGGTTACAGAGGAAAAACTAAGTAACTAAAGGCTGGCTCTTAACTGATTATGAAATCTGTTTGCATCACACAAGGAGAATCTTCACAGATTTTCTTCACTTTTCTTCAAATCTCAAACATCCATACTTTATAATACTTGAAAATCCTGGTGCAGGTTACAGAACTAAGACATATTTCAAAGTATTAGTATAATGTCTTTGACGTGTTTGAAGCTATTCCTTATATCACACTAATGTGTACAACCAAAACAAGTAAAGGTTTGGTTTTGGCACATTTGAACATTTGTAGTTTAAAGAATAAAATACAAGACATTAATAATTTAGTGCACAAGTATTCAATTAATATATTAGCCCTATCTGAGACACATCTCAACAGTTCTATTCAAACTCTGAATTATCAGTTAAAGGTTTTAATGTTTTTAGAAAGGATAGAAATAAATTTGGTGGTGGTGTGGCCATTTTTGTGCAAAGCAACATTCCTTGTAAATTAAAACAAAATTTGATATGCAATGACATTGAAGCTATATGGGTGGAAGTCTATGTACCTTATATGAAACCAGCGCTTGTAGGAATGCTGTTATAGACCTTCTGATGCACATGTGGACTATCTGACATGCTTAGGTGAAATGCTTGATAATGCCTCTGATGTTAATTGTGAACTTTACCTGTTTGGAGATATGAACATTGATTGGAATGATGAAAGATGTACAAAGAAAAAGAAATCACTTTCCTATACAAGTGTCTGCAATCTACATCAAATTGTTAATGTGCCAACAAGAATCTTTAGCAATAAGGCGGGCATTACAACAGCAACATGTATTGATCACATTTACACTAATGTACCAGAACTGTGTACGGACGTTATGTCAACACCAGTAGGGTTTAGTGACCATAATCTCATTGCTGTCAACAAGAAAGCTAAAGTCCCTAAAGCTAAAGCTATTTTTGGTACAAATAAAAGGTTTTATAAAGTATCTGCTATTGAAAAGATTGTGGGAGAAGTAAAAAATGTTGATCGGAAAGATGTGTACAGTGGCCACAACCCAGGAGCTTCCTTGGATGTTTTCATGAGTATGATTTTGGGTATTGTTGATAAATATGCACAGATGAAATATATGGTGATAAAAACGCATACTGCAAGGTGGATTGATTCAACATTGAAAAATATGATGAAGCTAAGAGATGAAGCAAAACATGTGGCTGTGAAAACGAGATTATTAGAGGACAGATTAAAATATTGCAAATTAAGGAACCAAGTTATTAAAATGAATAAAAGAAACAAGAAAGAGTGCTACAAAAACAGAATTGACAGTGTTAAATATGACGGCAAAAAGCTTTGGAATATCCTAAATGAAATTAGGGGTAGAAATAGAAATGCATCCCCTTCTTTTGTAGAGTCTGATGGAGGTCAAAATCCAAAGATATTGCTGACTATTTTAATAATTATTTTACAAATAAAGTTAGTAATTTACGAAAAGGTTTTGGAACACAAGACTTTAATTACTGTGAACTGATCAAAAATGAAATCATGACTGATAAAATGTGTAACTTTAACTTTATTGTGTGCAAACTGCAGAAGTGATGGGCCTGTTAAAGTCTCTTCCAACACATGGAAGTCCAGGCACAGACAACTTGGACAGCCTATATTGAATAAAACAGCCGAATATATTGTCGCTCCGTTGTGTCATATATTTAATCAGTGCATAGCGAGTGGGATTTATCCCACTCTGTGGAAGGAAGGGAAAATTATTCCATTGATAAAAGACAATCGATTATCTTATAACGGGCATAACTGCAGACCTATAAGTATTCTGCCTGCACTCAGTAAAGTTATGGAAAAGATTATTCATACACAAATTTGTAATTATTTCCAGAAAAATTATTTGATGACTATGTTTCAGCACGCATATAGAAAGGCACATTCTACCTGTACAGCTCTTACACAGATGACTGATGGCTTAGAAGTACGGATAATTCTGAATTAGTTGGAGTGGTTATGTTGGACTTCAGTGCCGCTTTTGATGTTATAGACCATCATAATTTAATTGAGAAATTGAAGTTCTACGGCTTCACTAGTTCTGCTGTTGCACTGATGAAAAGTTGTCTTTCCCACAGAACCCAGCGTGGTTTTTTTACAATGGTTCCTTATCTAATTATAAAGGTTTAGTTTGTGGTTTACCTCAAGGAAGTTGTTTGGGTCCTCTTTTGTTTTCTGTTTTTATTAATGATTTGCCTTTAACTGTCAAAAAAGCATCAATGACAATGTTTGCAGATGACTCAACTGTTTATGCTGCAGACTCTGCAGACAAACTTAATCATGTTCTATCTAGAGAATTGGATTCTGTGTTTGAGTGGGTTAGGGGAAATAAATTAGTCTTAAATATACCCAAAACTAAAAGTATGATTATTGGATCAAAACAAAAATTAAAGCTTGGATCGGAATTAAAGTTACATATAGCCAGGCAAAGAATACAACAAGTAGAAAAAGCTAAACTGTTGGGTTTGGTTATTGATAGTAGTCTTTCTTGGACGGAACACATAAATACTATTGATAACAGAATGGGATGCGGCATTGCAGTAACTAAGAAATGTTGTCATTATGTGAATCAGGACACTTTAAAAAAAGTAACAGAGTCATTAATATTATGTCACTTGTCATACTGCACCGAGGTGTGGTCTTCTGCATCTAAAAAGGACTTGACAAGAATACAAGTTGTGCAAAATAAAGCAGCAAGACTTGTTCTGGGCTGCTCAATTAAAACAAGAAGAGAGCAGATGTATTCTACTCTTTCATGGCTCACTTTAAGCACCATGATAGATAACACATTGACAATGAAAATGCCAATTTTTTCTGTTTAATCAAATAGTGTACTATAACTCTGTGCACAATCATAACACCAGAAAGGCAAACAATGGTCACATAATGACCCCCTATCCAAAAACTAATTTTATGAAGAAAACTGTCTTGTATAGAGCTAGTGTCATATGGAATAACATTCCCATTGAAGTTCGTAAGCTTTGTAATAAGCTGTCATTTAAGAGGAGTTTAAGGTGGTATGTGTTGATGTAGGTTCTTAAATGTTTTGATCAATGTAATTTAAATCATATTGTATTGATGTCTCATCCTGTTATGGATCGAAACCAGATTTTATGTATGTAAGTGTGAGTGTATGTGTATGTATGTATACATATGTAATGTGTATTTGTGTATATTTTATCTATTGTGATGATTGTAATGTTGTTGTTGTTGTAATGTAACATTTTAGAATGGACCCCAGGAAGACTAGCTGATTGCAAAGGGACAGCTAATGGGATCCATATAAATAAACAAATAAACAAACAACAATACTTATTCGTTAGTCAACAATACTTACTCCAGTCAAGCTGTTCCAGTGTTTTGTGACTGAATGAATCATTTTTAACAAATCGGGTTAGTCAAAGTTTCAATGACCCATTCAAAAATGCTGCCAGTTGCTTTGTTCATAAAACTAATCAGCTGAATGAAGGATTCAACGACTCACTTGTTAAGGCTTGTTGTCTGGGTAGATTACTTGCAAATTGTAGTCGGTTACTGATTCCAAATGACATGACAAAAATAGTCAGTAACGTAATCCATTACATTACACATTTCAGATAATATAATCTGACAACTTTTTGATTACTTTTAGATTACTTTTGCCCTAACTCATTCATCACTTTGAATTATACATGAATTACTATATTGCTATAAAAATACAACGAGAAAGAAAATATATTCTATCCTTTATTATCAATAACAGGAAGTACATTAAATATTACATCAGGGTTTCTCAGACTGGATAAAAAAGTAGTAGTAGGGAGAATCAATGAATTCTGAATAATTTGCAGCCATTGTGAGAACAACATTTAAATATTGTAATACATTTAAAAAGTCATAACGTGTCAGTGTAGCACAAATGAGGAATACTAAAGTCTTTAATTATAAATGCAAAAGGTCGTTAGAAGAGCACAGGAGCAAACAACACATTACGCATTGACAATAAGCAAACTCGATGAATGTTTCCTGCCAAGCAAAGCGCAACTTCCGCAACGGGGCTTCCCTTTTTCCCCATCTCCACACCGAGGTGTCGAAAATCATGGAGTAAACCATTTTCTGCCTGTCTTCAGCCTCCACGTATCGAACTACTCGTCAGTATTGGGGTTGAATGAACACGGGTATGGGGCAATGCGGTGGAAGAGACATTGCAAGCTATCTCTCCCCTGACTTGGCATCATCCCTAAGGCCACGACATTAGTAGAACAACTTTGGCCTTGGTGGGTAAAGCTTACACAGCTGCAGGTCAAGCTGGAGCGTGTCTGCATACAATGTCCATCTTGAAGCCATACCAGGCTGACCTGCTTAAGGACCTGGATGAAGGCGTGGGAGTGAGCCCAGACGCAATTAAAGAGTTGCGCCAGGCCACTGCCCTTTCTCTCCATGCCACTAAGGAGAGGTGGCCACAGAAAGACACCTGTTGTTGAATTTGTCTGATATAAAAGACAAGGACAAATCCTTCCTCCTAGACACCCTGCTGTCCCCTCCTGTCACCTCAGTTGTTTAGAGGTTTCAGGAGACAAAGAAGCAGGTGGCACATGAGAGTTTTTCCCTCTTTTCCACGTCAATTTTAAATGGCCATGGCCACTTTACTTTCCAAATTAGCACCAATTTGGGGATGGCAATTGCTTGCACGGTGGGTTCATTATTATTCTTAATGAAAAACACAACAACAAAACAGTACAATGACAAACTCATAGAACTTTTATTAGCAAAAGAAGATGTGTTATCTCCGGATGCTGCCACTTTCATCAGGCAAACAGACAGATTGCCTCATTAATGTTTGCAGGTTCCCTGTTAGCATTGGGTTTAAATCCAAAATATGCCAAATAGGCACTTTTACATTTCGCTTTGAAACCAAATATTCTGCCATTGCAGTGTCAGTCAGCTCGCTTCACTCTTCTTGTTGGTCAACTCACCTCACTCTCGCCACGTGATAAATGAAATAAATGAATACATAAATGATTTACGCCCTGTGACGTAATCTGATGAACAGTTGGTCTGCTTTGGGTCACCCAGCAACTAAACAGAGAATAAGCAAGTGTTTATTCTCTGGTGTGCTTTATAGCTTCATGCCGTCACATGCTATATATAGGATGAAATCCTACCATGCCAATTGATTTCACATGTGCTTCAAGATGCAATCACGCTGAGGCATTCCTCAACATTTTCAACACATCTCAGAGAACGTCTCGGTTACGTATGGTAACCCTCGTTCCCTGAAGGAGGGAACGGAGACGTACGTCGGACGTACCGACGAATTGGGATCACTTCTGGGAGCCCCTATCAGCTTCGAGCTATCTAGAACTGGCCAATGAACAATTGGCGTGCGAGATTTGCATCTCGCGCTCCGCCCCGCACTGCGGGTATAAACAGGAAGCGAGAGCGAATGCACGCTGTTTTTCACTGAGGAGCCAAACGTAGTGGCTCAACCTGCAGTGATGGTACAGCAACTGTGGCGACGGGACGTACGTCTCTGTTCCCTCCTTCAGGGAACGAGGGTTACCATACGTAACCGAGACGTTCCCATTCAGTCGGTCACGTTCGACGTACGTCGGACGTACCGACGAATTGGGATCCCCTATGGAAAACGCCATAGTTACTACCACTTCCAGCGCCCAGCGATGAGCCCTTCAGACCCCGATCTGATGCGGGCGGGAATTCACGCAGGGAGAGTCCAAGCTGCTGTTCCGCAAGACCCATTCAGCTGACTGTATTGGATAACGCTGGGAGCGTGCCTGTGAAGGCAGCTGCGGAAGCCACATCATGCCCAGAGGGAGTTAACATGTGGAGAATACACGTATGGGCTGACCGTGGGCAGCACAACATACGGAAGTCCCAGGGGTGGCCCCGGCCAATTAGTGGAGGGGGAACAACACGTACCTGGAACGGCAGAGGACACTCTGCCGAGGGAAAGACACGGGCTCGCCGTAGGGAGCCGTACCGTGGAAGAATACACATATGGGACCGCCGTGGGGGTCACTACATATTGAACCCAGCCAAACACAAGTTCCACCAATGCATACGAGTGTTAGACCTGGCGTCCACGTCCGACTGCCGCGGGTTGCGGAGGACTCAACAGGGTTCGCCGTTCCGGGGAACTCGACTGGAGCAGAATAAGCGCATGCATCCGTCTACCATAGGGGAGGGAATGGCGCAGCAAGCCGACACTAGAACAGGCATTTCGGTGTTACTGACGTTTATGGGAAGTGAGCACACAGGAAGATACCGGCTCTACACGGAGGCTATAGAATCTAGCGAACGTGTTAGGTGTCGCCCAGCCCGCAGCTCTACAAATATCTGTCAGCGAGGTGCCACGAGCCAGCGTCCAGGAAGAGGCAACACCCCTAGTGGAGTGGGCTCTTAACCCGAGCGGGCAGGGCACGTCTTGGGACTGATAAGCCAAGACGATGGCATCCACTATCCAGTGGGCCATCCTCTGCTTGGAGACAGCCTTTCCCTTCTGCTGTCCTCCGTAACAGACGAAGAGCTGCTCTGAGGTCCTGAAGCTTTGCGTTCTGTCCACGTAAGTCCGGAGACCACGGACGGGACAGAGAAAAGCTAGGGCTGGGTCTGCCTCCTCCGAAGGCAGCGCTTGCAGGCTCACTACTTGGTCCCGGAAGGGAGTAGTGGGAACCTTGGGCACGTATCCAGGCCGGGGTCTCATGATCACATGAGAGTTACCGGGCCCGAATTCCAGGCACGATTCGTCGACCGAAAATGCCTGCAGGTCCCCTACCCTCTTGATGGAGGCCAACGCAATCAGGAGTATAGTCTTTAACGACAGGATTTTCAACTCAGCTGACTGCAGAGGCTCAAAGGGTTCTCTCTGTAGTGCAGTAAGCACCAGAGCTAAGCTAAGAGGGTATAGAGGGAGGACGAGGCGGATTTAATCTCCTCGCTCCCCTAAGGAACCTGACGATCAGATCGTGCTTACCTAGAGATTTTCCATCTACTAGCTCATGGTTAGCGGCGATAGCGGCAACATAGACTTTGAGGGTGGAGGGAGACAGCCTTCGCTCCAACCCATCCTGTAGAAAGGTAAGCACAGATGCGATCGCACATCTTCGGGGGTCTTCTCGGTGAAAAGAGCACCAATCGACGAACAGGTTCCACTTCAACGCATAGAGGCGCCTCGTAGAGGAGGCTCTAGCGGAAGTGATGGTGTCAACTACCGCTTGCGGTAGGTCACCTAGAACCTCCGCGTCCCGTCCAGGGACCAGACATGGAGTTTCCAGAGGTCTGGACGCGGGTGCCATAGGGTGCCCCGTCTCTGAGTCAGGAGGTCCTGTCTCAGAGGAATGGGCCAGGGAGGTGCTGTCGCAAGGAGCACTAGTTCCGGGAACCAGGTCCGGTTGGGCCAATACGGAGCAACCAACAAGACCTGCTCCTTGTCCTCCCTGACTTTGCACAGTGTCTGCGCAAGAAGGCTCACTGGGGGAAACGCATACTTACGTTCTTCCCGGGGCCAGCTGTGGGCCAGGGCATCCGACCCGAGGTTCCCCTGGGTCAAGGAATAAAACCACTGACAGTGGGTCATCTCTGGGGAGGCAAACAGGTCTACCTGTGCGGCCCCGAAACGACTCCAGATTAGCTGGACCGCCTGGGGATGGAGACGCCATTCTCCCGGAAGTACCTGCTGACGTGACAGCTCGTCGGCCGCACGATTGAGCAGGCCCGGAATGTGAACAGCACGAAGCAACCTCAGATGCTTCTGACTCCATAAGAGGAGATGGCGGGCGAGTTGCGACATGTGACGGGAGCGTAGACCACCTTGTTTGTTGATGTACGCTACGGCCGCAGTGTTGTCCGTCCGGACCAGAACGTGCTTGCCTCTGAGCGGCACTTTGAAGCGGCTGAGTGCAAGACGAACTGCTAACAACTCGAGGCAATTGATATGCCATTGCAGTTGAGGCCCCGTCCACAGACCCGAAACTGCAAGCCCGTTGTACGTGGCACCCCAACTCGTGGATGAGGCATCCGTGGAGACAACGGAGTGCCTGGACACTTGCTCTAGGGGAACTCCTGCCCGGAGAAACAAAGGGTCCGACCACGGGCCGAAGGTTTGGCGGCATCTCGGAGTCACTTGGACACGGAGGGATCCGCTGTGCCACGCCCATATCGGGACTCGATCGTGTAGCCAGCATTGAAGCGGTCTCATATGAAGCAATCCGAGTGGCGTTACCGCGGCTGCGGATGCCATATGCCCCAGGAACCTCTGAAAATGTTTCAGTGGTACCGCTGTCCTGCCTTTGAACGAATTCAAGCAGTTCAACACTGACTGGACGCGCTCCTCGGTGAGGCGCGCTGTCATGGCGACCGAGTCTATCTCCATACCGAGAAAAGAGATCCTCTGTGTGGGACAGAGTTTGCTCTTCTCCCAGTTGACCCGAAGTCCCAACTGGCTGAGGTGACTGAGCACCTTGTCCCTGTGTTCGCACAACTGCTCTCGTGACTGGGCAAGGATCAGCCAGTCGTCGAGATAGTTGAGGATGCGAACGCCATGCTCTCTTATGGGAACAATGGCCGCCTCCGCAACCTTCGTAAAGACGCGGGGCGACAGGGACAGGCCGATGGGTAAGACGCGGTACTGATATGCCCGTCCCTCGAACGCGAAGCGCAGAAAGGGCCAGTGTCGAGGGAGAATCGAGACATGAAAGTATGCGTCCTTCAGGTCGATCGCTGCAAACCAATCTCGGGGACGGATGCACCTGAAGATGCGTTTCTGCGTTAACATCGTGAACGGCAGCCTGTGAAGGGACCGGTTCAGGAATCGCAGGTCCAAGATCGGTCGTAACCCGCCGCCTTTCTTGGGTACAATGAAGTACGGGTTGTAGAACCCGGACCTCATATCGGCTTGAGGGACCGGCTCTATCGCGTCCTTCGCCAATAGGACAGCGATCTCCGCCCTGAGCACGGGGGCGTTCGCCTCCACTACAGTCGTGAAGTGAACGCCCCTGTACTTGGGGGGACGCCGGGCGAACTGAATCACATAGCCGAGTCTGATGGTACGGAGGAGCCACCGAGACGGGCTGGGAAGCGCTAGCCAGGCTCCCAGACTCCGCGCAAGGGGGAACAACGGCACCACAGACGTACCCGCAGCGGGGCAGCGAGGCGGAACGCAGGGATCCGGCTCGGACGGCATGGGAGCGGCCCGAAGCGGGATCTGAGTGTGCTGTGCAACACTTACCTGCATCCGCGGAGGGGACGTGCGAGTGTGGGGAGGCCGCTTTTGTGCGTCCCGACAGCCGGCATCCCCTGCTGGCGAAGGGAGAGGTACTTGAGGGTGGCGAGGCATGGGAGCATCGACCACCGCCAAGCGCGCTCTCTTGGCACCCAGAGATATTGGAAACTGCTCTTTTATTGAAGTTTTGGGTGCCGAAAACAGAAAACAGAACAGAAAAACAAAAGATTCTCCCCCGGCCCTCCTCCGGGGGAGGGAGTGGTGCTGCAGCCATCTCCCTCAGAGCAGTTTCCTCCATCTCTGGGCGGCCCGTCTCAGGGTCGCTTGCGACGGCGCTTGCCACCTGGCTTGGCAGCGGCATGAGCGGGCTGGACGTCCTTCCCACGGCCGGCCCCACGCCGACGGCCAGTGTTAGGCTGCTGCGGGGCTTTGGCGGGGGCGGAGGCGGCAGCGGGTGGACGTCCTCGGCGATGAGTAGCCGGAGGCGCTGCCGCCGGTGGCGGTGTAGGGGCAGCAGTGGGCCGCCGGGGCAGGATGTGCTTGATCGCCTCCGTCTGCTTCTGGGCGGCCGAGAACTGCTGGGCAAAGCTCTCGACCGCGTCGCCGAATAACCCAGCTGACGAGATGGGGGAGTCCAGGAACCGATATTTATCGGTCTCCCTCATATCAGCCAGGTTAAGCCAGAGATGCCGCTCCTGGACCACAAGTGTGGACATCGCCTGACCAATGGAACGGGCGGTGACTTTCGTCGCCCGGAGGGCGAGGTCCGTCGCCGTCCGGAGCTCCCGGAGGAGCTCTGGGTCAGGCCTACCCTCGTGCATGTCAAGGAGCGCTTGGGCCTGGTGGACCTGAAGCAGCGCCATGCCATGCAAGGCGGACGCAGCCTGTCCGCAGGCCTTGTAAGCCTTCCCGGTCAGACCAGAAGAGAACTTACAGGCTCGGGACGGGAGACGTGGGTCACCGCGCCAGTTAGAGGCGGTCGCCGGACACAGTTGCATCGCGACGGCGCGCTCCACTGGCGGGATCCCCACGTAACCCTTGGCTGGCCCGCCGTCGAGGGTAGTGAGGGGGGAGGAGTCACTCGGTCGGTTTCTGGCAGAAAAAGGTGCCGTCCACGACCTTGTGAGCTCCTCATGCACCTCCGGGAAGAAAGGTGTCGGGGCGGGACGATGAGAACCAGCGCGAGCCGCCCCGAGGAACCAATCATCCAACCTAGAGGGTTCGGGACACGGTGGAGGGTTCCACACAAGCCCAACCCTTTCGGCGGCCCGGGCAAGCATAGCAGTCATCTCGGGGTCCGGGGCAGCCGTTGCCACTCTCCCAGAGGGAGGCAGTACAGCTGACCCTTCATCCTCCGAGGACTGAAACTCCCCCTCCGATGCAGCGATCGACATCTGCTCGTCTACCGGAGCTCCGAAAGACACCACTGGTCTCCCGTGGGAGGGTCCAGCAGTCTCTCTCGGGAGCTCTACCGGCTGCGGAACCGAGGGAATAGGGGCCTGCGGAGTTTCACTCGGCGGGTTTGCCCTAAACGTGATCCTCAGATCACCCTGGCCATCCAAAAAAGCAGGTCCACCCGGGTTAGGGGCAGACCTGGTTCGTGGGATGGGTAAGGGGACTCCCCCAGCCCGGAGGTAGGAGAGTCTCGATCTTAGTTCCGCGATGGTCATGTTCCCGCAGTGGGAACATGAGTCATCCACAAACGCCGCCTCAGCGTGCTGTTTGCCCAAACACGTGAGACAGCGATTGTGACCGTCAGTAGGCGCCAGGGAACGACCGCATCCAGAAACGCACGGGTGGAATGACATCTTGAAAAAGACGCAGCGTCACCCGTGTACTCATTTGTGAGGAAACGCTCTGTGCTGAAGCACTCAGGGGGAAACGCGACAGCGCACGGGATTGTAGTGCAGCCCGTGCCTGTACTCAATACAGGAAAACGCCCAACCAGACCAACAGAAATTTGTTGCTGTGAAAACAGCAGTTTTCTCTGTAGCACAGAGGCAGCTGATGAGCTTCCGCGGTCCCGCTGGAATGTGCCGTCTCTCCAACACGCGTTTCTCCTCTTCTCCGGTTCATCAAAACTCTTTGTCTTGCTGATAGCAGCGAACTCAATGTGAGTGGTCTTCGTTCTGCCGTTTGGCTCCGAAGTGAATGACAGCGTGCATTCGCTCTCGCTTCCTGTTTATACCCGCAGTGCGGGGCGGAGCGCGAGATGCAAATCTCGCACGCCAATTGTTCATTGGCCGGTTCTAGATAGCTCGAAGCTGATAGGGGCTCCCAGAAGTGATCCCAATTCGTCGGTACGTCCGACGTACGTCGAACGTGACCGACTGAATGGGAACCAGGGTTACAGTTGTAACCGAGATGTTTCAGCACATGGCTTCCGTTTAGTTCCGCCTTACCACTGGTCTTTGGTTTATACAGCCCTGTCGGCTGTAGTATGTTTTGCCTAGTTTTTGGTTATTTTATAAACTTTTTGTTGTTTTTTTGTTGTTGTTTTTTACATTCTGGCTGTTCTGATTTCAGATTCTGTTTCCCACACTTGACACTACAGTATGCAGGGGCGTCAGTTTGTGTTGAAAAGTGGTGGGGACAAAAGATCAGATGAAAAAACATTACTGCTGGACGGGAAAAATATTGAATAACGGCGCATCAAAATGGGCATAGCTTAGGCCAGTCAACAACACGAAGATACTTAGCATAAAACCCTCAACAATGTCGACTGCACATGTAAAAGTCCCTGCAACACCAGCTCAACCGAACGTTAAGTCAATTATTACATTGAAATTCATTACAAATGTAAAAGAAAACACATCATAAGCATACAACGCAATGTCACAAACCCGACTCAACAGTGTGGCTGTTTGTCATGTTCACAGAGAGAGAATGTATAACTTGGACAAGAAGAAACTGTGTCAAGAATTTGTTCAAGTTACTGATCGGCGCATGCATGTTTTTGGGTCATTTTAGAATCAGTAATAGTTTATTTTGTTTAAGTTACTTTTTTTGGACAATGTACATTGTTTCTTTCTGTATCTAAACTGCATTGCATGTTTTATTTTGTGCAAATAAACCTTCAGCATTTCTTGGTTCGCTTGATTTTTCAGAACATTTTAACCAAATGCTTTCAAAAAGTGGTGGGGACAAAATCAGCCATTTCAAAAAGTGGTGGGGACATGTCCCCAGCGTCCCCAGTGTAAATGACACCTATGACAGTATGTAATATTATGTGTATATAAATAATGAAAGGGGTGTGCTTTTTTTTAAAACTCCACACAGATTGTCTAGTTTTTTTGTAATCAATAATTGCATTTAACATTCAACACGATCAAGATATACTTCTGTGTTCTCTCTTTGTGTGTTACTAATTCTATCACTTTAAACTTGAACTGGTGACTGGAGAGATACTAGACAGGTCCAATTACTCTGTCTCCTGCAGAGTTGCAGCACAGAGGTGCCAAGGACTAATAGAGGGGCTGCTGGCCTCTCCTTTCACCCAATTACAGGCCACATTGGCCGCCAGTGTCACCACAGCCACTGCTGCGAGTCAAGACTGTGTGAGATGAGTAACAGTGTGAGAGGTCAAGCTGTGGGGTGGAAGGTTGCCAATAGACTTTAATCTGCTGTGGTGTTTCAGCTCATTTGGACATATTTCTGTAAGTTGCTTGGTCTGTTAATGACATGCAATGTTTTCTCACAGACATGCCATTCAACCCTAGCTCTCATTTCAGTGGTTACATTTTAGAAATATGGCATGCTAATGTATTTTAATTATTATTATTTTTTTTTTTTATCTATAGCTCAGATTGAGTGCACTAACTTCAGATACTGTCTCTAAGCACAGCACCACAAAACAGTTAAAAAACTGTAGTTGTCAAAAAGTTCTAACTCTATTCTGACTCTAAAATCTGACTGGATGAGCCACCGTTGTAAGATACTGATCTAATTATGCTGATTTGGTGCTCAAGAAACTTTTCTTATTGTTATCAATGTTAAAAACAGTTGTGCTGAGTAATATTTTTTTATAACTCTGTGATGAACAGAAAGTTCAAAAGAACAGTTTTTTTTAAATAAAAATATTTTGTAACATTTGTAACATATAAACACCGATTATCTCTTAATAACGGCACCTGTTAGTGGGTGGGATATTATGCAGCAAGGGAACATTTTGTCCTCAAAGTTAATGTGTTAGAAGCTCCAAAACTGCAGCTCTTGTAGGATGTTCCCGGTCTGCAGTGGTCAGTCTCTATCAAAAGTGGTCCAAGGAAGAAACAATGGTAAACCGGCGACAGGGTCATGGGTGGGCTCATTGATGCATGTGGGGAGCGAAGGCTGGCCCGTGTGGTCCGATCAAACAGACAAACTACTGTAGCTCAAATTGCTCAAGAAGTTAATTCTGGTTCTGATAGAAAGGTGTCAGAATACACAGTGCATCGCAGTTTGTTGCGTATGGGGTTGCATAGCCGCAGACCAGTCAGGGTGCCCATGCTGACCCCTGTCCACCGCCGAAAGCACCAACAGCGGGAACATGAGCATCAGAACTGGACCACGGAGCAATTGAAGAAGGTGGCCTAGTCTGATGAATCACATTTTCTTTTACATCACGTGGATGGCCGGGTACGTAGCTTACCTGGGGAACACATGGCATCAAATAATCTGTTTGTCTAGCGAACATTCAGTACTGATTGTCTATCAACTCTTCAGAAAGGATATTTTCTGTGGCCGCAGAAAAATATCACTTTCTTAGCTCGTAGCTATGATCGATTCTTTAAAGTGACAATTTATTTATAATCGCTATAAGTACCCCCTACCTAAGCATTGTTGCAGACCATGTACACCCTTTCATTCCCTGGTGGCTGTGGCCTCTTTCAGCAGGATAATACGCCTTGCCACAAAGCAAAAATGGTTCAGGAATGGTTTGAAGAGCACAACCACGAGTTTGAGATGTTGACTTGGCCTCTAAATTCCCCAGATCTCAATCCAATCGAGGATCTGTGGGATGTGCTGAACAAACAAGTCCGATCCATAGAAAGCCCCACCTCGCAACTTACAGGACTTAAAGGATCTGCTGGTATCTTGGTGCCAGATACCACAGCACACCTTCAGGGGTCTAGTGGAGTCCATGCCTCGACTGGGTTAGGGCTGTTTTGGCAGCAAAATGGGGACCAACACAATATTAGGAGTTAGGGTTAGGGTGGGTTAGAGTTAGGGTTAGGGTTAGGGTTAGTCATGTTTGTCATAATGTTATGGCTGATCTGAATATATCCGTAAAGAAAACGCTACAGGGAGACTGAAAGGACAACTTTCCTTGCAGTGCCAAACCATGTGCAACCATATGTCCCCCCAGATGTGTTCGAGAAATTCCAAGTGCTTTGGTGGAGGAGTAGAGTAACATCTCACAACAAGAACTGGCAAATCTGCTGCATGAAGATAAGATGCACCGTAGGAGTGCTAGTAATAATGGGTCAAGTGTTGGATCAGTGCTTTGTATTTGATATGAGTGGCTATTGGCAGCAAATTGATGAAGAGATGTGTGATGTGCTTTATTTCAATTAAACGAAAATGCATTTTTCAGTATGAATGTTTCCTATAAAAAAAAAATCTATATTTCTTCCTTAAATATGTACTTTTTATTTCACATAAGTTATTTTTAATACAATACAATACAGGAAAATACAATCGTTCTTTTTTAAATATGTACATTGTAAGAAAAGTCTGTAAAATTTGTACTTTCCCCAATGTACTATGTTAATATGATGGAAATTTCCATAGAGTATTACCAGTATTTTGGATTATTTGTTGCATTTTGTTGTGTTTTAGGGTTAAAGGAAATGTCTGTGAATTTAACCGATAATGTCTTAGCAGAACCTTACCAGTACCTTATCTTTCCTCTTTTTTTCTTACAATGACAGTGTATGTATAAATTGTGACGAAACTAGCATGTTGTTCTCTGTTAGTAGCTAAATCGTAACTCATTCACTGTCACTCATTCTTTCCATGTGAAATTACAATTACAACATTGTAATTGACACCAATGTTTAGTGTATAACAGTGTTAGCAAGGCTTATTCTCTATGGTGATTAGGTGTTAAATACATGATAGGATTGTGGGTGGGAGCTGCCAACTTGAGAAGATGACTACTATCTGTAGCTAAAGAAGACTTGCCAGCATTTGGCAGCTATGACCCATTAACCATAAATCCCCTCTCCCTTTATAGCCCAACCTATTGTCTAAATGCTTCATTAACCCGAACCAGCCTCTTAACTAATAAACTGTTGTTGTCAGAAAGCCAGATCACCAAGGGCCTTTTTATATGTTTTTTAAGTCTCTAGTTATATACAATATCCTTGCCAACCAACTGCCCATACACAATTGCAAAAAAAAAAAAGTGATAAATGCTATTATTCTCACATTCAGTCTGAAATCTTGTTGTAGGGTCTCTTAGCAAGCTAGCTATGTGCCAAAACCTAGATGGTAGATAAGCTGAGAGAAATATTGATGTATTTATCATTATTATTGATGGATTGATTATTTCATTCAGTTTCAAAAAATGTCAATAAAAATGTTGGAATATTTTATTCAATATGTGTGTGCTATTTTAGGCATATAGAGTTACAATATAACAGCAAATGCTGTTGGAATCCATTAGAGTAGTGTTAATTATTAGTTTGTTAAGTCGTGAGGTAAGGAAAACTGTTTCCAGGTCCATGCCTTTACTTGTTTCAACTGAGAATAGTATCTCAACAGCCATTTATAAGCACTATTTTTTCTTGTCACAAATTTATGCTAAGCTTTTAAAAACTCAAGGTGTACATTATAGTCTCCAAAGATCATGGCATCCGAGACGTTATTTTAACATTTCATTAAAAAAGAAATTAATCAGTCTGGCCATCTTAGATTCTGGTATGGAGATAAAGATAAAGATTGTGATTTTTCAGTATATTAAGGATTGTGATTTTTCAGTATATTACAGCCCACTCTGAGTGTACCTTAGCACCATTTGTTGTTTTTGTGATCAGATAGAGTATTTTTACCTGGAAACTGTGATGTACGACATCATTCTTACCCCATGTTTCGCAATGCTTTCAGGAATGAGAGTGAGCACCGCTTTTTACCTGGGGTTATGAAGACCTGTTCTGGAACAGGGAACAGGTTTCATGTTGTGAACACCACATTGAGGTGCCAAACTTACAGTGTGAAACAACGTGACATTAGAATGTTACGGCTACCATACACGTGCCTCATATTCACATATTTGGACAGTTACACAAGTGTTTGAGGAGAAAAACGTCAAATGGAGATGGAAAATGCATCAACTGGAGTTAAGAGACCATTTCATTCTTACCTTTCCTCCTGAGACCCAGAAAAAAAGTTTTATGAATTTAGTATTTTTTCATGTCATTACATTGTTTAGAGAATAAGAAACACATGGGGGAAAAAAAAAACATTTTTGAAAAACTATATTTTATTCATAGGTTATGAAATGTCCTCTGTAGTTAACACCAGGACTCAGTTGTTTAAAAAATCAAATGACATGAATTTGCATGTATAGGCAAAAACTATGGGATTTATTTTTAATTCACCAATCCATTTTTAGATTTCAGTTTTTTTTTTTAAACAAACTTTGTTTAAAGATGATTCTCAACTATGTTATGAAAGATATAACGAAATGCATTGATATGCCATTTTACTTTATGCAATATGTGGGTAAAATGGCCATACTTGGATTTTCCCATTAAATACAATGTATCTATACACTACATCTAATTTGCATATTAATGTGTTCTTGGTGCAACTTGTAATGCAAATAGAAGTGTAATAATGGGAGTAATAATTGGCAACATTTTCATAATAATATCGAATATTTCATAGGAATATTGATATGTAATTTATTTCCCCATTCACTTGTTGTGTCTCCAAAATGCCTGATAAACATGATTTAAGTCCTGGCGTCCACTACAGTGAACATTTCTGAAATCAATGCCCTGTTTTGTAACAGGAAGTCATATTTTGATTAGAAACCCCATTACATTTTCCTGAGATGTTGATTTATAACAAACAATTTGAAAATTAATCCGATTTAAATTATACTTACAAAATATTATCATATTTCCATAAGAGTGCTAAACATTAATGTCAGCTGTTTTTAAAGACCAATAAGAAGTTGTTGTCCTGGTGAAACCTCCAAACATTTGGTATCACTGCAAAGCCCCGAATGTGCTCTTTACAGGACATCCAGACTTAAAACTGTGCCATGTATGTCAGAGAAATTCACTAAAATATAATGTCCACTACAGTGGACGAAAAGTCTATTCCTGGGTCCCAGGGGGATAGTCAAAAAAGCCAAAAAAGTGCAGTCGGTAATACATAATATGAAGATATGCTATGCTAGAGCCTTCATGTAAACAGGTCAGGTGCTGCGTTCATGCAATCAATGACACTGACATCACAAATCTGCAAATAAGAACAATAAAACAGTTTAGGAATGTACAGCGTGAGACATCAGTTTATGAATACCCATTATTTTATTACTGGTAATTGTTAACCCGGTAAATGATGAGCAGTATGAAATGTGAATCAGGATAACCCAAAATTCCATTTGCCCATGGTTTAGAATGACCCAGAGTTAAATATTTAAAGTGAAAAGCCCTAATTAGTCAATTATGAAGGTTAATTTTAGTAGACAGTAGCCTAAACAGCAAGCTAACTAACCAGGTTTTGAAACAGATCTCTTGTGAGGACTTTGACTGAAATTCTGAAAGTAAACACCATGTGACCATTGAATATTAGTGTAACAAGGTGCAATATGTTTGTGTTTTGTTTTTCCTGAGTAATGTTGGCCAGTGTGTCAAAGGGCCTGTGAGGGCCCCTAATGTGTCATCAGCACAGCCCTCCATCAGAGAGCTCGTAGGAATAGAGTGATAATCGAGCTGAGAGTCTCTCAGAGCTCTGCTCAGTTTGAGTGCAATCATCCACATGTAATTGCCATAATTGTGGTAACTTTGTATCAGGTTGAGTGGCGTCATCTTGTCAATGAGACAGTGTCTATACTGGAGAGCCCTTTCTGTTAATTAGACTGAATTGATTTCAGGGGCTGACGAGAGTAATGCTGATATACTATGCATCCACTTCACATACACATTCACCACAGCTTTACATGTCAGATGGAATACATCAAATCAAAAGAGTTTTGGGTGAATGTTTGATATCTTCCTTTTTAGACAGTAAAATCTGCTCTGTCTAGAAATGTACTGAATATAAGATTGTAAGGTACATGGCGGGTGAATAGTGGAAACTGATCAGTCATAAATATTTTTTTAAATATTGTATTTTGTACTGTTTGGGAAAAAATAAGTACATTTATAGTTGTCTGCTTGTGCCTCTGTCTTGAACTGCTTATGTCACCAACATCAGAGATATTCAAACTATTATTCTTAATTAAGCCTTGAAATCTGGCAGTACATAATGATTATACAGTTGATGAGTTTCATAAGCTTATATTCTATATGTCTATGTAAACAAACAGTAGATGCAATGTAAAGTGTTTCATTTTACCTGCCACTCGAAAACTATGTATGTTCTATTTATGTAAGATTTATGTACCGGTATTTTAATTGCGTATAAAATGTATATCCTTTTAACATAAACTAATAAACTTAATGTGATGCATATTTGTCAGGTGTGGGGAGAGCGGCGCACAACCTACCGCTTTTTGACTTTCTCAGTTTGTGTAAATTCACTTGTGGTTCATGTCTAGTACAATTATGTGGTTTTGTTTCATTAATACAGTGTATACTTTTTTCTTGTTTTCCCCCAAAAGAATGGAAGTGAAATGTGACAACATGGGGTCATATTTCATGGTGTCACATTGTGACATGTGAGGGGCATATTGTAATATGACCAAATGACAGCTTAAAATGTTACCTGATATAATCAAAAATACAATCAAACTAGAATATTTTGTCAATAAAATACAATGATGAACTTTTTCAAATAAAATAATGGCGTTTTCTAATCATTAAAATAAACTAATTTTTGAGTTTGACAACAAACACACCTCAAAACACATACAGCATAGTTCATGATAAGCATTTCTGAATATTGACTCTGTCTTTATTTACCTTTTTCTCATGGTTTCTCAATAGAATTGATAAAAGTATAGAATAGAATATCATAGTTCTAATAGGGGCACATTGTAACGCAGTGTTACAACATGCCCCACCTGCACAACCGTGTCTTCTGCTGGTTAGATCAGCATTAAAGAACTATATCAACTGTTAAATAACAGATAGAAGATTAAAATAATATCAGATTTGTCTTATTTTAAATAAACACAAAAAACAGAGATGAAAAATTGACTTATTTAAGAAATTTACTTTTGCTATGGTTAAATAAATGTTAAGTGATATCTATTTTTCTCTAAATAATATTGATATGGCAACTAGTAAATACACTTACACTAGTAGTTTCGTCATTACACTAGTTTCGTCATCCTGGCATGTGTGGAAAGTGTAATGTGTGTTACAACTAACCCTGTGCTAGGTTGTGCCCTGCTCTCCCCTACATGCTATGAGAATGAGATTTATGTAATAGTACTAAATAAACAAACTGAAACTAATTGAATCATATTTAATTGAATCATATTTAAACCACATTTCCCTCTGTTTGTTTCCTTCATTGTCCGGTATTGTTTGTGTCTTCGTGCTGTTTAGTTTGCGATTACCTTTGGATCTACCTGTGTTGGAACTAAGCATGACAATAACAAGCTATGCTTTAGTATCTATCAATGAAGATAAGATTGTGTATGCTAATGTCTCAAAATGACCTGCTGGACTACATTTTCTAGAGCTAAATAAAATGCAATGATTTTGCAAGCACCACCAAATAAACAGCACATAAGCACGCTAATAAGTAAGCAAACAGCCTCAAATTGGCTGCTGCCGAAATACAGAGCGGAATAAAGAGCTCCTTTAGCAAATGGAGAGGTGATTACTGTAGATTGCTGTATTTCTCCACACTTCCTCTTCACCTGTATTTTCACCATCATGTGACTGTGTTCAGAAAGCCTCCTTTAGACAAATGAGTGTTTACACTGTCATGTCCCACCACTAACATGTCATAAAGTCCCATCAGAGCCAATTATGCCTCATATTGATTCAGACACGTTCTAAACAGTACAAACATCACCCATTGGAGGTCATTAAAGCTGTTAAACACTGAGCGTTTTATGAATTGCCCTCACCTCAGTGGTGCTCGCTGTGAGTCCCATATACCATAATGTGTCCTCAATTTGAAAAAGCAAAAAGCATCAAATGTAATATACCAATTTCTCTACACAACAAAGACACAAAGATTCAGCTTGCGAACAAAAGAGATGCCAACAAAACTGTTTCTGTCAAAAGGATTGAACTAGGGCGATCTTTGCCCTATGTGTTATAAATATGACATGGGAAAATTCTGGAAAAATAGCCAATGTAATTCTGGTACAGGGTCAGTCCAATTTGTTGGAAAAAGACTAAATTGTTAGTTTAGAAATGCAGCCAGACTCATATATGTTTATGTTTAGGTCCAAAAGTCAACAACAAGTAGTGCAAAACTTAATTTAT
Organism: Gobio gobio; assembly: GCF_949357685.1. Lineage (NCBI taxonomy): Eukaryota > Metazoa > Chordata > Actinopteri > Cypriniformes > Gobionidae > Gobio > Gobio gobio. The sequence continues at coordinate 16,063,986 of NC_137100.1, read as the reverse complement.
TTAAGCCATCGTCTTCAGGTGTTGTTGTGAAGCTAAAACACTTTGATGGAAGTCTATTAAATTTCATAAAAAAAACATTAATCCAGATGGTAAGTAATTGACTGAAGAGAAAGAAGTTTTGTTGTCCGTCCGACTTACCTGGAAGTGTACTTCTCATGACGACAGTCACATGCTCATAATCCATATAATATACCAAATAATATTTAAGTAATCATAAATTGTCATGTTCATACCCCTTGCATAGAGTGGTATACAAGCATATTCTTAAACACTTTCTAAGCAGAGCCTTCCTAGTTTGTCTCTTATAAAAGCCTCAATTTTATCCAAAATACACAAATGATTGTAACATTAAGTGTCAATAGCAACATTGGTCAGAAGAGATTTTCAAAACTCCTATTAACTTAAGGATTTTATGTGATTTCAGAGTTTTGAACTTCTTTTACTCTCAGGGCTTTTTGGAGGTTTCTGGTCAATAAAGGTTTCATATGCATTTCTCCCAACAATTACAATTCGACCAGCCTGGTTAGCATTAATTATACTGCTGTTGTCACATGCAGTCTAATATCTTCACAGAGATTCCCCACAATTCAATTAGCACAACAGATAATGTAGCGTATGCTCTGCAGAGAGGGTAAAACTATTTAAGATCAGAGCTCCCAGCAGAAGATGTGTTTTCCCAGCATGAGCGTGTCTCGCTGGAGTAGACGGCCCCTGGCGCACAGCAAAGAGAGGAGAGTCATACACAAACCCTACTTCATATTCCCCGCATGAAGCACTCCCTCTCTAATAATGGAGAAACAAATAAGCGTGACCGCTCTGATGCGTATCACTTCATAATTTAATTACATTTTGATATGGTGCAGTGTGTGTGCTGCAGTGTATGTTTAAACTCTGGCAGGGGGTGATTTTACTGAGGCAGTGATAGTCTAAATGAAGGGAATGTGCAAAAGGATGGTGTTTTGATGTCCAGTAAACAATCAATATCTCACAAAAGCTTATGTAAATAATAAAACCTTGTGTGTATAGAAAATAAAAATGTTACTGGTTTAAGCTTCTACATTAGCCTTTATTATAATAAAACCTTTTTAGCATTTAGTGTTTTTTTTTTTCTGTCGAAAATCCCACATTTATAAAACAAATGCAAACATTGCCATGCTGTTTTTTCAAGTTCTTCAGATCACATTTTACACCCAAAACACTTATTTATAGTAACAAATGTTTTCATCTGTCACATTTTCATCTGTCAACTTTATAATGTGTATTCAGTAAAACAAGAGCAGTAAAGTACTGTGATGTCAGCATCATGTTGTTGCATAGAAATTTGTTAGAAAATGACTCAACATGCACTGATTATCAGTAAATGTCTGACTACAATAATTTATTGTAAAATAATAATCTTAAATCTGTACATTCCTGGCATTTTTACAGTATAGGCTACCAGATAGAGAGGTAAAATAGTTGTATTAATAATACATACACACAGAGAAATAGGGTGTCAAAATTGTACCTTTAGGGGTACAACAACTTGTCGCTGGGGCAGTACCCTTAAAAGGACATATTTGTACCCGTTTTACTCCTAAAAGGTGCATATTAGTACCTTAGAGTACAAATACGCACCTTAAGGTCCTAATATGAACCTTTTTGTGGTAAAAAAGGTACAAACGTGTCCTTTTAAGGGTACTGCCCCGGCGACAAGCTGTTGTACCCCTAAAGGTACAATTTTGACACCCTATTTCTCTGTGTGTAGGCTACATGGATGATATAAATCGCAAGTCTTAGAGAAACAAAAACATTTTAATTTGCTAACATTAGAAAGAAAAGCCTACCAAAATATCAAAGCACTGAAACTGAATCAGTTTTGCAAACAATGTTTGAGTTTCTGTTATTAACAGAAGTGGAAATGCCCGTTGGAATCCCTAATGGAAGGGCACCCTGAACACCCTTGCTACCATATACTGTAACAACACCCCACAAACTGCATAGCAAGAGCCTATCAACCACCCAGAATAGCCTAGCAACCATTTAGCGAACATCTATATTCTGAGTCTGACCTAACAAAAGTTTTTAAACAAAACTTTAAGTTGACTTTTTTACATCTAGTTAATTAAGATTAGATTCTTACTCTGCTGTTCATTTCTGTAATCTTATTGTTTCATTATTTTTTGTCGTTGAATGGCAAAAAAGCCTATATCCATGATCAAAGTAGAGCAAACAATAGGTACTGTACAAATCCTATCTGGACAGGATTTGATTTATCTGAGGACCTCTGAGTTAGCCGAGAGGTGGTAATTTTCCAATTCACAAACAAATGGGAAAACAATCAATTTGAACCTCTTTGTCTTTTTTTTTTTTTTTTGACTCACAAAGAACTGATTCATAAAAGTCTTTTTTTTTTTTTTAAATGAAGCTGACTACAATGGGTGTGCTGCATGCACAAGCAAACCCGCAACGACAATTTATAAAAATATGTGTTTTTGCGGTACGCTTAAAGTGAAAAGTGAAAAGTGGTATGAAGTAGGCCTGCATGCTTGCATTTTTATTTTATACTGGTATAATTCTGGGGTGGCAAAGCCTGTTGCTTGCGATCGCCCTGCTGTGCAATTATGAAAAATTATGTTTACCCCTCCTCCTTCCCAGCGCCACCTGTAGAGATCTGCTATAGGGGATCTTATATATTCTTGCAGCAGCATGTCCTTTATTTTAACTAAGCTGAACAAATTCTTGCATTTGCTCAACAGCAGCATAGCAGATCTTGTCCACCAAAATGAAGTAATTCATAGTTTTTACTTGCAAAAAAACATATATTTGACTGTGTTTTACAGTAAAATTACATATAATGCAATGTTAAACTATTTGCAGTTTTCCCTGTATATGGTAAGGTAAATAAAGTTAAACAGTTAAACAAAGAACAGGTTTTTAATGTAGGATTTTTAGCTTTTTTTTCAGTAAAAAAGTTAAACATTTTTACAGTGTACTATTTTTTTTACTGCAATTACTTTATTACAATAATAGAATGAGAATACAAAACCAGATGCATTACAGTAAAGAGAATATAGTGTCACTAACAAGTTATCTGAATAGCAGATTACATTGTCTTTATGCAGAAAATTATTTCATATGTTTTCTTTTGGTTATGAGTTGAAATTAGCCTGACAAGCCAGACCCACATCCAGATGTTGGGTCTGGGAACTCACCATTGGCAGGGCTCAATACGAGGGGTGGGATAAACGGTTGTCTTTCAAATTCGCTACAACAAACCAGAGCAACGAAGAAGGTGAAGCGGAGCTAGTTGATAGATTAAACTTTTGCCGTATCCGGTTGGCAAAACTCCGAACACATCTTCCTTTCTTAAGAATGACTTCAGTGCCATTCTTTGTTCTTTCCTCAAAGAAAAGTCTTCCAGAGTCGCGGCCAAAGCCGATTCGAAAGACCACTGTTCGCCAGATTCTTTGTTTACAAGTAGCACGAGTAACCGCCACAACTCGGCCGCCATTATGTTAAGCCCGCCCACCGACTCTATACACGATGTGATTGGCCTGACCAGAGTTTGGTTTTCCCAGCTCGTAAGCCAACGGAGAGTTGCTAGACTACCCTGGCTGCAAATTACATTTGCTGCCGCTAGGGTGCGTCTAGATTTCTAGGCTAGGTTGAAATATAACCTGGCTGGGAACAACCCATTTTTGAAAGATTTCATGAGATTCCGCCCCTGCACCACACCATTTTATGTGGGTTTAATATATGTTTACATGATAACGATGTACTGAAAACAGATGACAGTGTTATCAAAACGATTCTTGTTCACACAAAACTGCAAAAATGACTAAAAAGGCTGTATTATGCATGCCAGGCAAGTAGTTGGAGATGTCGCTTTGTCAAGAAACACCCGCGAATACATAATGCATGAAGATAATATGCATGCGCATGACGTCACCGTTTCAAAACCTTGCACTTTGAAATCCGTTTTCAAAAGCTTGTGTTTTCAGGCCACCAAAACGCCTTTGGCATATAAATGAACGAGCAGAAAACATTAAGGTCTTCCATTTTTATCCAACGAATTCGTGCAGCTCGCCATAATTTGTATAGACGGAGATTACAAACGAGCAGCATCTATTAGCTCCATTAGCTGCTATTTCAAAAATGGCAGATTTCAAGTTTGTGTTCGTCTTGTTGGTCATGGTAACCCCGTCCCCAGCCCCTAATGCAAACGGTTCTTACTTCTAGACCAGCAATGTTTTGGTGCTACTTAAGAACCACTTTTCCTGGTTCAGAGCTGGTGTTTTGGGTGTGGAAAGACAAAGAACCGATTTGAAACTAGGCTCTGAACTAGGCTCTGAACTCTTCGAACTAGCACCAGCACCGCCTTGGTGGAAAAGAGGTATGTGTGTCCCAATTTGCATACTATCCGTCCTAAATAGTATTTGAAAATAGAATTACGTTCCAAATCGTATGTTGAAATGAGGATTCCAAAGATATGCTGATGGTCTACTAATTTCTGGTTAGAATTCGAAGTGCAGATTGATGCTCACTCTAACAGCTAATATTGCCCAAAACCCATTACGTGTTGGACGAGGATTCGATTAGAATTACAAACACGGATAAAAAAGTGTTAAAAAACTACAAACATGACGGATGTGCGAGTTCGACGGTTAAGTAAAAAGATTTAGATAAAGGGGATTGAGTGAATAATTATCAGTATCTAAATTGATGAAAAGATATTTATTCAGTGTTATCCACATTATATTACATTTGGCCATCAACTTTAAATGCATATTATATTTAAACTTTAAACACATGAGGAGAGTTCACATGAAAAACCAACGACTGGCAGATCAATGTCCTATACCTTTCTCTCTGATATGGTAGGAAATTAAATTGAATGTGAAGTATTTTAACTGTGATAAGATGATTGACAGGGCAGTTTAAACGGTGACAGGTTGCACGTAACTAAGCGACAGAGCGTCCGTTAAAGCAGCACTAGGTAGGTTTTGCTCTCTGGGTCCCCCTACAGTTGGGAAACAGTATTGTCCTCTACTACTGTCGTAAACTGTCATTCTACATCAGGGGATGCATCGCACGTGCATTTATTGACATGACAACCATGATAGCCCTGAACACTGCCGGAGTTCACATGCAGGTGTTTTGCTTGCGTCGCGTGTGAAATGTCTTCATCCGAGGTAACGTTACAGTGGCATATGTTTCAGCATGTCATATGAATATAATTTCATGGGTTTTATTTTTTTTAAACGCCAAATGATCGCGATGCTCACGTTTACAAGCCAGCGTCATTATAGTAGCCTAGTCCATTGGTTCCCGTTTTTACAGAATCTACATGATACTTCAATTCAATGTTTGAGTGGTAGGTAATAACCATATATCGTCAATATTATAATATCAAGCTACCATAGAGGAATCTGCAAATTTGAAAAATCGATTTGCATTATAGCTTGAGCCAAGACAAATAAATCAATATCACAGACATGTTAGGTATCCTAAAATATGATTTTGTACGTCTTACGTATTTACTTGCAAGAATGTAGCCCCTCCTCCTTCAGCTCACGTCAACGAGCAAACGCTGGCCCAATGTTGATCCTCGTCCTGCCTTTAATCCGATCACTTTCTCGTTTCCTCTTTTTGCTTTCTTCCGACAAAACCTTTGCTTTCTTATTTTTCTGTGCTGCTTCGGCCATGACTATAACATTCGGCAAATAAATGATAGTTGGGCTCGCACGTCCGAATTTAAGAAAGTGGGGGTGGTGGTGGAAGTGACGTATATGCCGTAAAGCAGTCGAATTTTGTAGTTCTTTTTTTTCTCGGGTTACTACCCGAAACCCGAAGTTTAAAAGTACGATTTTAAACGATACAGACCCCGCCAGGCTATGGCAGACATGTCATTCAACCTATTGTAAGTCGATGTATCATCACAAGAGGTTTGAAAATATATTATAAAGGTTGAAAAGTTACCTAGTGCTGCTTTAATGATGTCCCAAAGCTTGCATACTCTTCTGCTACACACTCAAATGTATGTTCTTTTTCTTCACAAAAAGAGTACATACTTTTAGGGCGTAGTATAAGTAGGAAAATACATAGTATTTTCAATCAACTGATGATTTAATTAAGTTGGGTTGATTAGGCATCCAAAATGTGCAGAGTGTCCAAATGTCCAACTTTACATAGTTACTGAGTATGCAGAGTTAGTTATCTAGACCAGTGTTTCCCAACCGGGGTGCCGCGAGAGCAGGGGTGCCGTGTAAAAGTCCTTCAAAGAAATTTTTTTTTTCTTCACATTTTTCAAATAATTCTCTCTTTGTAAACTTGCATGCGAGTGCTGCCGTATATTTGAATATGACCAGTCATTTTCGCCGTCATCACCCGGGTGTAGTGTCAGAAGACGCGAATGAGAAGTCGCACGCTGTGAGAAAATTTGTCTCTGTGCACCTGCTGTGCACTCATCCGAAAGCGCGCACACGTCTCACAGCGCGCCAATATTGAGTTCTCTTTCAAGTCTCGCTCTTGAACGGACAAACTCACACAAAAAGTATGTCAACATATCCATCTTGATGAGTATTCTAGCAGACATAGTCTGTATATGCCTTAAGTAAACTTAATAGTCGAGAAAGACGACGCATATCCGAGCATTAGGTCTTAAAGGGGCAGTAGCCTTTACTGCTGTCTGTTTAATGTCAAACAACAAAAGACAAGGACATCACTCACTGCTCTTGATTTAATAGCTATTGTAAGTTTAATAGGATTAATCTTTAATTTATACAGTCAAATATGCAATGTTATTTTACATCAATTTCGTACCTGAAAACTAATGTTAGACATACCTGAAAAAACTGAAAAGCATAGTTTATTTTATTAGTATCTTTGCTCAATAGAATTTATTTGTGCTGCTGCTTGTATTTAAATTATTTGTTCTTATTATTTTCTTAATTTTTATTTGGCAGTAGTCCTTTTTTCCCTGAACAAAGCAAATACTGAACCGTACCGAAACCGTGAACCTAAAACCGTGATACAAACCGAACCGTGAGCAAACTGTACCGTTACACCCCTAGCGTAACGTATGCGAGGGGGTGCCACAAAATGGAGAACATTTTCAAAGGGTGCCATGACTGAAAAAAGGTTGGGAAACACTGATCTAGGCCATTGTCAGAAGAAAAACACTGAAAGAAGTCCTCATAACCAGTGACTTTTGACAATGTACAAAGTACTGCTTCCTCCAATACAATGTTCTCACCTTATCAATCTCTGCTTTACCTCACAGCCGGATTCTCTCAACAGGTTAGGCTTCCATTAACACCTCACTCAAACGCTAACGAGAGAACAGCAGGTGCTAATTTTTGACCAGCCTTAACAAGGTTGTCTGGTAAGAACTCTGGAGGAGCCAGAAGGGTTGAACCCCAGGTCCCAGATGGTATCTAAAAGTGGGTAAAGGCCATGTGGCTCTTTTTCTTTCAGTGGTTTTATGCTGTGTTCCATTCAAAGTCAAATGTAGGATAGTTCAAATTGACATCTCCAGATTTTATTGTCTTATATTTTTTAAAAGTAAAAAAAAAAAGGTGAAAAGTGTGTCCTACACTGTAAGAAAAATATCAGCAGAAAAGAAAAAAAAAAGTTACAGATAATTTTCTGCCAGGAAATTATCCTTTACGTTTACGCACATTTACTTTAAAGCAGAACACAAATGCAACATGCAATTCAAAATACGGGTAAACACGAGGGCAAAATCAATGCAGAAAATGTATTTATATTATCACAGTACATTGGGTCCTGTTTTTACAGACTTTTCTTGTGTATTCTGAGAATATATTCTATAAAGAAATAAAATGGCAATGGTAGAATTTCTTGTGAACAAAGAAGATCATTACAGGATTTCTTTGTGTATGAACAGGTTTAACTTTCATGTAATATAGAAATTTTAACTCATTAGTTAGTATATTAAATGATTCTTCCATATTCATTTGGCATCATACACTTACACTCACAGCTCAAATTGTTTTAGATTTTTTTCATTCTTTTGGAATACACAGTTTTAACATACACTGTTAAACTTAATGTGATGCATATTTGTCAGTCATACATAAATTAAACAGGTACGATTTACCAGGTTTATATATTTAAAATAAATTAATCCAATTTATTTCAATCTCATATACTGTATTTTTACTTCACGAATATTGTTTATTCCACAGCTAAACATATTTTACAATGTTTATACTTTTTAACTGAATACATGTATTTTTCGCAATGAAAAGATTTGTGTTGATTCTAAGCAATTTGAATAAATGCAATTTAACAGCCCTTGAATATGGATCTAGCAGCAGTTCCTCTTCGTCCAGAGGACCAATTTTTGTCCCTTTATTGAACTTCGCCATCAGGATCACTGGAATGAGGTAACGTTGAAGACCAACGGCCATCACAGAATGTATTTTAGTGGACTTCAAGGGCATGGAGTGGAGCCTTGCCCATACTCCTGCCACTGAGGGTGAGATGAGCCCGGTACATACAAGTTGGTATGATGATCTGGATACTGACAAATCTCAAAAGCCCTGTCCCAAATGGCACACTTCATATGCACTTTTGGTCTTGTGGACTTACAATGGCTGCCACGTGCGCGTGTCCATTAAGTCCATGAGTCCCATTTGTCATTTTAGGTTTCAGAAGGGTGCTCGTGAGCGCCCCCTTTGTGGTCAATATGTGCCCTCGATGCGCACTTTTGCTGAGCTAGCACTGGTGCAAGCTCCGCAGCAAACTTCTTCCCGTCAGTCAGAATGGTGTTACGTCACAAAAGTGTGCAAGTGTTTACTGGTTCAGCCCGAGACCACTGGTCCAGCCCAGCTCCAAATCACCTTTGTCGCTGATGGTCCTGCCCAGCCTCCCACTCCCTCTTCCTGTCCAGTTCCTAAGCCCTGGCTCTGCTGGCTCCATTCAGCTCCTCTTTCGTTGGCTAGATCTTGCAGCTTGGATCTGCCTTGGGCTTCCACTTCACCAGCTCCGCCTAGGTGTGTCAATCCCCTGGCTTGCCTCGAGCCTCCGAGCCCGGACTCCCATCAACCCTGCTGCTCCACCTTGGCTCCACAGTCCCTCGGCTCCACCGTGGCCCGTCATCCCTCAAGCTATGCTGTGCTCGCTCGTCCCTCCAGCTTCGCCTTGGACAGTCATCACCCTGGTTGTGCCATGGACTTCCAGTCCTATGGCAATGCTTCATCCCTCCAACCCTTTGGCTCCACCGGGCTCTTCCTTCCTTCCCTCCAGCTCCACCGTTGTCCTCGCTCCCTCCGACTTCACTTCAGTATGCTGAGTCCCCGTTTCCACTTCGGTCATGCGAGCCAGCGGTTCCACCTCAGCCCTCCAGTACAGCTGTGCCACCCTGGGTCCCCAACTCCAAAGGCTCCACCTCATTCGGTTGTCCCTCTGGTTTCACCTGGCTTATCCACCGGAGCTCCACCATGGCTCATCCCTCCATTGCCTCAACAGTGGACCTTCATAATGGCTCTGCTCTGGGTCAGTCTCAGGTTCCTCCCTCTATCGTCTCCTGCATGGCTCCTTCCTCCATTTCCGTGGTGGTTCCCTCTGTCAGCCCCCAGACCCCAGCAACCCCTTTCCTGTGTGCTAATAATCTCCTGAGTGTTTATTTTGATTTATTGTTTATTATAGTTTTACTGCTGCAAATAGATCCTGCTCAACCTCATCCTTGCTGCAACCACCATGCCAAAAAAAAACAATGCTATTTTTCTAGTGCAGAATTCTTACCTGTTTCTTTCCCGTTCAATATGTATGACTGACAAATATGCATCACGTAATTTTTTATTAGTTTATGTTAAATGGATGGAAATTTCAAATGAATAATTTGAGTGTTGGCCAAGTCTGGTTTTAAAAGTTCAGTTGGACTTCAAGTGACGTTCTATTGCACTGATTGTTTTAAATGTCATTGATTTAAAAGTTACAAATATTGTATTGCTGCCATTATTTAATGTATTATATGGTCATTGATTTTACCCTTTACATCACACACTTAGTCTGGGACATTTCCAAGTGCTTGTCCCTTAATAAAAAAAAAGGCCAATGGCCTTTACCTTGCATCACACACTTTTAAGTCCGGTTTGAACATTTTCAAGTTGGCAACCAGTGGCATGAGATAGGGTGGGGCTACCTGTTTGGCAGACAGGGAGATAATTTGGGAAACCTGTTTGAAAACATTACTTTTTGCAATACCATTTAGTAATTGTAGTGTGACAGAAATGACCTTTATTTACAGTAAATGCCCATAGCATTTACAACTAGCTTAACATCACCTCATGGCAATATTTGTATGTCGCTGAAGTTTGGAGCTACACATGCCTGTTACTATGCCAACCATCATTGCAGTGTCCTTTTCCTCCCTGACCTCGGTGGGGGAAATAGGGGGATGGGTGTAACCTGGCTTCTCCTCTTCAACCAGAGCCTTAAGAGCTGGATTAACCCCCTACGCCTCATAACAATAGTAGCACATGTCTGCCTATCCACCGTGGGACCATTCAGACCTGCTTTACTCACAGACTAATAAGGATTAGTGTTAATGAGACATAAGGAATTAAGTATGAATGAAGATCTCCTTAAGCAGTCATTCAATGCATTCTGCACCTCCTCATTCTCCTTCTGTCTCCACTCTTCTGTGTGTTTGAGCACAAGGTGTAATCCTCTTGAAAATCAAAGGTAGGCGGCTCATATGAATATAGGCTTAGATCCGAAAGCGGTATTTTATTCAGCTTTCTGCCATCTGCCTTGGCTCTTTTCACCTACACCACTCTCAGCTTGGTACTTACACTCACTTCACTCTCTTCACTTATTTTTAATGTAGGGCCACTGTTTAATTCCTCACTCTTGTAATGTATGAAGCTTTTCATATGAATCAGATCAGAGCAATGTGAGCTGTAAAGCTTATACGGATATTTATTTACAAATTCTGTTTATTGTGCACAATCAGAGATCTGGGGCTTTGTACAATGATAGTAATTGAACAAACGCAGGTTTACAGAATTAGTTTCAAGTTGACAAAACCAAACCAATTCAGTCACACTTTGTTGGTACTATGATGCTGATCATCAACTTTCTCTGTCAACTTCAAGTTCATGAAGCGCAAGCACATGAAAGTGTGACATCAGTAGTGAACAGCCAATCAGATGCCTTGAAACATAGAGAAACTGCGATTCACATCTCGTAAGAGAGTCAGCAAGATTCTTTTCTCTCTTCTGCAAGTTAACAGATTGAAGAATATGAAGTATATAAATGCATTTACACAGCAAGAATAATATATCTGGCTTTATCTGTGCAAGTGAAAGTTATGAAGTTAGTTTATTCATAATAGATATAGGTATACAGAGACTTCGGACATGTATCCTCACATGTAGTAATTTTTAAAGCTTTATCTACCAATTTCAAATCTTATTTATATTATATATTATTTGTATATAATTATGTTCAATTGTACTAAATGTTAAATAAAAAGTGTTAAACTAAAATCGCTCATGTGTAATGTATTAGGAGTATAATAATTATATAAATCATATAAGGTTAATCATTGAGGTTATCCACTTACTTACTCTTAAACATGCCTGGGTATATCACATAACCTGCTTTCTGGAATACCCCCATGTGCTTTCCAAAGCCCCAAAAATTCTACCCACTCTCATATTGTTCCAGACCTGTATGATGCAAAAGAAGATTGTAACGATGTTTGTTCGTGTGGGAAGAAGGAGGCGGGAACCGGCGAACAATAAACAACAAACTTTTAATAAAATAACTGAACACAAAATGAAAGTAAAAGCAGCAGCCCCTCACGGACGACTGCCGCACACACATAACAAAATACAAATAAAACAAATTAAAATCCAGGCCTGGCCCTCTCTCGTCCTTCACTGTCGTCGCTCCTCCTTTATACTCCCGTCACTCCTCCGCGAGAGACGAGGCCAATGCGGCACGCAGCTGGCACTCATCATCCTAATAATGACCGCGGCCTCGTCCCGCTCTCACGGTCCCTCAGCCTCGCTGCCCGCCACAAAGATATTTTGAACAATGTTTATGCTGCCATTTTGCATAAAACAAAAGTATATGACTAGCTGGGACTGTCCACCTCCAAAATGTACCATACAATAGTGGCTCAGAATCCATTGAAAAGCAGGGGAAATAGTCAGAATACAATGCTAAATTCAAATAACTAACCAAATAATAATGCACTGGTAGAAAAGCAATAGGCTTTTAAGTGAAAATAAGGGAGAAAATGTTTCAGGTTATGACTGCAACCCTAATTCTACCAGAAAGACCCAGGGAGCAAGATAACATAACAATGACATTTATTTTTTTAACAGACCAGCAAATGAAAGCAAAATATTGCATGATAAGGTTATTTGGCGTAGACCCCGTCCGTAGCTCACATTCAGACAGTAACGGATTCTGCATTCCCATCACCTCTGTGTGATTGCATCTGAAGCATGTGTGCCGACTAGTCTAATGGTGAGACAGAATGTCACGATCGGGTTACGTCACTACCAGGAAAGCATAAAACACATCCGTAAATGACCAGCGTTAGCTTCAATTAGCTGAAGCAAGACAATCACAGGGATGCAGTCATTCCTGATACGTTCCCTTTTGAGGGAACTTGCGCTGTGTCAATGACGCTTTGGGAACGAGAATGCCCAAACGCCATGTTTACAAGTGCCTGTCTGTGTGAAAACTCCACGACTAAGACATGAGCACCTGTGAACCTGGGGTAGCACCCAGGTCCAGGTTATAGAACTTTACCAATGGGAGCGGAGAGGACCAGGCTACCACATCACAAACCTCTTGAAGGGACACACCCGAAATCAATGCCTTGGAGGCCGCCATACTCCTAGTAGAGTGAGCTCTGACAGCCAAAAGTCACAAAGGAAGACTCAAAAGCAAGAGAAATGGCCTTGACTATGCACTAACTTGACTTTCTGTTTGGATGCCTGGAGACATTTCTTAGGCGATCCAAAGCACGGGGTCTTAGGGTAAGGGATTGCCTTGACCATACCCGGTGCAAACTCAAGCTGCAGATAAGCCTTCTATCACAATAGCCAAGTCCCAAACTGGAACTCTGCTATGAATTTCAGGCCTCAGCCTCAATTAACCATGAAGGATATGTGTCACCAATGGGTTTCTCCCCACAGACATACCACCCAAAAGGACATGGTAAGCCACAATGGCTGCCACATATACCTTCTGTATGGAAGGGGATAGCCCTGCAGAAAAACAATCTTGCAGAAACTCTAGTACAGAACCGACCGGGCAGTTTACTGGATCCCACTGTCACATTCTGCACGAAGAAGCAAAGACCCTCCACGTAAAGTTACCTAACAAAGGGCCTTGGGACAAGAACCAAGGCTTTCTCCATATAACCGAGGCGTTCGAAAGCACTCGTTCCAACTTGCTTTTAGGATGAGCACCCTGTTTCTCAGCTGGCCAATCAATGCTTAACTTTGACACAGCCCTAAAAACTACCTCCACCAGCTCCTCATATGTAAGGGAAAGAGATGATGAATCCTCTTCCCCTGCCTCGATGCTCAGCACATCCACCTCCTCAGAGCTGGAAAGCTGAAGCACCGGGCTCTCCCTCTGGGAGGAAGAAGCTGCATTGCAGGCTTCCAATCCTGGTGAGAGAGCACCAGATCCCCTGGGTGAAGACAGAAAAAGAGCAGGGTCCGTCTCAAACCCCTTCGAGAGATCCATTGGGAACATGAACCTGAACACTCACCTCGAAGAGAGACAGGCGAGAGCGGAGCGTGCAAAACGGCAGCCTCTCACAATGCTCATCAGCCCCCTCAAAGGCTGACAGAGCATGCTCCGCTCCCAAACACATCACACACAAATCGTGCGTATCCCCACCCGTAATGAAACAAGGGCAGGAAGAGGCACGCGATTTGAATGCTTGTTTGTTCGCCATTATTTTGTTTATATTGAGCTGTACTATATCGGGACAGACAACAATAAAAAAGACAGAGAGTTTAGACACAGATTTTATGGACAATAAATAATTCTGGTACAGAATAATTGGGTCATACAAATACTATTGGATTGCCTCTTTATGTTGGATGTAAAATCTGAGTTTTAAAGCAAAACCAGTTAGGAACCGCTGCCGTAAAGCTCCATAAAGGTTGTCTATATTTTGTATTTTAAGTCTTTTGAAGAGCAGCATGAACATGTCCTTTTGTGTTCCACAGAAGAAAGTAAGTCAAACAGGAACAACATGAGGGAAAGTAAATGATGACATAATTAACAGTTTTTGGTGAAATGTTTTTTAAAGTCCGATCAAGTGTTTTTGTTCTAAAATTGCTTAATTTCCTCAGCAAGACATCATGTCTATTTTCTATGAATGCAATCTGCCTGTGCATCCTGTGTGTCTGCCTTTACATTGACTCTATTCTGCTCTCTGTGTGAAACCACTGCTCATTATGCACCTCTCTCCCTCCTCTCCAATTACTATCCTCACAAGTCATTTAGTGAGGGATCTCAGACAACTAGGACACTCACAGTGTCATTACCCAGAATTCCCCTTGATCCAGCCTACATACAACCCAGCCTGGAAAAAATAAGGGAGAGGAAACAGGGCTTTATTACACTCATTTATTAAATTAATTTTAATTTAAAATTATAAAGAGGAAGAATTGTGCGCACATTCAATGAAACTTTTACAGGTGCCAGATTCAATAAAGAATAAATCAAAGTAAACTAAAATCTGCACACTGTTGATACTGCTCCCAAAGATTTATTAAAACATGCAACGTTTCAACCCAAAAGGGTCTTCGTCAGGCAAACAAGAAGCATAAACAGGTAGAATTTATATCTGTGTGAACCATCACACCTGACCTCATTAATGAGCTGATTACCCAATCATCCAATCAAAATAGACACAATCAAAAAAAAAAAAAAAAAAAAAAGGAAAGGAAAGGAAAGGAAAGGAAAGGAAAACCCCATAATTTACAAACCCAAATATAATACAAAATATAATCTTAAACAATTTACTAGCAGGGAAAAAGAACAAAAAGAAAAGGGGGATTTTTATAACAATACATAGTAATACAAAAGAAATAGTAAATATTCACAGAAAAAGGTTTCAAATCAATCTCCATATTCAAACCTTTTGGAGAAATAGTGTTAAGTGTGTATATATAAAAAGCTTCCCTCTGTAAAAGGATTTTGTTGATGTCACCACCCCTTCTGGGTATTCTTACTTGTTCTATTCCTAAATATTCCTAAAGAGTTGACAAATTGTGTTTACAAAGATTAAAATGAACAGCAATGGGGTTCTTTTGGTCATTCAAACGTATATTGCTTCTATGTTCTGCAATGCGTGTTTTTAAGCAGCGTTGCGTTTTATATATGCTAGACCACATGGCATTTGATCATATAAATAACGTTTTTGGTGTTGCACAAACACCACGGGGTCCGGCCGGGCTCAGCCCAAAGGAGCGACGTGGGGACACCTTCCCGTGGGCCCACCACTCACGGGAGGGACCGTAAGGGGCCGGTGCAAAGCGAATCGGGCAGCAGTCGAAGGCGGGGGCCTAGACGACCCGATCCCTGGACACGGAAACTAGCTCTTGGGACATGGAATGTCACCTCGCTGGCGGGGAAAGAGCCAGAGCTTGTGCGTGAGGTTGAGAGGTTCCGACTTGAGATAGTCGGAATCACCTCCACGCACGGCTTGGGCTCTGGAACCACACTTCTCGAGAGGGGATGGACTCTTCACCACTCTGGAGTTGCCCATGGTGAGAGGCGGCGGGCTGGTGTGGGTTTGCTTATAGCCCCCCAGCTCTGCCGCCATGTGTTGGAGTTTACCCCGGTGAACGAGAGGGTCGTTTCCCTGCGGCTTCGGCTCGGGGATAGGTCTCTCACTGTTGTGTGTGCCTATGGGCCAAACAGCAGTGCAGAGTACCCGACCTTCTTGGTGTCCCTGGGAGGGGTGCTGGAGAGTGCTCCGACTGGGGACTCCATCGTTCTACTGGGGGACTTCAACGCCCACGTGGGCAATGACAGTGAAACCTGGAGGGGCGTGATTGGGAGGAACGGCCCCCCTGATCTGAACCCGAGTGGTGTTCAGTTATTGGACTTCTGTGCTAGTTACAGTTTGTCCATAACGAACACCATGTTCAAGCATAAGGGTGTCCATCAGTGCACATGGCACCAGGACACCCTAGGTCGTAGGTCAATGATCGACTTCGTGGTCGTTTCATCTGACCTGCGGCCGTATGTCTTGGACACTCGGGTGAAGAGAGGGGCGGAGCTGTCAACTGATCACCACCTGGTGGTGAGTTGGATCCGATGGCGGGGGAGGAAGCTGGATAGACTCGGTAGACCCAAACGTACTGTGAGGGTCTGCTGGGAACGTTTGGCCGAGTCTCCTGTCAGAGAGATCTTCAACTCCTGCCTCCGGCAGAGCTTCGACCAGATCCCAAGGGAGGCTGGAGATATTGAGTCCGAGTGGACCATGTTCTCCACCTCCATTGTCAAAGCGGCTGCTCGGAGCTGTGGACGCAAGGTCTCCGGTGCCTGTCGAGGCGGCAATCCCCGAACCCGGTGGTGGACACCGGAAGTAAGGGATGCCGTCAAGCTGAAGAAGGAGTCCTATCGGGCCTGGCTGGCTTGTGGGACTCCTGAGGCAGCTGACAGGTACCGGCAGGCTAAATGGACTGCAGCCCGGGTGGTTGTGGAGGCAAAAACTCGGGCCTGGGAGGAGTTCGGTGAGGCCATGGAAAAGGACTATCGGCTGGCCTCGAAGAGATTCTGGCAAACCGTCCGGCGCCTCAGGAGGGGGAAGCAGTGCCCTACCAACGCTGTTTACAGTGGCGATGGGCGGCTGTTGACCTCAACTGGGGATGTTGTCGGACGGTGGAAGGAATACTTCGAGGATCTCCTCAATCCCGCCGTCACGTCTTCAATTGAGGAAGCAGAGGCTGGGGGCTCAGAGGAGGACTCGTCCATCACCCAAGCTGAAGTCACCGAGGTGGTCAAGAAACTCCTCGGTGGCAAGGCACCGGGGGTGGATGAGATCCGCCCTGAGTACCTCAAGTCTCTGGATGTTGTGGGGCTGTCTTGGCTGACACGCCTCTGCAGCATCACGTGGCGGTCGGGGACAGTGCCTCTGGGATGGCAGACCGGGGTGGTGGTTCCTCTTTTTAAAAAGGGGGACCGGAGGGTGTGTTCCAACTATAGGGGGATCACACTTCTCAGCCTCCCCGGGAAAGTCTATGCCAGGGTACTGGAGAGGAGAATTCGGCCGATAGTGGAACCTCGGATTCAGGAGGAACAGTGTGGTTTTCGTCCTGGTCGTGGAACACTGGACCAGCTCTATACCCTCTACAGGGTGCTGGAGGGTTCATGGGAGTTTGCCCAACCAGTCCACATTTGTTTTGTGGATTTGGAGAAGGCATTCGACTGTGTCCCTCGCGGCGTCCTGTGGAGGGTGCTGGGGGAATATGGGGTCCGGGGTCCTTTGCTGAGGGCTGTCCGGTCCCTGTATGACCGAAGCAGGAGTTTGGTCCGCATTGCCGGCAGTAAGTCAGACTTGTTCCCGGTGCATGTTGGACTCCGGCAGGGCTGCCCTTTGTCGCCGGTTCTGTTCATAATTTTTATGGACAGAATTTCTAGGCGCAGCCAAGGGCCGGAGGGTGTCAGGTTTGGGGACCACACGGTTTCGTCTCTGCTCTTTGCAGATGACGTTGTCGTGTTGGCCCCTTCTAACCAGGACCTTCAGCATGCACTGGGACGGTTTGCAGCCGAGTGTGAAGCGGCTGGGATGGGGATCAGCACCTCCAAATCCGAGGCCATGGTCCTCAGTCGGAAAAGGGTGGCTTGCCCACTTCAGGTTGGTGGAGAGTTCCTGCCCCAAGTGGAGGAGTTCAAGTATCTAGGGGTCTTGTTCACGAGTGAGGGGAGGATGGAACGGGAGATTGACAGACGGATCGGTGCAGCTTCTGCAGTAATGCGGTCGATGTACCGGTCTGTCGTGGTGAAGAAAGAGCTAAGCCGTAAGGCGAAGCTCTCGATTTACCGGTCAATCTACGTTCCTACTCTCACCTATGGTCATGAGCTTTGGGTCATGAACGAAAGGACAAGATCCCGGACACAGGCGGCCGAAATGAGCTTTCTCCGCAGGGTGGCTGGGCGCTCCCTTAGAGATAGGGTGAGAAGCTCAGTCACTCGGGAGGAACTCGGAGTAGAGCCGCTGCTCCTCCACATCGAGAGGGGACAGCTGAGGTGGCTCGGGCATCTGTTCCGGATGCCTCCTGAACGCCTTCCCGGGAAGGTGTTTCGGGCATGTCCAACCGGGAGGAGGCCCCGGGGAAGACCAAGGACACGCTGGAGGGACTATGTCTCCCGGCTGGCCTTGGAACGCCTCGGTGTCCCCCCGGAAGAGCTGGAGGAAGTGTCTAGGGAGAGGGAAGTCTGGGCATCTCTGCTTAGACTGCTGCCCCCGCGACCCGGCCCCGGATAAGCGGAAGAAGATGGATGGATGGATGGATGGATGGATGGTGTTGCACAAAATTATTCCCTTAATTTTTAGCTGTTTCCCAGAATGAGGGTGGCTGAATGTGTTACATTTATTTGTAAAATTACATTGTGCACATTTTCCACACCTATAATTGCCATCAGGGACTAGAAATGGATTGTTGGATCGTGCCAAACCTTGGTCATCTCTCACCACCATTTGATGTAAATTTGGAGCTTGTTTGTGAACAAATAGTGGAGGCTCTTTACAAAGATGACTCATTGTTGGATCTGAACTTAAAATGTGCCAATGTTTACGAACTACATGCGCAAATTCCTTACTTAATGCAGAGTACTGAATCATGCAAGACACCCTAGCTGTTATCGGTAGACTTTCAACGTGTTCCAGACAAGCATTCTTTTTGATCAGTATTTTCAAATTGTGCTACAGCCTCTCGAATCCAAGAATCAGTATAACCTCTTTTCTGAAACCTCTGACTTAACTCTTTACATTGTGTTTCATACATTTCATTATGTGTGCAAATCCTACGAATTCTTTTGAACTGACTAATCGGAAGACTTTTTTTCCAAACGTGTCGGATGGAAGCTTTGACCATGTAATATAGTGTTTCTATCAGTAGGCTTTCTATATAGATCTGTCAATCATTATATTTTATTATGAGTAAGTCAAGAAAGCTGACTTGACACTCATCATAATCAATAGTAAATTTGAGATGTTCACTACTACGATTAAGAAACTGATGAAACTCACATAGTTCACTCTCCGAGCCGCACCATATAAGGAAAATGTCATCAATATACCGACGCCATATGCATCTTAGGTAAAAAAGAATTAACCTCAGGATTCAATACGCATTCATGTTCAAAATGACCAACATATAAGTTTGCATAATTAGGGGCCATTGTACTTCCCATAGCTGTTCCGTTAATCTGTAAAAAATAATCATCTTTATACATAAAAAAGTTTTTAGTTAACACCAGTTTTGTGAACTCGTTTAGGCAGTCAATGCTAGGACTCTCGTTAAGAAAACAGTCACGTAAAAAGAAATGTATAGCTTCAATACCACCATCATGTAGGATGTTAGTGTATAATGATTCTACATCAAGTGTCACAAGAAATACATTATTGTGGGGCAATATTACAGACTGTAGTGTTTTAATCATATCCATAGAGTCCTGTACATAAGAAGGAAGTTTTTGTACATAGGGTTTCAGAAATGAATCAACAAAAACCAACACTTTTTCTGTTAAAGAGCCATTACCTGCAATAATGGGTCTGCCTGGTGGTTTAGAGAGATTTGTGTATCTTAGGTAAAATATATATCACAGGTGTTTTGTTTATAACTTGTCCCACATCTCGACAGTATTATTCTAGTGAAGAATTTTTTTTTGGTGGAATAAAAGTCGATTTTTTTAAGGAACAGTTCAGAGTTAGTTGGCAGGCTAGTTTCACAGTCTAAAGATTGCATATTTAGATTACGCGGTTCATGGAGCAATAATTCAGAAAAAATAAAAATAATAATACAACTTATTTAAAAAAATTATAAAAAAAAATTATTTAAGTCGTAATGTTCTAAAAAAATACTCCAAACTCATTACAATATGTGGTAGGGACAAAAGACAAACCTTTTTCAAAGGCTTGCAAACAATCAGATGATACAGATTTACTCGAAAGATTCACTACATTTTGACAGTTCAGCAACGAGACTTGTGACGAGTCCCATATTGACGGTTTCTTCTTACCCCGCCTACAGGCTCTCTTTTTCCTCGTGATCTGGGGTCTCGAGTTGGTCGAAAGCTGCTCCTTGTTAGATCGTCTTCTAAAAAAAATCATTACCCGATGTCGGGGGTTCAGATTCACTCTTTCTAGATGAATTACGGTTGAAACGTTGCATGTTTTAATACATCTTTGGGAGCAGTATCAACAGTGTGCAGATTTTTGTTTACTTTTATTTCAAATTATAAACACAAAATAAAACATCATTGATATTTAATTGTAGAGAGGATGTTTGCAAATTAAATCTATATCTACTGTAAAATTCCTGTGCCAGTTACACCTTTTTCCATACTTTTGATTGTTGACATTGACATGAGGCATAAGTTTCACTTTCAAGTTTAAATGTGGAAGGTGGGCAAGAATCAGTGTAAAGTAGAGTCACCAGGCTCACTCTCTGGCCTTCTTTAGATGTGAGTTACAAGCTCTGACATGAATTATCCCCAGATAGACTGATATTCACATGTCCTTTGGGATTCAGAGAGCCCTTCACAAAATCCACCCTCACCCTCCATGTTTCCCCTCTTTTTCAAGAGGCTCTCTAATCCTTGTTCTCCATTTGTTCTCCACCTGTCTGTTGACTATCACCTGTCTTTTGGCTGGCAGAAAGGCTGTCTGTCTACTGCAGATATGCTGTGAATTGAACTACCATTAAGTAAGAGAAATCAAATACTGTCTGTATGAGCATACGAAAATATAATACTAAATATTAACATGAAATATGGTGCTTCCCTATACAAAATTTGTCGGAATGATTATAGGGTGTCGTAGTTTGTTGGCAAGACATTTACAATCAGATGTGGTGTATTGGCAATCAGATGTGTTCAGTGTGTGTGTGTGTGTGTGTGTGTGTGTGTGTGTGTGTGTGTGTGTGTGTGTGTGTGTGTGTGTGTGTGTGTGTGTGTGTGTGTGTGTGTGTGTGTGTGTGTGTGTGTGTGTGTGTGTGTGTGTGTGTGTTTGCGTGCATGCTTGCGTGCATGTGTGTGTATTCATGTTTTTCTATCCTGGTGGGGATGCACACAGACTCATGGGGACTCAATGGTGTCTGCTGAGAAAAATATTGCCCATCAATGCTCTCTGAACCCTGTAGAAGATCCTTAAGCCTCTGCATATTGCAATCTTCAAAAAGAGAAAGAGAAAAATACAAACATAACAGAAATCCAACATTGCAATTCCACTATCACTGACTTCTTTTGTGGAATTGCCATTGCTTTTAATACAGGGACAGTCCAGTGATAGCAGAGAAAGCAGAGGGTGAAAGGATAGTTGGAAATAGGCAATCAAACTCATGACCCTTAAGATTATGTGTATGTGCTGGCTGTCAGTAGCATATTGGAAGGAACATTGTTAGCTGGCTGGTTACTAAACATAGCAAAAGTGCAGGTACAATGAGAGGCTTCCTTTTAACTTGCCAGATATATACAAAAATAAACACTGAAACCTTTGGCAAACTTTCAACATGGAAACTATCAAAGCTAAATGTATTTGGCATTGTAATGTTATAATCATTATAAGTATACAGAATATTGAGTACCAAGAGCACTATCAAACCAGCACTTAATCCAAATCACACATCACTCTCCACTACCATTTTCTTTAATTAATTTTATAAGATGGACACTAACCAGGAGAGGAAGCTTTTTTCCTCCGTTTGCTGGTGGTCACACGCTGCCCATCACTGTCCCTCTTCCACCAGGTCACTTTGGACCGCCCTGTGACTTCAGGCTTCGAACTTTGTGACTCTTCTTTATGGACATAGCATGTAATGAAACGTAGATGGGTGAAACATAGGTATTAACTAACTGAAGTTAATTTTTTACACATTTCTGTATAAAAAGAATGAAACTTGCCTGTATCCCTTCAACAAATGCATCCCCGAACAGAAGAACAGCTTCTAATTTGTTTGTATGTCCACTTGACATTGTACTAAACAAAAAATAAATAAGGTGTCAGTTAGATCTGAGAGGGTAAAGGGTGATTAAAATTTTAAATGTTCTGGTGGATAGTGGTGTCTGAATATTTGCCATTTAGGGGGCAGGAAAATGCAGATTTTAAACTTCTGGTTGTAACAATAATAATATTTTTTTATAAGTCAAGTATTATAAGTATAAATATAAGTATTATAAGTCAAAAATCCCGGGAATAGGAGCCTAATCCAACCCTACTGTATCATGCATCTGCAAGCAACTAGTAATGCCTGCCTGAATTATACCAACGTGCCCGTTATTCTAGAGATCTCAGATCGGCTTGTATAGTGAATGTAGGCCGTATGATCCAAAATACTGATCTGGCGTCAGCTAAGGTTACCTCTTGGGGTCCGCACCCACGTGTAATATGTTCACGGCCCGCAAATGTATAGATGCAGCAAGCATGGCAATTCAAAGTGCTTTACACAGAAATGAAATGAAAATATTCGTAAGTGAATTAAAACAGTTATAATAGGAATGAAAATAAATCAAAAATAAAGATGAAAACCCCTATCGGGGATGGAAGAAAATGGAGAGTCAGGTTTACTTTAGAAATATTTGTCAGGTAACTGTGCGTTTAGACAGTACACTTACAGACAAATCTTCTTGGCCTAACTTGAGGGCGTTCTCTAGATGTTTTACCCGTCAGACCAGATCTAAACGGGTCTTCCTCGCACCAGAGGGAGTACTCATCTTTTGAGTCTGGATTTGAAAGTGGCTGCTGTTGGAGCACATCTGATCTGTTCAGGAAGCTGGTTCAGCTGCGGCTGGCATAAGAGCTAAAAGCAGAATCTCCTTGCTTTGAGTGAACCCTTGGTAATTCTAACTGACTTGATCCTGATGATCTGAGTGATCTGTTGGGTTTGTATTTAATCAGCATATCTGCAATGTATTGAGGTCCTAGGACATTGAGTGATTTATATACAAGTAATAATACTTTATAATCTATTCTAAATGTAACTGGAAGCCAGTGTAAAGACCTGAGGACTGGTGTGATATGGTCATATGTTCTGGTTCTGCTCAGCGTTCTGTATGAGCTGCAGCTCTAATGGTCTTTTTGGGAAGGCCGGTGAGAAGACCATTACAATAGTCCACCCTACTGGAGATGAAAGCATGAACAAGTTTCTCCAAGTCTTGCCTGGAAACAAAGCATCTAATTCTTGATATATTTTTGAGATGATAGTAAGCTGATTTAGTTATTGCTTTGACATGACTACTGAAACTCAGGTCTGACTCCAGAATCACACCCAGATTCCAGACTTGATCTTTAGTTGTCTGACCCCTAGCTTCAAGGTATGCGTTCACCTTGAGAACTTCATCTTTGTTTCCAAATGCAATGAGTTCAGTTTTGTCTTTGTTTAACTGAAGAAAGTTTTGGCACATCCAGTTGTTAACTTCATCAATGCATTTGCACAGGGAGTCAATGGGGCTGTAGTCATTAGGTGATAGGGCTCAGTAGATCTGGGTGTTGTCAGCATAGCTGTGGTCAGCCATTTGGTTCTCTCTCATTATTTGGCTCAGTGGGAGCATGTACAGGTGGAATAGGAGTGGAACAAGAATTGACCCTTGTGGGACTCCGCATGTCATGGATGTCCACTCAGACTTATGGTCACCTATACTCACATAATAACCTCTCCCTTCTAAGTATGACCTGGACCATTTAAGGACCATCCCAGAAAGCCTAACCCAGTTTTCCAGCCTGTCAAGAAGTATGTTGTGATCGACAGTGTCAAATGCAGCACTGAGGTTGCACATTACTACTTTTACAATATCTTCATATGGCAGAAATAGAGTAATATGTAGTTCCAGATTTGGCAACACACTCACAAACCTCCCTAAGCACTTCCCCTCGGGGTAATCCCTGTCACCAGTTTGAAGTGTTCCACAAGTGGACAAGGGAGGTTTATATGGACAGACCCTCGACTCCTTGATTATGACAGAAGGGACGAGTCTACTCATATGTACTTAGGAGTTTCCAATTCAACCAGTACATCTGAATCACAGACAGTAGTGAGGAAAGGGCATGAAAAAGTGAATTGAATCAGCCTGTCCACTTGCCCTCAGTTTCTTATTTTAATATCATAACTAGTATTATTAGTATTATTATAACTAGTTTAACCTATTAGCAGTTAAGATTTAACCAATAAAATTTAGTTTAATCTAACTTATGTAACAGACTTTAAACAGTTAGGTAAAGTGAAGAAGAAATTAGATGACTAACTTTTGGTACTAGTTCAAGCGGTTTATGCAACTGGCCACAGACCTAAAGTCTCTAAAAATAACCCCACCCCCCAGCTCAAAACAATTTAGAACCAGTTTATACTTGTATTTAACATGGTCCACGTGTGATCAGATTAAATGCTTTAGTACCAGGTGTAAATAGGTCCTCAGACAACCCCGGTGGGATACATTAGTTAAGGGACTAAAGCAGGTTTTAATTCAATTATAGGTCCAGTCATACCTAAAGACCCAAACAGATAAGTTAAACCCCTAATTAGTCACCATGAAGAACAGGGGCCCTGGTTAGCAACTGGAGCTCTGCAAATAGTTCAGTTCAAAGGCTTGGGCAGAAGCTTGGTTTGTTTAGTTCAAGTTAAGCACCTCAGTTAGACTGCACAACCTTGCTAATGGAACTGGTTTATAGTAGTGAATCCCAATAAATCAAACTGAGAACAGTCATGAAAGAGCTAACTCCAGTCAGAAATCAATGCCAAAGACTAATGTGGATTCAAGAAGTTTATTAAAACAACCAAAGTCACATGACCAGGGTAACTTCTCCACTAGACACCACAGTTTGTCCACTAGAGACGGTCTTGACATGCGTGTCTCTTCCTGTAAGAGAAGGGGTAGAAACATTAGGCATTTAAATACCACTCTCATGGTTCCTGAAGTCAGTTTACAGCAAGCACTCACTTTTCCTAGCGCAGCTTTGCTCACAGGAACCAGAAGAGGGATGGCACACCGCTGTACTACAGTGGATGAAGATCTAACAGAGAGGGAAAAGGGTTAAGCCACAGAAATCACTATAAGACTAATATTAAGGGTTCAGGTAAGGCTGCGGAGCGTACGGTTTCCTGCAGAGGAGCCAGTGATGCTGGATCCACAAATGTGAACATCTTCACAACAAAGCGCTTGTAGTGGGTTGGGAACTGAAGACCAGAAGATCCAGCCACCAATGTGGTCAGGTAACGGTCATCCTGGTAAGGGCATCTGAAAGACAAAGAGGCCGTCAGAGTTGCCTTACAGCACACTAGATGGATAAAGACTGGCCTTACTCACCCATCGACCAGAAGGTCCCATTGGGGTAGACTGAGTGGACTGGGGGTTGATGTCGCCCAGCAACGTCCCAGCATTAGGACAATGTTGGGGTCGGTCCTCTCCAAAATGCGCACCTCAACATACACAGGCTCCCGCAGGACTTTTGTGACCGGATAATCAGCACCACTGTAGTAGGACGTGTACGCCTCGTCCCCTGAGGAAGAACACCAGCATTCAATCAGAAACTGCTGTAACCTGCAGTTTAGAATATACTTATGCACACTTGCCTTCTGCACAGCCTTTGGTGACACATTGACCATTCGCCAGTCTAAGCTCCACTCTGAGGGGTCCAGGAGCAGCTACTGGTGGAGGTGCAGGAACAGTGTTGACCTCCACAACCAGAGCCTCCACAGCAGTAGCAGAGTACCTACACTGGAAGAGAAGCCTGGACAACAAAGTGAGCTTGTAGCATTTGCCAAGGATTAACATTCATGCTAAAGCGTAAGAGCACCTACTCAAAATGGCTGTCCCTTGTGATGGAACCAAGTGGTCCAACACCCACTTCATACGAGGAGGTCATTCGGTTCTCATACACCACATATCCACTGTCCTCCTGCAAATAGTAACTGTTGGCATCCAGTCCATTCTAAGCCATGCAGAACCACAAGCAGCTACTCACCATCATGCTCGTGCCACATGCAGTGACAGGGAACTGGTATATAGCAAAGGAAGGTGTGGATCCCACAGGACTGCAAGGTGGGTCGCTTCCACCCAGGAGACGGACTGAATCCAGGCTCAAGCGAGGCAGAGTAACATCTCTAGCCACCACTACCACAAACTGACCATCTCTTATACACTGGACAGTCACTGGAAGAAGGCAAAAGAGCAGGTTATTGCTGAGGATCAGTAGAACATGAACACCTTTACATTGACTCGACACTCTTACCTGCCTTCCCATAGTAACACTGCTGTCCGTTAAAGCAGCAGTTGATAGCTTCACACTCAGCACCACTGATACCAGGTGGACCACATTGGATCTGCTCATAATCAGCTACAGCACATTTGTCAAGAGGCTCTGCCTGCGCCACTGGCTGCTTAGTGTGAACCTGCTGAGGAAACTGCTGACTAGCTTGATGTTGAACCTTCTGAGGAAACTGCTGACTAGCTCGCGGTTGAACCCACGGAAGAGACTGCTGACTAGCTTGAACCTGCTGACTAGCTTGCTGTTGACCCCACGGAGGAGACTGCTGACTAGCTTGCTGTTGACCCCACGGAGGAGACTGCTGACTAGCTTGCTGTTGACCCCACGGAGGAGACTGCTGACTAGCTTGCTGTTGACCCCACGGAGGAGACTGCTGACTGGCTTGCTGTTGACCCCACGGAGGAGACTGCTGACTGGCTTGCTGTTGACCCCACGGAGAAGACTGCTGACTGGCTTGCTGTTGACCCCACGGAGGAGACTGCTGACTGGCTTGCTGTTGACCCCACGGAGGAGACTGCTGACTGGCTTGCTGTTGACCCCACGGAGGAGACTGCTGACTGGCTTGCTGTTGACCCCACGGAGGAGACTGCTGACTGGCTTGCTGTTGACCCCACGGAGGAGACTGCTGACTGGCTTGCTGTTGACCCCACGGAGGAGACTGCTGACTGGCTTGCTGTTGACCCCACGGAGGAGACTGCTGACTGGCTTGCTGTTGACCCCACGGAGGAGACTGCTGACTGGCTTGCTGTTGACCCCACGGAGGAGACTGCTGACTGGCTTGCTGTTGACCCCACGGAGGAGACTGCTGACTAGCTTGAACCTGCTGACTAGCTTGCTGTTGACCCCACGGAAGAGACTGCTGACTAGCTTGTTGAACCTGCGGAGGAAACTGCTGACTAGCTTTCTGTTGAACCTGCGGAGAAAACTGTTGACTAGCTTGTTGTTGAAGCCGCTGGTCAGTTTGCTGTAATATCAGAGTTTGAGGCTTCTTGGACGGATAATTCCACTGTGGAACAGCATGACAGAAAGCACAAAACCACACACAAAGTGCCAGAGACTGAACAGCACACCAACTTCCTGCCATTGTTCAACAGCTAGTCACACTGCTGAGATGCTGCTCTTTGGTCTTTTTGTACTCTACAGATTTTGGCTAATTAACGATAATCCCTCCCTCTTCATTAGCAGTCATGATTCTCCAGACTTGCACGAGTGAGAGTTTATGCAACTGGCAGATTCCATTGGTTCTCAAGATTATATGCATGTGATGTTTCTTGATTCCAATTGGTCAGATTTGTCATGTTGAAGACAAATAAAAAGATTAGGCTTGTTTGAGATGAGCAAAATCTGCGCAGAACCGATCACCGGTGATCAGCGCGAGATGCATTCCGGTTAGAAAAGTGTCCGAGGGCGGTCCGCCTTGCTCTGATGTCATGCTGACGTATGACAAAAAACTCTCGCGAGCGAAAGGCGGATGTGTCGGATTCTGCAGACGAGCGCAGCTGCTCTCCACCGACTGCGCGGAGCAAAAGCATGATGGGAAACGACTTGCTGACGACACAGCTTAATGCTTATTGGTTTAAACAACCGTGATGTATGGTTCTTTTTTAAAATGTTTGATTTTAAAACTCTGAGATCATGTTTTTATGTGTGAATATTCCCAAACTCTCTAGCAAAGGCGATCTCTCTGTGGGTTATGTGATTTTGTCATATTTATAAAATATATATATATAAAAACATGTATGTAGGCCTAATTAAAGTCAAAATGATTGATAAACACGTCTTTCGAATGGAAATAAATAACAACAACTTTGGGTGTCTTGTTCATAATATTTATTTTCATATAAAAGTAACAGAACTTAAATTACATCCAGTTTATCAGCAACAAAGCGCACGAGTGTGAATCCCGCGATATCCGCCTTTGATCTCGCAGGTGTCTGATCCACTACGAGAAGAGAGAACTGTCCGGCTTGCCTGCACTTTTTTCACTCCTCCCCTCACTGCAGCCGCCTAGTCTCGGCTGAATTTCAGGCGAGGCGAGGCGCATCTCAAACAAGCCTATTAATTCTCAGTTTTGCTACTGGAGCTTGCCCAAAGTACCTTGGGTAGATGTTTGGTGCATTCAGCTTTGCTTGTAGACGTGCTGAAATGGTAACTAGCATTAGGCAAGGCAAGGCAAGTTTATTTGTATAGCACATTTCAAACACAGTGGCAATTCTAAGTGCTTTACACAGAAATAGAATTCAAATATTCGTAGTGAATAAAATAAAATATTTATATATAGTATAACCCCTATCTGAAGTGGAAGAAAATGGAGAGTCAGGTTTACGTAAAAAATATTTGTCAGGTAACTGTGCATTTAAACATTCCCCTTACAGAAAAATCTTCATGGACTGAACCCCCAGGGCTATCTCTACAGCTCTATCCGTCAAGGCAAGGCAAGGCAAGTTATTTGTATAGCACATTTCATACACAGTGGCAATTCAAAGTGCTTTACACAGAAATGAAATGAAAATATTCGTAAGTGAATTAAAACAGTTATAATAGGAATGAAAATAAATCAAAAATAAAGATGAAAACCCCTATCTGGGGTGGAAGAAAATGGAGAGTCAGGTTTACTTTAAAAATATTTGTCAGGTAACTGTGCGTTTAGACAGTACACTTACAGACAAATCTTCTTGGCCTAACTTGAGGGCGTTCTCTAGATGTTTTACCCGTCAGACCAGATCTAAACGGGTCTTCCTCGCACCAGAGGGAGTACTCATCTTTTGAGTCTGGATTTGAAAGTGGCTGCTGTTCGAGCACATCTGATCTGTTCAGGAAGCTGGTTCAGCTGCGGCTGGCATAAGAGCTAAAAGCAGAATCTCCTTGCTTTGAGTGAACCCTTGGTATTTCTAACTGACTTGATCCTGATGATCTGAGTGATCTGTTGGGTTTGTATTTAATCAGCATATCTGCAATGTATTGAGGTCCTAGGACATTGAGTGATTTATATACAAGTAATAATACTTTATAATCTATTCTAAATGTAACTGGAAGCCAGTGTAAAGACCTGAGGACTGGTGTGATATGGTCATATGTTCTGGTTCTGCTCAGCGTTCTGTATGAGCTGCAGCTCTAATGGTCTTTTTGGGAAGGCCGGTGAGAAGACCATTACAATAGTCCACCCTACTAGAGATGAAAGCATGAACAAGTTTCTCCAAGTCTTGCCTGGAAACAAAGCATCTAATTCTTGATATATTTTTGAGATGATAGTAAGCTGATTTAGTTATTGCTTTGACATGACTACTGAAACTCAGGTCTGACTCCAGAATCACACCCAGATTCCAGACTTGATCTTTAGTTGTCTGACCCCTAGCTTCAAGGTATGCGTTCACCTTGAGAACTTCATCTTTGTTTCCAAATGCAATGAGTTCAGTTTTGTCTTTGTTTAACTGAAGAAAGTTTTGGCACATCCAGTTGTTAACTTCATCAATGCATTTGCACAGGGAGTCAATGGGGCTGTAGTCATTAGGTGATAGGGCTCAGTAGATCTGGGTGTTGTCAGCATAGCTGTGGTCAGCCATTTGGTTCTCTCTCATTATTTGGCTCAGTGGGAGCATGTACAGGTGGAATAGGAGTGGAACAAGAATTGACCCTTGTGGGACTCCGCATGTCATGGATGTCCACTCAGACTTATGGTCACCTATACTCACATAATAACCTCTCCCTTCTAAGTATGACCTGGACCATTTAAGGACCATCCCAGAAAGCCCAACCCAGTTTTCCAGCCTGTCAAGAAGTATGTTGTGAACGACAGTGTCAAATGCAGCACTGAGGTTGCACATTACTACTTTTACAATATCTTCATATGGCAGAAATAGAGTAATATGTAGTTCCAGATTTGGCAACACACTCACAAACCTCCCTAAGCACTTCCCCTCGGGGTAATCCCTGTCACCAGTTTGAAGTGTTCCACAAGTGGACAAGGGAGGTTTATATGGACAGACCCTCGACTCCTTGATTATGACAGAAGGGACGAGTCTACTCATATGTACTTAGGACTTTCCAATTCAACCAGTACATCTGAATCACAGACAGTAGTGAGGAAAGGGCATGAAAAAGTGAATTGAATCAGCCTGTCCACTTGCCCTCAGTTTCTTATTTTAATATCATAACTAGTATTATTAGTATTATTATAACTAGTTTAACCTATTAGCAGTTAAGATTTAACCAATAAAATTTAGTTTAATCTAACTTATGTAACAGACTTTAAACAGTTAGGTAAAGTGAAGAAGAAATTAGATGACTAACTTTTGGTACTAGTTCAAGCGGTTTATGCAACTGGCCACAGACCTAAAGTCTCTAAAAATAACCCCACCCCCCAGCTCAAAACAATTTAGAACCAGTTTATACTTGTATTTAACATGGTCCACGTGTGATCAGATTAAATGCTTTAGTACCAGGTGTAAATAGGTCCTCAGACAACCCCGGTGGGATACATTAGTTAAGGGACTAAAGCAGGTTTTAATTCAATTATAGGTCCAGTCATACCTAAAGACCCAAACAGATAAGTTAAACCCCTAATTAGTCACCATGAAGAACAGGGGCCCTGGTTAGCAACTGGAGCTCTGCAAATAGTTCAGTTCAAAGGCTTGGGCAGAAGCTTGGTTTGTTTAGTTCAAGTTAAGCACCTCAGTTAGACTGCACAACCTTGCTAATGGAACTGGTTTATAGTAGTGAATCCCAATAAATCAAACTGAGAACAGTCATGAAAGAGCTAACTCCAGTCAGAAATCAATGCCAAAGACTAATGTGGATTCAAGAAGTTTATTAAAACAACCAAAGTCACATGACCAGGGTAACTTCTCCACTAGACACCACAGTTTGTCCACTAGAGACGGTCTTGACATGCGTGTCTCTTCCTGTAAGAGAAGGGGTAGAAACATTAGGCATTTAAATACCACTCTCATGGTTCCTGAAGTCAGTTTACAGCAAGCACTCACTTTTCCTAGCGCAGCTTTGCTCACAGGAACCAGAAGAGGGATGGCACACCGCTGTACTACAGTGGATGAAGATCTAACAGAGAGGGAAAAGGGTTAAGCCACAGAAATCACTATAAGACTAATATTAAGGGTTCAGGTAAGGCTGCGGAGCGTACGGTTTCCTGCAGAGGAGCCAGTGATGCTGGATCCACAAATGTGAACATCTTCACAACAAAGCGCTTGTAGTGGGTTGGGAACTGAAGACCAGAAGATCCAGCCACCAATGTGGTCAGGTAACGGTCATCCTGGTAAGGGCATCTGAAAGACAAAGAGGCCGTCAGAGTTGCCTTACAGCACACTAGATGGATAAAGACTGGCCTTACTCACCCATCGACCAGAAGGTCCCATTGGGGTAGACTGAGTGGACTGGGGGTTGATGTCGCCCAGCAACGTCCCAGCATTAGGACAATGTTGGGGTCGGTCCTCTCCAAAATGCGCACCTCAACATACACAGGCTCCCGCAGGACTTTTGTGACCGGATAATCAGCACCACTGTAGTAGGACGTGTACGCCTCGTCCCCTGAGGAAGAACACCAGCATTCAATCAGAAACTGCTGTAACCTGCAGTTTAGAATATACTTATGCACACTTGCCTTCTGCACAGCCTTTGGTGACACATTGACCATTCGCCAGTCTAAGCTCCACTCTGAGGGGTCCAGGAGCAGCTACTGGTGGAGGTGCAGGAACAGTGTTGACCTCCACAACCAGAGCCTCCACAGCAGTAGCAGAGTACCTACACTGGAAGAGAAGCCTGGACAACAAAGTGAGCTTGTAGCATTTGCCAAGGATTAACATTCATGCTAAAGCGTAAGAGCACCTACTCAAAATGGCTGTCCCTTGTGATGGAACCAAGTGGTCCAACACCCACTTCATACGAGGAGGTCATTCGGTTCTCATACACCACATATCCACTGTCCTCCTGCAAATAGTAACTGTTGGCATCCAGTCCATTCTAAGCCATGCAGAACCACAAGCAGCTACTCACCATCATGCTCGTGCCACATGCAGTGACAGGGAACTGGTATATAGCAAAGGAAGGTGTGGATCCCACAGGACTGCAAGGTGGGTCGCTTCCACCCAGGAGACGGACTGAATCCAGGCTCAAGCGAGGCAGAGTAACATCTCTAGCCACCACTACCACAAACTGACCATCTCTTATACACTGGACAGTCACTGGAAGAAGGCAAAAGAGCAGGTTATTGCTGAGGATCAGTAGAACATGAACACCTTTACATTGACTCGACACTCTTACCTGCCTTCCCATAGTAACACTGCTGTCCGTTAAAGCAGCAGTTGATAGCTTCACACTCAGCACCACTGATACCAGGTGGACCACATTGGATCTGCTCATAATCAGCTACAGCACATTTGTCAAGAGGCTCTGCCTGCGCCACTGGCTGCTTAGTGTGAACCTGCTGAGGAAACTGCTGACTAGCTTGATGTTGAACCTTCTGAGGAAACTGCTGACTAGCTCGCGGTTGAACCCACGGAAGAGACTGCTGACTAGCTTGAACCTGCTGACTAGCTTGCTGTTGACCCCACGGAGGAGACTGCTGACTAGCTTGCTGTTGACCCCACGGAGGAGACTGCTGACTAGCTTGCTGTTGACCCCACGGAGGAGACTGCTGACTAGCTTGCTGTTGACCCCACGGAGGAGACTGCTGACTGGCTTGCTGTTGACCCCACGGAGAAGACTGCTGACTGGCTTGCTGTTGACCCCACGGAGGAGACTGCTGACTGGCTTGCTGTTGACCCCACGGAGGAGACTGCTGACTGGCTTGCTGTTGACCCCACAGAGGAGACTGCTGACTGGCTTGCTGTTGACCCCACGGAGGAGACTGCTGACTGGCTTGCTGTTGACCCCACAGAGGAGACTGCTGACTGGCTTGCTGTTGACCCCACGGAGGAGACTGCTGACTAGCTTGAACCTGCTGACTAGCTTGCTGTTGACCCCACGGAAGAGACTGCTGACTAGCTTGTTGAACCTGCGGAGGAAACTGCTGACTAGCTTTCTGTTGAACCTGCGGAGAAAACTGTTGACTAGCTTGTTGTTGAAGCCGCTGGTCAGTTTGCTGTAATATCAGAGTTTGAGGCTTCTTGGACGGATAATTCCACTGTGGAACAGCATGACAGAAAGCACAAAACCACACACAAAGTGCCAGAGACTGAACAGCACACCAACTTCCTGCCATTGTTCAACAGCTAGTCACACTGCTGAGATGCTGCTCTTTGGTCTTTTTGTACTCTACAGATTTTGGCTAATTAACGATAATCCCTCCCTCTTCATTAGCAGTCATGATTCTCCAGACTTGCACGAGTGAGAGTTTATGCAACTGGCAGATTCCATTGGTTCTCAAGATTATATGCATGTGATGTTTCTTGATTCCAATTGGTCAGATTTGTCATGTTGAAGACAAATAAAAAGATTAGGCTTGTTTGAGATGAGCAAAATCTGCGCAGAACCGATCACCGGTGATCAGCGCGAGATGCATTCCGGTTAGAAAAGTGTCCGAGGGCGGTCCGCCTTGCTCTGATGTCATGCTGACGTATGACAAATAACTCTCGCGAGCGAAAGGCGGATGTGTCGGATTCTGCAGACGAGCGCAGCTGCTCTCCACCGACTGCGCGGAGCAAAAGCATGATGGGAAACGACTTGCTGACGACACAGCTTAATGCTTATTGGTTTAAACAACCGTGATGTATGGTTCTTTTTTAAAATGTTTGATTTTAAAACTCTGAGATCATGTTTTTATGTGTGAATATTCCCAAACTCTCTAGCAAAGGCGATCTCTCTGTGGGTTATGTGATTTTGTCATATTTATAAAATATATATATATAAAAACATGTATGTAGGCCTAATTAAAGTCAAAATGATTGATAAACACGTCTTTCGAATGGAAATAAATAACAACAACTTTGGGTGTCTTGTTCATAATATTTATTTTCATATAAAAGTAACAGAACTTAAATTACATCCAGTTTATCAGCAACAAAGCGCACGAGTGTGAATCCCGCGATATCCGCCTTTGATCTCGCAGGTGTCTGATCCACTACGAGAAGAGAGAACTGTCCGGCTTGCCTGCACTTTTTTCACTCCTCCCCTCACTGCAGCCGCCTAGTCTCGGCTGAATTTCAGGCGAGGCGAGGCGCATCTCAAACAAGCCTATTAATTCTCAGTTTTGCTACTGGAGCTTGCCCAAAGTACCTTGGGTAGATGTTTGGTGCATTCAGCTTTGCTTGTAGACGTGCTGAAATGGTAACTAGCATTAGGCAAGGCAAGGCAAGTTTATTTGTATAGCACATTTCAAACACAGTGGCAATTCTAAGTGCTTTACACAGAAATAGAATTCAAATATTCGTAGTGAATAAAATAAAATATTTATATATAGTATAACCCCTATCTGAAGTGGAAGAAAATGGAGAGTCAGGTTTACGTAAAAAATATTTGTCAGGTAACTGTGCATTTAAACATTCCCCTTACAGAAAAATCTTCATGGACTGAACCCCCAGGGCTATCTCTACAGCTCTATCCGTCAAGGCAAGGCAAGGCAAGTTATTTGTATAGCACATTTCATACACAGTGGCAATTCAAAGTGCTTTACACAGAAATGAAATGAAAATATTCGTAAGTGAATTAAAACAGTTATAATAGGAATGAAAATAAATCAAAAATAAAGATGAAAACCCCTATCTGGGGTGGAAGAAAATGGAGAGTCAGGTTTACTTTAAAAATATTTGTCAGGTAACTGTGCGTTTAGACAGTACACTTACAGACAAATCTTCTTGGCCTAACTTGAGGGCGTTCTCTAGATGTTTTACCCGTCAGACCAGATCTAAACGGGTCTTCCTCGCACCAGAGGGAGTACTCATCTTTTGAGTCTGGATTTGAAAGTGGCTGCTGTTCGAGCACATCTGATCTGTTCAGGAAGCTGGTTCAGCTGCGGCTGGCATAAGAGCTAAAAGCAGAATCTCCTTGCTTTGAGTGAACCCTTGGTATTTCTAACTGACTTGATCCTGATGATCTGAGTGATCTGTTGGGTTTGTATTTAATCAGCATATCTGCAATGTATTGAGGTCCTAGGACATTGAGTGATTTATATACAAGTAATAATACTTTATAATCTATTCTAAATGTAACTGGAAGCCAGTGTAAAGACCTGAGGACTGGTGTGATATGGTCATATGTTCTGGTTCTGCTCAGCGTTCTGTATGAGCTGCAGCTCTAATGGTCTTTTTGGGAAGGCCGGTGAGAAGACCATTACAATAGTCCACCCTACTGGAGATGAAAGCATGAACAAGTTTCTCCAAGTCTTGCCTGGAAACAAAGCATCTAATTCTTGATATATTTTTGAGATGATAGTAAGCTGATTTAGTTATTGCTTTGACATGACTACTGAAACTCAGGTCTGACTCCAGAATCACACCCAGATTCCAGACTTGATCTTTAGTTGTCTGACCCCTAGCTTCAAGGTATGCGTTCACCTTGAGAACTTCATCTTTGTTTCCAAATGCAATGAGTTCAGTTTTGTCTTTGTTTAACTGAAGAAAGTTTTGGCACATCCAGTTGTTAACTTCATCAATGCATTTGCACAGGGAGTCAATGGGGCTGTAGTCATTAGGTGATAGGGCTCAGTAGATCTGGGTGTTGTCAGCATAGCTGTGGTCAGCCATTTGGTTCTCTCTCATTATTTGGCTCAGTGGGAGCATGTACAGGTGGAATAGGAGTGGAACAAGAATTGACCCTTGTGGGACTCCGCATGTCATGGATGTCCACTCAGACTTATGGTCACCTATACTCACATAATAACCTCTCCCTTCTAAGTATGACCTGGACCATTTAAGGACCATCCCAGAAAGCCCAACCCAGTTTTCCAGCCTGTCAAGAAGTATGTTGTGAACGACAGTGTCAAATGCAGCACTGAGGTTGCACATTACTACTTTTACAATATCTTCATATGGCAGAAATAGAGTAATATGTAGTTCCAGATTTGGCAACACACTCACAAACCTCCCTAAGCACTTCCCCTCGGGGTAATCCCTGTCACCAGTTTGAAGTGTTCCACAAGTGGACAAGGGAGGTTTATATGGACAGACCCTCGACTCCTTGATTATGACAGAAGGGACGAGTCTACTCATATGTACTTAGGAGTTTCCAATTCAACCAGTACATCTGAATCACAGACAGTAGTGAGGAAAGGGCATGAAAAAGTGAATTGAATCAGCCTGTCCACTTGCCCTCAGTTTCTTATTTTAATATCATAACTAGTATTATTAGTATTATTATAACTAGTTTAACCTATTAGCAGTTAAGATTTAACCAATAAAATTTAGTTTAATCTAACTTATGTAACAGACTTTAAACAGTTAGGTAAAGTGAAGAAGAAATTAGATGACTAACTTTTGGTACTAGTTCAAGCGGTTTATGCAACTGGCCACAGACCTAAAGTCTCTAAAAATAACCCCACCCCCCAGCTCAAAACAATTTAGAACCAGTTTATACTTGTATTTAACATGGTCCACGTGTGATCAGATTAAATGCTTTAGTACCAGGTGTAAATAGGTCCTCAGACAACCCCGGTGGGATACATTAGTTAAGGGACTAAAGCAGGTTTTAATTCAATTATAGGTCCAGTCATACCTAAAGACCCAAACAGATAAGTTAAACCCCTAATTAGTCACCATGAAGAACAGGGGCCCTGGTTAGCAACTGGAGCTCTGCAAATAGTTCAGTTCAAAGGCTTGGGCAGAAGCTTGGTTTGTTTAGTTCAAGTTAAGCACCTCAGTTAGACTGCACAACCTTGCTAATGGAACTGGTTTATAGTAGTGAATCCCAATAAATCAAACTGAGAACAGTCATGAAAGAGCTAACTCCAGTCAGAAATCAATGCCAAAGACTAATGTGGATTCAAGAAGTTTATTAAAACAACCAAAGTCACATGACCAGGGTAACTTCTCCACTAGACACCACAGTTTGTCCACTAGAGACGGTCTTGACATGCGTGTCTCTTCCTGTAAGAGAAGGGGTAGAAACATTAGGCATTTAAATACCACTCTCATGGTTCCTGAAGTCAGTTTACAGCAAGCACTCACTTTTCCTAGCGCAGCTTTGCTCACAGGAACCAGAAGAGGGATGGCACACCGCTGTACTACAGTGGATGAAGATCTAACAGAGAGGGAAAAGGGTTAAGCCACAGAAATCACTATAAGACTAATATTAAGGGTTCAGGTAAGGCTGCGGAGCGTACGGTTTCCTGCAGAGGAGCCAGTGATGCTGGATCCACAAATGTGAACATCTTCACAACAAAGCGCTTGTAGTGGGTTGGGAACTGAAGACCAGAAGATCCAGCCACCAATGTGGTCAGGTAACGGTCATCCTGGTAAGGACATCTGAAAGACAAAGAGGCCGTCAGAGTTGCCTTACAGCACACTAGATGGATAAAGACTGGCCTTACTCACCCATCGACCAGAAGGTCCCATTGGGGTAGACTGAGTGGACTGGGGGTTGATGTCGCCCAGCAACGTCCCAGCATTAGGACAATGTTGGGGTCGGTCCTCTCCAAAATGCGCACCTCAACATACACAGGCTCCCGCAGGACTTTTGTGACCGGATAATCAGCACCACTGTAGTAGGACGTGTACGCCTCGTCCCCTGAGGAAGAACACCAGCATTCAATCAGAAACTGCTGTAACCTGCAGTTTAGAATATACTTATGCACACTTGCCTTCTGCACAGCCTTTGGTGACACATTGACCATTCGCCAGTCTAAGCTCCACTCTGAGGGGTCCAGGAGCAGCTACTGGTGGTGGTGCAGGAACAGTGTTGACCTCCACAACCAGAGCCTCCACAGCAGTAGCAGAGTACCTACACTGGAAGAGAAGCCTGGACAACAAAGTGAGCTTGTAGCATTTGCCAAGGATTAACATTCATGCTAAAGCGTAAGAGCACCTACTCAAAATGGCTGTCCCTTGTGATGGAACCAAGTGGTCCAACACCCACTTCATACGAGGAGGTCATTCGGTTCTCATACACCACATATCCACTGTCCTCCTGCAAATAGTAACTGTTGGCATCCAGTCCATTCTAAGCCATGCAGAACCACAAGCAGCTACTCACCATCATGCTCGTGCCACATGCAGTGACAGGGAACTGGTATATAGCAAAGGAAGGTGTGGATCCCACAGGACTGCAAGGTGGGTCGCTTCCACCCAGGAGACGGACTGAATCCAGGCTCAAGCGAGGCAGAGTAACATCTCTAGCCACCACTACCACAAACTGACCATCTCTTATACACTGGACAGTCACTGGAAGGGCAAAAGAGCAGGTTATTGCTGAGGATCAGTAGAACATGAACACCTTTACATTGACTCGACACTCTTACCTGCCTTCCCATAGTAACACTGCTGTCCGTTAAAGCAGCAGTTGATAGCTTCACACTCAGCACCACTGATACCAGGTGGACCACATTGGATCTGCTCATAATCAGCTACAGCACATTTGTCAAGAGGCTCTGCCTGCGCCACTGGCTGCTTAGTGTGAACCTGCTGAGGAAACTGCTGACTAGCTTGATGTTGAACCTTCTGAGGAAACTGCTGACTAGCTCGCGGTTGAACCCACGGAAGAGACTGCTGACTAGCTTGAACCTGCTGACTAGCTTGCTGTTGACCCCACGGAGGAGACTGCTGACTAGCTTGCTGTTGACCCCACGGAGGAGACTGCTGACTAGCTTGCTGTTGACCCCACGGAGGAGACTGCTGACTAGCTTGCTGTTGACCCCACGGAGGAGACTGCTGACTGGCTTGCTGTTGACCCCACGGAGAAGACTGCTGACTGGCTTGCTGTTGACCCCACGGAGGAGACTGCTGACTGGCTTGCTGTTGACCCCACGGAGGAGACTGCTGACTGGCTTGCTGTTGACCCCACGGAGGAGACTGCTGACTGGCTTGCTGTTGACCCCACGGAGGAGACTGCTGACTGGCTTGCTGTTGACCCCACGGAGGAGACTGCTGACTGGCTTGCTGTTGACCCCACGGAGGAGACTGCTGACTGGCTTGCTGTTGACCCCACGGAGGAGACTGCTGACTGGCTTGCTGTTGACCCCACAGAGGAGACTGCTGACTGGCTTGCTGTTGACCCCACGGAGGAGACTGCTGACTGGCTTGCTGTTGACCCCACAGAGGAGACTGCTGACTGGCTTGCTGTTGACCCCACGGAGGAGACTGCTGACTAGCTTGAACCTGCTGACTAGCTTGCTGTTGACCCCACGGAAGAGACTGCTGACTAGCTTGTTGAACCTGCGGAGGAAACTGCTGACTAGCTTTCTGTTGAACCTGCGGAGAAAACTGTTGACTAGCTTGTTGTTGAAGCCGCTGGTCAGTTTGCTGTAATATCAGAGTTTGAGGCTTCTTGGACGGATAATTCCACTGTGGAACAGCATGACAGAAAGCACAAAACCACACACAAAGTGCCAGAGACTGAACAGCACACCAACTTCCTGCCATTGTTCAACAGCTAGTCACACTGCTGAGATGCTGCTCTTTGGTCTTTTTGTACTCTACAGATTTTGGCTAATTAACGATAATCCCTCCCTCTTCATTAGCAGTCATGATTCTCCAGACTTGCACGAGTGAGAGTTTATGCAACTGGCAGATTCCATTGGTTCTCAAGATTATATGCATGTGATGTTTCTTGATTCCAATTGGTCAGATTTGTCATGTTGAAGACAAATAAAAAGATTAATTCTCAGTTTTGCTACTGGAGCTTGCCCAAAGTACCTTGGGTAGATGTTTGGTGCATTCAGCTTTGCTTGTAGACGTGCTGAAATGGTAACTAGCATTAGGCAAGGCAAGTTTATTTGTACAGCACATTTCAAACCCATGGCAATTCTAAGTGCTTTACACAGAAATAGAATTCAAATATTCGTAGTGAATAAAATAAAATATTTATATATAGTATAACCCCTATCTGAAGTGGAAGAAAATGGAGAGTCAGGTTTACGTAAAAAATATTTGTCAGGTAACTGTGCATTTAAACATTCCCCTTACAGAAAAATCTTCATTGACTGAACCCCCAGAGCTATCTCTACAGATCTATCCGTCAAGGCAAGGCAAGGCAAGTTTATTTGTATAGCACATTTCATACACAGTCCCAGCTAACACAAATACATGACTGTTACGTAGCTGCAACGTAATCTGCTGACTAAACTTTCGTTGTGGTGGCATAACTAGTTACGTTGTGGCTACTGGAAAAGGGAAATTCCCGGATACGTTGTCACAACGTAACTTTGTAACGTTGCCAGTTAGTGACTGCAACGTAGTCGGATCAATAGTTGTGTGACGGATCAATAGTTAACGTCACGGATCAATAGTTGTGTGTTGGTAATCAGTTGGTAATTTTTATAATTATTTATTTTTCAATAGGCGGACATGCTGTAGTTTATCTTAATTTATGTCCTCATTTGCCCAAACTAATTTAAAGGCTATTTCAATAGCTGTGAATGACGAATGCAGACTCAAAGTGACTTCAGTTCATTTATTTTGAAAAACACAAAAACGAACTATAAAACACACCCAAATTATTAAACAAAAACATAGGACATACAGCGGAACATGAATGAAAGCATTCAAGATGCTCTGTGCTCAGCATTATAAACATAACGTATATGCTATGCTAGCGACGTACCATTTGCTAGGTGACATTTCAAATGATTCAGGAGATACCAAAGAGGTATAAATAGTAACAAAAATACTTGAAGGAGACTGTAGGTTATGTTACTCAACCAATCTGACGCCGTTGTTGAAGTTTTTTTTATTTATTTTTTAGATAACTTGCGATAAAACAGAGAGAAATGTCGACGCTGTCCTCTCCAGCTGTTTCTGTTTGTGTTTACGGTTACCATGGCAACTCTCAACGGCCACCAGGCAAGCGCGTTCTCATTCTGTATCGGTTGATCTGTTAGATGTAGACAGGCCATGTCTGTCATTATTCCAAAGTTTTCTATGAAATATTATGTAATAAAAAGTTTAACACTCCTGAAAAAAATTACTATTGTTAATAATAATATTGATAATAATATTGCCTAATGTGCCTAATAATAATGCCTCTTCAGTTGTGGAGGCCCGCGCTGGTCACGTCACTGTATTTAAAAAGATTGTTCATATTCTTAATTGTTGAAAAGAAAAATTTAACTTAAAGGGAATTTCAATCTTGTGTTTGACGTTTAATTACACAGTTTAAATGGCAAATTCTGATAATAAGAACATAATAAATCAGAACATAAAGAACCTGCAAATGATGGTAATGAAATTACGAGCAGGTGACGTTGCATTTATGATGCCAGTAAGTCATGGAATTACCAATATATTACGAATTTAGTATGTATCTGGGACGTCCTTGGTTATCTAATAACGTTAGGAGATCGTACTGGCGACGTTGTGTGTTGGTAATTTGATGGTAATGATATTACAGGCATGCAACGTTGTAGTTACGTTGTCATTGAGTCATAAAATTACCAAAATATTACGTGTGGAGTACGTATCTGAACGTTGTTGGTAATCTTGTAACATCCAGAGATCGTACTGACAAGGTTGTGAAAAGGTAATTTTATGGTAAGGAAATTACAGACAAACAACGTTGAGACTACGTTGTCAGTTGGTAAGTCATGAAATTACCAAAAAGTCCGAATAAATTACGTAACTGTTACGTTGTGTGTTAGCTGGGAATGCTTTTTTTGCAGGGGCGATTTATAGACAGTAACGTTAAATTGATTTTTTTTTGCCCACAATTTGGAAATAAATAAATAAAATAAATCTGTTTTAAATTTAAATAAATAAATAAAAATGTTTGTAGTGCTGTCATCAGCCATGTCTAAAAGCTGAAGACAGCATGATTATTATTATTTTTTACAGATTTATTTATTTAAAAATCTGCAACAGGTACAGGTTAGTTTAGGCTAATGTCAATGGTAGGCTACCCGCTGGGATAACTGAGCAGCCCATTATTCCACTAACAACTCATTTGAACGCATACCCTATGTAACGTGATGTAGGCCTATAAACGCTGAAATAATTAAAATAATACCGTTAACACCATGATCTCATTACAAAAAAATACTCTTGCCCTTACTTACCTTTTTGAAGATGTTCGCGCATCAGGTGAACTGGGCGAACTGAGCCTCGCTGGTGACTTCATTGTCGTTAAAGATGATGCGTGGTATTTGGACGCATCTGCTCTCCACTGAAGCTAATGGGAAAGATTGGTGTATCATATGCACACAAAATTGGACTTTGGCGTATGCATTACACGCACTTAGAAAGTGTAAAGTCGTGTCATTTATACGCAGACTAATGAGAACGGGTTGGTACTACACAATCTCATGACAATGACCGGTGTCACTGTGGCAACCCAAATTGAGCCCCCTATGAGGAAACAAGCTTATAAATCACACAGAATACTTTTTTTTTTATATATATATATAATAATGCAGAAATTTTTCTGTGATGGTAGGTTTAGGGTAGGCTTAGTGTAAGGGTATGGAATACACAGTTTGTACAGAATAAAACCATTACGTCTATGGAGAGTCCCCACAAAGATAGCGAACCAGACAAGAATGTATTGAGTATTATAAAGGTATAACTATAAGGATATAACTATACTAGATATGATCTAGATATTGCAATTACCAGTACATAGTATGTACATGCAGAACTGGACTGTAAAATAAAGTTCTACCAGACTAACAATGTGCAACAAGTTACCAACAAAGTTTAATGTTAGAGTTATGACTTTGTTCAAATCTAAGCACCACTAAAAAGGTTTTTTT
The DNA here is from genome assembly GCF_949357685.1 of Gobio gobio. Lineage (NCBI taxonomy): Eukaryota > Metazoa > Chordata > Actinopteri > Cypriniformes > Gobionidae > Gobio > Gobio gobio. The sequence goes on along the minus strand of NC_137100.1, from coordinate 16,020,658 downwards.
TTTTTTTTTTGTGTGTGTGTGCAAAATTAGGTATTTCTAACTTTGTACTAAATGTGATTGGTCTTGTACCTTTTTTTTTGTTTTGTTTTTTAATGCATTGATAATTGAGAAATACATTGGCCGGAAAAAAACACCCGCAAATTAAATTACTCATTAATTAAATCACCCTCATTTTATTCCAAGAGAGAATAAACTTTCTGAGAGCTTTCTGTCCCTCTATTGACAGCTATGCAGCTACCACTTTGACTCTTCAAAAAGTTCATAAAGAGACAGTAAAACGAACCCATATGAATTAAGCAGTTTAGTCCAAATGAAAAGACTTGATCGCTTTATATGATGAACAGATTTAATTTAGACTTTTATTTACAGATAAACAATTATCAGTGAACATAAACAGAATCTCAATCAACCCAGACGCACTTGAACAAACCTCTTGTGGAAGCTCAAACGTGCTGCCTAACACAAGAATGAACTTCATTTGTTCTTGCGGAAGCTCAAACGTGCTGTGTAATACGAGAATCCTCATTGGTTCTTGCGGAAGCTCAAACGTGCTGCGTAACACGAGAATCCTCATTGGTTCTCTGACTTCAAATGAACATGCTTGAGCTTCTGTTTACCACAACGGATGTGAGTTGATGAATGCTTACATGTGAATAAAAGCCTAAATTCAATCTGTTCATCATCTTCAGAAAATGTTGGACTAAACCGCTTAATTCATACAATCTCTTTATGAACTTTTTGAAGTTTCATTAGTTCTTAGTTGTGTAGCTGTCAATGGAAGGACAGAAATCTCTCCGATTTCATCAAAAAGACCCTTATTTGTGTCCTGAAGATGAACGAAAGTCTTATGGGTTTGGAACAACATGAGGGTGAGTCATTAATGACAGAATTTTCATTTTTAGGTGAACTATCCCTTTAACCCTTTAAGACCTAAGGGTATTTTTACAATTAATTTTCCGCCTGGTTTTATTTACTAAAAAAGCTTGTAAAACATCAACCCTGTTGTGCACAGACAATTGACACACCTTTTTTTTCAAGACAAGTTGCACTGTCAGTATATTTGTGTTGCATTGATGTCACCTGAATGTAAAATAAGTTATGGGACCATAAAGACAAATGAAAACATAAAACGGAAATTGAATCACTCAAATATTTATTGAAAACACACACAAATAAATAAAAGCTAAGCATATTTCCTCTGGAAAACAGTTTGTTCAAGTCTTTGGAGTCCTGGAACTCATGAATAAACATGATAACTTATACAGAACCAAAACTATTTACATTTTTCAAAAAAAAGTCCAGGCGCTTTTGGCCTCTTTGGATTTTGGATATTTACTGGATTTTTTCCTCAAACTTTCTCCACAAAACTGCAGCGCCTCTCTCTCTCTCTCTCTCCTCAACACTAGCCGTGCGTCTCTATCTCTCCACAATAACAGAGCTGTGGTTCATGCGTAATGACGCACACCAACGTGGATGACGGATCAGCCTGTCATTGGTCAAACCCTCATCCAAAATGGCAGCTAGCATCGCGCTAGCGGCAAAAATGACGGCAAATTTATAAACTATGGACATCAAGTGGATATATCTTGGATGTAAGCGTTTTGATTTATTGCTGAACAACTCCAAAAAGATGCACATGTTCCAGGCTGGATAGAAAACCTTCTGTAAAGGCTACAAAGACACCAAAGACACCCCCGTGATGGCTAGCTCGTTAGCTTTCTGCTGGAAAAACGGTAAGAAAATCGATAAAAGTTTCATGAAATAATATAGATATTTATCGGAGGTGCCGTGTGACGTCGTGGGCGATGCCGTCGGGCTCTGAGGGTTAAGAAAAGATCTTCATCAGTTTGAAAACATATGCTGCAAATGTGCACAAGCACAACACAGCCAAATACAGAAAAGCGCTGCAAATAGCACAGACCACAATGGGAATGTTTCAAGGGGACCAAACCGCTTATTGTTCAATGTCTACTCATCAATGGTGTTGTCGATGAACTGAAAGTGAGTTTGTTTATTTTAACATCCTGATCATATGTGCATTGTATTTGCAGCGCATTTCTTTATTTAGTTGCCTTGTGAGTATTTGCAGCACATGTGTTAAACTAATGAAGATGTTTTTTTTCAATTGTTGGTTGTTATGGAACAGAGACTCACAACCAGGAATAATGTAAATATAAAAGAGTTTGATAACAGAAGGTTATGGAGATGAATATGTAAGTATATCAGAGATGAGGGATGGTAGCTGAATGGAGAATGAGAATACTGACAGTCTCTATTATTGTAGGATGATGTGGAGATTGTGGAAGGCGAGGGTGACGGAAACGGAAAGCAATGCACACACCTCGATGACAGGAAGGGAATCCGGGAATGGATAAGGAGACTAGGAACAGACACGGAGGACCAGGGAGACACAGGAGATATCCAGGAGGTATGTAATCTTCGTGTGAAGCTGGTAGGAAATAGCGAGTGGGTGAGTCCTTACTCAAACGAGACCAGACAGTGAGTGAACGTGAGGTGTATGCTTATGTGTCCGTGCTGATGAGGATCAGGTGCGGGTGATTTAGTACTCTTGTGATCTGGAGCGTTGGAGCATTGGGTGGTGGTGGAGCCTGGCTGATCTCTGACAGTACCCCCCCTCTCCATGGCCTGCTCCTGTGGGCCGAGGACCCCAACGTCACAGTGGTCGACCTCTCCCTCGAGGTGCCGGTCAGTCTGGGTGAGAATCGTGGAACGTGGCAAGGAGGTTCCATAGCCCTCCCAGTCCACCAGATACTCCAGACAACCACCACGGCGCCGGGAGTCCAAGATTTCCCGCACCGTGAAGACTGCTCCATCCTCCAGAATCAACGGAAGGGGGGGGGGTTCCTCTGTCTGGCCTGGCTATGTGGAAGGAACAGAAACAGGTTAGTGGAATGGTTTGAGGAGTGAAACATGGAATGTGGGGTGAATTCTGTAGTGTGCAGGTAGTTGGAGGTGGTAGGTGACTGGATTGATCTGCCGGAGGATGGTGAAGAGGCCAACATATCTAGGACTCAACTTCTTGTAGGGCAGGCGCAGTTTGATGTCCCGTGTGGAGAGCCAAACCTTCTGGCCCGGCTGGAAGGTGGTTGGTTCAGATCTCCTAGTGTCTGCCTGGGTCTTCTGCCGTGCGCAAATCTTTCAGGGGAATCAGACAGCAAGATTTAGAGAATCGATCAACAATAATGAGAATACAGGTGTTACCATCAGAAGGATCAGATCTGTGGTGAAGTCTACTCCTAGGTGTGACCAGGGGCATTGAGGAACGGGCAAAGGGAGGAGCTTGCTGGATGGAAGATGACGTGGACTCTTGGAGATGGCGCAGTCTGTACATCCACTGACCGCTCTCGCCATGTTAGGCGACCAGAAGCATTCTTGTAGCCGTGAGAGAGTGTCGTTGGCCCCTGGGTGGTCAGTACCCACAGACGTATATGTCAAGTGTAGGAGAGGAATGCGTTGGGACCTGGGCACATACGTCCTTCCTGATGGACACCCCGGCGGAGTAGGTTCCGCTGCATTGGAGGAGGGAGGTTGTTGATGGATGGACCCCTGGATGGGGCTAAGGAGGATGTTCTGGGGCAGGATGAGCTCGGGATCTTCAGATTTTTTCATCGGGAGCATGGAGACATGAGAGAGCGTCTGCTCTGAGGTTCTTGGTTCCTGGCCGATATGAGATTATGACGTTGAAACGAGTGAAGAACAAAGCCCATCTAGCTTGCCTTGGGTTGAGCCATTTAACATCCCAGAGATATTGAAGATACTTGTGATCAGGGAGCACCATGACTTTCTCCTTAGCACCCTCCAACCAGTGTCTCCACTCCTCCAGGGATAGCTTGATAGCCAGCAGTTCACGGTTCCCAATGTCGTAATTGACCTCCGCCGGGGATAGCTTCTTAGAGAAGAAGGCTGGATGGAGTCGCGCTGGGTTCCCCCGCTGCTGCGAAAGCACCGCTCCTATCCCGGTGGTGGAAGCATCAACTTCTACGATAAAGGGCTTGTTGGGGTCTGGATGGACCAGGAGCGGTGCGCTGGTGAAGGGCATCCTTGAGGCTCTGCAAAGGCTGGGTGGCGGCTGGTGTCCAGGACAGAGACTTGGGTGGATATAGCCCTGTTGGAGAGCCTCTTCCACGTACTCCTCCATGGCCTTCCGTTCGGGAATCGAGAGAGGGTAGATCTTCCCGTGGGGCACTGGCTCACCTGGAAGGAGGTTGATGGCACAGTCCCATGGCCGGTGTGGAGGCAACGACGACGCCCGTTTGGGGCAGAACACATCACTGAAGGGGGCGTAACAGGAGGGAATGTCAATGGATTGTTATTCAGCTGGACTTTCGATGGAGGTGGAATTAACTGGAAGTGTCGTGACAGGTAGAGGTAGGTAAGGGAAGTATCCTGGGAAACAGCAGTCACCCCACTTCAGGACCTCCCCAGATGTCCAGGAGATTACGGGGTCATGTTGCACTAGCCACGGGCGCCCTAAGATGATACCAGCGGTGGAATTCTCCAGAACCAGGAAGGAGATGGATTTGGTGTGCAACTGACCCACTTGCAACTGGACAGGATCCACAAAGTAACTTGATAATGGGTCTCTGTGGATCTCCTCTGGAGGTTGAGCTGGCAGCAGAGGAAGTCGGAGATGAAGTTCCCGGCTGACCCAGAGTCGAGGAGAGCGGATACTGATAGAGAGACATAAGAGGCAGTAATGATTACTTTGGTAGTGTGTGGTTTCATATTAACTGTCTCTGACTGGATGACACTCACAATGGTGCGTGGTGGACGGATGGCACAGGCGGTGATGAGATGTCCTCCAGCTCCACAGTAAATAAAGAGACCCTGGGTCAGCCTCTTCTGCCGCTCAGTGGGAGTGAGCTGAGTGGTGTCCAGTTGCATGGGCTCTGGTTCTGGAGAGCTAGTCCTGCATACGGCGATCAGTGCTGAGAGAGAGATGGATGAATTGTTCTAGTCCGATGGCATCGCCGTATGCAGCGAGATGCAGTCGCAGCCTAGGATTGAGTCCTAGACAATAGGTGGTGAGGAGCGAGCGCTCATTCCATCCGCTGGCTGCAGCAAGGGTCCTGAACTGAAGAGCATAATCAGGCAGAGGCATTTTCCGTTGTTGGAGATGATACAATTGCTCACCGATAGAAGAATCGCTGTTGGGAACTCCAAACACATCATGGAAGTGTGTAGTGAAATTCTTTAGCATTTGAGTTACGCTGCTGTCTTGATCCCAGATTGTTCTGGCCCACTGGAGTGCTCGCCCCATCAATAAGGAAATCATAAAGGTGACCTTGGACTTCTCCGTGGGGAAGCGGTGTGACTGCATCTCTTAGTGGCCAGTGAACATTGCAGGAGGAATCCATCGCAGTCCCCCTCGGCGCTGAATTGGCCACGGGACTGGCGGCCACTGGTGGTGAAGGAGTGGCGGTGTTCGTGTATGCGGAAGTGGTGCCACCAAGTGCTCGCTTAAGCGCATCCACAATCTCCTGAAACGGATCCAGGGTACTCATGTTGCTGTTTTGGTCTGGTCTTCTGTTATGGAACAGAGACTCACAAGCAGAAATAATGTAAATATAAAATAGCTTATTAATAAGTATATCAGAGATGAGGGATGGTAGCTGAATGGAGAATTAGAATACTGACAGTCTGTTATTGTAGGATGATGTGGAGATTTTAGATGGCGATGTTGACGGAAACCAGTGCACACACCTCGATGACAGGAAGGGAGTCCGGGAATGGAGAAGAAGACGAGGAACAGACACAGAGGACCAGGAAGAAAAAGGAGACACGATGACACAGGAGATTTCAGGAGGTAGGTAATCTTCGTGTGACGCAGGTAAGTAATACGAGTGGGTGAGTCCTTACTCAAACAAGACCAGACAATGAGTGAATGTGAGGTGTGTGCTTATATGTGTCCATGCTGATGAGGAGATGAGGTGCAGGTGTGGGTGATTTAGTACTCTGGTGATCTGGAGCGTTGTGATTGGGTGGTGGAGCCTGGCTGATCTCTGACACTGGTGTTTTGTCTATTTGCATGTGTTTTCTTCTGTTGCAACGTGTTGAGCTCTCTTGGCCACTGATATAGATTTGTAAAGGATAAAACATGTCTTACATGTCATACATGTCTTAAATATCTATACATATTTAAGTATTATCTTAAATACATTCTCTATTCTTGGAAAAGACATGAGGTCACAATGTAAAACTGCCAAAATGGACAAAATTGCTCCACTCTACAACACATGGTTAAGATGGAAAAATATAAAATTTTGTCAACTCAGTCAGGTTTTATGACAGAGTTGAATTGTAGCTAAGCTAATGGAGTTGATAAGTGCTCACAAAACCCTTTAGTGATATAATACATATTTATTTTTTTGCATTTGGGGAATTATTCTAAAATTGTTTCATGATTTTATTTACATACTGTATATATTTGGCCTGATTTACATGCCTTGTAGGGGAGACTGGAGATGGTTGTAACACTTTTTGTTTGAGCATCATTTACTCAGTGGTTGTTTGTGCTAGATGTCTCAAATATCGATACATTGTAGCCTAACCCTCTGCTACAAATCACATATTATGTGAGTTAATGTCAAATACAAAGAGCTCAGTTGTTACAATCTACCCCACTACTGGGGTGAGTTGTAACACCAGCTGGGAATAGATGTAACACTGAGGGGTAATTTGCTGAAATAACACCTACACTGTAAAAAACACAACTTGAAAAAAGTTGAAATTACTGATTTTGTTGTGTTGGTTCAGCAAAAATTCACACACTGTAAAAATCACAAATTGAAAAAGAGTTGAAAAGACGGATTTTGTTTTATTGGTTCAGCAAAAATCCACACTGTAAAAATCTTGTACAACAACAAAAATCTTAGTACTAATTTCCCTTAACTTTTTCTTGTTGACTCAACTTTTGTTAATAACAGTTATACGAACTGAAAATAAGTTGTCTGTGACACAAAATAATTTTTTAGTTGAGTCAACTTGATATTATTTGTTTTTTGGAGAGGTGCAACTATTCTGTAACAAATATTTTGTAGTTGAGCCAATTCAGCAATTTTTGTCTATTGGAAACAGAAGTTCTTATTAAGAATTAAGCGGTTCCGATGTAGAATTTTTTGATTGAAAATGTTTGGTCACCATTTTGGTGATGAGTGTTTCCTTTAGTTGGGCAGTTTGACTCTTGTGGTTTTTGTAACAGTGTTTAACAAAACGCTTAATTTGTTGCAAAGAAAGCCGTAACCAATGATCAGATCTAGATAACAGCATTATAAAGTGGAGTATTGTACTACTTTATTCCTGTTTGAAAGTGATTATGTATGAATAATATATTATATTTACCAGCAAAAGTTTTGTGCAGCAGATCAGTCATTCTGAATTTTGAATTTTAAATGCATTGTGGGATTTTTTTTTAGACACACACACAGACATCAAGAATCAGCATATGAATCTCAACAATGGTGACATATTTCATGCCGCAATGCGTGCTGGGAGCCATAATTTTAATAGTTTGTTGGCTCCCAGCACGCATTGCGGCATGAAGCATGTCACCATTGTTGAGATTCTTATGCTGATTCTTCATGTCTGTGTGTGGCAAAAGCTACGGGAAATTGGTACTAAGAATTTTTTTGTTGTACAACCTTAAACATTTTTATAGTGTACATGATACATTTTTTTAAATAAACATCATTGAAGAACAAAACAAAAAAAAACTGTTTTGAACAATTTAATCTGACAAAAAAAACAAACATTATATTGTAATTTTTAGAACATTAAATCTTGCGCAAAAGAATTGCTGTGCGTTTGTGTGAGTGTAAGTGCTGTGGCCTGTTGCACAAAGCTGGTTTCAGTTGCTACCCAGGTAAGTTAGAGATTAGTTTGAGCAAACTCTGGTTTTTCGCGCTCAAGAAGGTGGATTGGTTTTTAGCAGTGTTATTCACCATCGTAACTTACACTACACCGCTAACCTGTTCTGGAGCAGGTTTTATTCTGGGTTAGGGATCGCAAACCCAAACTGGACCAATCAGCTGCAAGTAAAGATGCAATAAAGCCACACCTCCTGTACCTCTCGTTCCAAATTCAAGCAGTTTATAGTGAAAAAACTTTAGAGACAAAATTGCTCGTCTTCTGGTACTAATTATTCATTATATTTAAATTATATGAATTATAATTACTTTTAATCCATATAATATATTCATATAATTATTATATTAATTGACAAGTAGCCAAATATTAATATTAATATAAATATAATACATACATTCATAATTCTTTGACAACGTGTTTTCATTTGAGCTCTTTGTGAACCTATAATTATTAGGCATATTTCTTTGATTCACATCATGTATTGATGTAGTCAGATATTCTTTCAGTTGCCTTCTCAAACTTTCGCTGCAGCAGCAGTGTTTATTCCTGCTTTGTAAACGCATTTAATATCCTGATAATTTTCTTTAGAAGAGAAGTGAATTGCACTATCTCTTTTGCGAGAAGTGAATCAAACGGACACTGTGATTGGCTGTTTACCGCACGTGTCACACTTTCAGGTGCACGCGCTTCAGAGTTAATCACAAACTCTGGATTAAACCTGAGTTGACAGAGAACGTTTATACCAAGCTTTGAGAGACCGTTGAACGTGATCTACACCAGGTTGGATTTATCTGGATTTGTCAACTCTAAACCTACTCTAAAACTCAGAGTTTGTTCAGCTAGCTTCATGCAACAGGCCTCTGTATTCCTGTCACATAAGGGTTCAATCACTAGCTATGTTTCCAAGATCCACCTATTTTTATGTACATTTTGAGATATTGCATAAAAAACGCTGGATGGAAACATCAAGATGCTCATTCTTATAATATGCACAAAAAATCTTGTGCGTTCAATTGATGCAGATCATTTTTAGCTGGTAAGAAGACATGAGCATAAACTATGATGGAAACACATTTACTGAATAAATCCCTCGATACACAACAAAAAAACGCAATTGATTTTGCCTCGACACAGGATTGGATACTCATTGGAATCCTCATAGGGGTTGGTTGTAACATTTTAAATAAACTGTTACAACTATCCCCACACCTAACAGCCATAGCTTAGCTAATTGTTTTAGCATGTGTTTTGTAAGTTAGCATAAATACAAAGCATCAAATTAAACTAGAGAAATAGCGTCTTCAGGTCATGTTAAATAAGCTAAATAATTCTATTTAAAAGCCTACAATTCAACGATTGCTAGGCAAAAAATTATCCTAATGAAAAATGTTACTTTCTTTCCTGAAAATCAATTTTTTTGGTCATAAAATCTACAAATATGCTCACAGTCACATTATTTCTCCTGTGAACTTTAAAAGAAGATGGAAGTGTATGATCTACTGCAGACTTGCAGACATGCCCACACAAACACACACACACACACACACACACACACACACACACACACACACACACACACACACACACCTGTTTGTAAGGCTGTCTTTGTAAGGACGTTCATTAATATAGTGCAATCCCTAGCCTCTTACCTTAAGCATCACAACTAACCTAACCCTATAACTTTTATCAACACCGTCAGTATTTAACACCACCAGATGAAGGTTTTATTCTTTGTTTTTCAATTTATTGTGATAAAATATTAAAACATCAACTGAACTACATGATATTGTCTCTTATGTACCTAAGCACATTAGTTATATGCTTGATATTTTTTAAAAAGGAGGGTAGAGAATTAAGAAATTTAGGAACTGGATTGTTCATAAAAAAATAAAGAATGTATTTTATCACTTAGATCCTCTACTGTACACAATTATTACATATTCTGAATATTACATATTCTGAATATTACATATTCTGTATATTACATATTCTGAATGTTCCGATCCTATCTGACTTCTGACCTGTAATGCTGCCTGAATCATAATCATTGATTGTGATTGTCATTGGCCAGAGGAGAACTGGCACCCTGACTGAGCCTTGGTTCCACCCAAGGTTTTTTTCTCCATTCTGTCACCTGATGGAGTTTTGGTTCCTTGCCACTGTCGCCTTTGGCTTTTGGCTTATTTAGTTGGGAACACTAAATATTCAACAATATTATTGATCTGCCTCCATCACTGAACTTACTTAAGCTGGACTAAGAACCTATTTTCTTCTAGATCTGCTGCGCAGCCAAAACAAACTTTGTAGCATTATTTTCCTGTTATTACTGTACAGCTGCTTTGAAACAATCTGTACTATAAAAAAGTGCTATATACTGTAAATAAAGGGGACTTGACTTATCTTGACTATTACATAATTGAAGACTTCACACTGTTGTTAGATGGATCAAATTAAACATTTTTAGAGTTGACACAAATTAAATTATGATGTAAATACATGTAAAAAAAAATAATAATTAAAATAAATCATAGCCTGTTCATAGTCTGTTACATGGTCCTTTAGCTTTGTCTACAAATATATAAATTCATAAAAACTAACATCTAAACCTAATCTAAACTAAAATGTTTTGTCCCCAATTCCTATTTAATGTGTGATGTCAGTATATTGATATTTCATCAACCCCAGAGACAGTGAGGATCCCTTAGACCATGTGTGTAATATTCTATTACTATGGACTCCTGCTGCACATAATATCCTATTAATGAACACTCTAAATTCAAAGGCAGACACTCATTTTGTGGGCAGTTACAGATTTAAGCAGAAGAATTGGCCTGTCTTTATAAATACTCAGATGAATGAGACAGGCCAAGATCAGGCTTGTGCTGTTACTTTATGTGAGGTTGTGGATCCAACAATATCATATTCTCTTTGGAAAAACACTATCGGCTCTTTCCTAACTTGTGCCTATGGTTGCGCCAAAGTGTTTTGAGGGTCATGATGGGCTTAATTTTCCATTCTGAACTCCGGATGAGGATGAGCTGTCAATAGTGGCATCGGAGCATGGGCTAGTGCCTTCTGACACAGAAGAATCAGCGTGGGTGCGGTAGCCCAGTCTGAGTATGGCGCAGAGTTGGTGGCCATGCTTGCCCAGGCTGTCATGAACATTGGGCTGGAGTGGAATCCTCTGCCCTGTTCTGAGCACTCATGGTTGGATGATTGGTATATGGGCTCAAAGTGTGACTCGTCACTGTGCCTTTCTTCCTGGAAGTACATGAGGAGCTCACAAAGTCGTGCAGGGCACCTTTTATTGACTGTTCCCAATTCACAAGGTCTTCCGCCCTCACTACCCTTGACGGTGGGGCACCCAGGGGGTATACGGAGGTTCCTCAGGTGGAATGTGCGATTTCGGTGTGTTTATGTTACGAAAAGTGACACTCCAAGTAGAATGGAGACTGGCACACAGCTGGTCCTGGGGCCTGCGCAAATATGCATTTCCCCCAGTGAGCCTGATTGCACAGACATTGTGCAAAGTCAGCAAGAACTATTGTTTGTTGTATTGTTTGTGCCATATTGGCCCACCCTGACTTGTTTCTCAGAGCTCATGGTCCTTGCGACAGTCCCTCCTTGGCGAATCCCCCTTAGGAGGGACCTAATTTCTCAGGGACGGTACACAATCTGGCACTTACGCCCAGACCTCTGGAACCTCCATGTTTGGCCCCTGAATAGGACGTGGAAGACTTGACTGTGCAAAAGACACAGTAACTCAGGCTAGAGCCCCCTCCATGAGGCAGGCCTATGCTTTGATGTGGAATCTGTTCGCTAACTGGTGAGCTTACTGAGGGGAAGACCCACAGAGATGTGCAGTTGTGTCAGTGCTTTCCTTCCTGCAAGACAGGAAGTCTTTAGGGAAGCACAACCTGATCATCAGGTTCTTCAGAGGTGCCAAGAGGTTGAATCATCCTAGGCCATGCCTTCTTCCCTCATGTGATCTTTCTGTAGTCTTGCTGAGCCTACAGGGAGCACCTTTTGAGCCACTCGAGTCAGTTGAGCTTAGGGCCCTCTCATTGAAGACGGCACGCCTGACCGTGCTCACCTCCATCAAGATGGATGGGGACCTGCAGGCATTCTCTGTCAGCGAAACATGCCTTGAGTTCCGTCCGGCATACTCCTGAGACTCCAACCGGGCTATGTGCCTAAAGTTCCCACTAACCCATTTGGGGTGGTGAACTTGCAAGTGCTGCCTTGAGATGAGGCAGACCCCACCTTATCATTGCTGTGTCCTGTACGCGCTTTACAAGCTCTGAGCAGCTCTTTGTCTGTTTCGGGGACAGAAGAAGGGGAAGGCTTAAGGAAATAGGTTGGCCCACTGAATCGCAGATGCTATTGCCTTTGCATATCAGCATATTTAAATGTTCTGTGCCCTTTCAGAGATCGAGCACACTCCAGTGTTGCATCGTACTGGGCTTTAGGTAATAGCACCTCTCTAACAGACATCTGCAGAGCAGTGGGCTGGACGACACCCAATACCTTTGTGAGATTTTATAATCTCTGGGTTGAGCCAGTTTTGTCCCGTGTGTTGTCAGGTACGAGCAGGTGAGCTGTGGGCAACTAGCATTGCCAATATCTTGTAACTCATTTCAGCGGTTGTAGCATTTTCCATAGGGACCCCTAATGTCAGTCCTCAACATGTTGAAATGACTGACAGATAGGGAACGTCTTGGTTACTGTTGTAACCTCCAGGGAACAAGATGTGGTGTCCCTCCTGCCACAAGGGTCTGGTCTACCTGCTGGAAGGCGGGACACTCTCTCGGCTCCTCAGCACAAGCCTGAATGAGTGGATGCACGCCATCTACTTTTAGACACATATGTCTGGGGGAGTGGGACATGCAAATTCCACTCTCCAATCCTGATTGGCCTTTTCTCAAGTATCAGAGGTGTTTGGGGGTCCCAAGTGCGACCCCTAGTGTCAATCCTTGACACCATGCCTTGTGTCCTCCATCAGGGAATGGAGGTTACAACAGTAACCGAGATAAATTTTACTCCCAAACAAATCCCTCCCTTATAGGCAAGTGCTTTGCAAAGCCTATAAAAAGTGCAAGTTCAACTATATAAAGTAGCAATATAAATAATGATTTATTTGCAAATTAAACATTACTAATTGGTAACTTCAGACCTAATGCAGATTATTTTAATTCTTCTATTCTTCCTCCAGTTGCCCTTTCTCAGGCTCCCCCTCCTGCCCCTCGGTGAAGCGGTCCTCTGTCCCAGGGGAGAGGCTGTCCACCCCCGCAGCTGTGTGAATGAGAGAGGATGTCAGTGCTGTTATCTGGACTATCTCCAGGGTGCAGTATCAGCCCTGAACAGCACTGGCCCAGACACAGTCAGCGCAGCCCCGTCAGCAGCGACACGACTGATACAATCTGTGTTTAGTGAATCAGCTCTTGCTCCCTGTTTCTCTCTCACACACACACACAAACACACATATTTTCACTCTCTCTTGTCAGAAAGTCCACAGGGAGCCCCTCAGCCTTACAGCTAATCAATTCAGTGCAAATAGTTTTATTGACATGACAAATGTTACATCTGCATCTCCAGAACAGATTTGGACAAGCTGTGTACATATAGAGAGAAGGACAGAATATATACCTGCACTGATGATATTTGTTTGATACTTAAATAAGAAACTCACAAAACAAATAGCATCACAAACATTGATGTGAGTACAGCAAGCATTTACACTCTTTACATTCTGGGCTGGACTTACAGCAATGATTTTTACACAGAGTTTTTTGGTGAAAAGTAATTTATACAACTTTGGAAAAAATATTTGAATGTCTGTGGAACAAGGACAAGGAAGGACAAGGAAACTGACTGATTTTTAGCAGTGTAACTGCACAAACCAAATGTACAGTCTGTTTTTGTCTTATAGTCAACTATTAAAGGTAGTATCACATGGATGGGAATATGCATATGGAAATGATATGCAGATGAGGTTATGCATAGTCAAACTAGGTGTTGTAAACTTCATATATGGTTTGGAGTGGAGGAGACTGAGTGGGGATGCATGTACGCACAATCATCCACTGTCTAGGATTTCTAAAAGGAATTTTGTACAGATTCTGAGGAAACAGGGATAAACGCAGGAGTAGAACACGAGAACCAACAAACACTAAAGAGAACTGAAGGCTTATAAGCATGAACTAATAAGTTGATTAACAAGACAAAGGTGAATTAAATGACTTATTAAACAGACTGCAGAAAAATAGGTCACAGGACAGAACCAAAAAAACAATGAAGGGGGGGGGGGGGCACAGAACGTACGTTACATTATGCCCCCACCATACCTAGTCCAACTGAGGAGGGAGGGGGCTCTAGAGGAGGGAGTGGAGTAAGAAAGAAACAAAAGAGTCCAGAATAAATAATACAGTCCATGGATGAGTGGAAGGTGGGAGGAGCCAGGAGCAGGAGGAGCCGGATGTAGACCCTGAGGCCAGCCAGGACTAGGCCTCAGGGCAGAGTTGAAGGCGGGAGGAGCCATGCTAACGCCGACTTGATAGAAGACGACACCCTGGGGATGACTGACAGAGATGTAGCCAACGAAGATGGAGACCTGGTGGAGCAGATGAGCTCTCTGAGATCGATGGCACTGGAGACCGAGGTGGAGCCGTGGTGACGAGTGTCCGAGGTGGAGCCCGTTAACCAGAGGACAGAGGCGAAGCCGGGGGGAGGGCGGAGCCAGATGGAGCCAAAGATGCAGGCAGGATGAGGTCTGACCAAGGCTAAGCCGGAGGAACGAGGGGGCCCGGTGGAGCCGTATGGCAGATGGTTTCTGGTGGAGCAGAGGGAAGGAGGAGTCAGGGTGGAGCCGAAGTGTCAACAGGCAGAGGAAGCGTGGGGGATCTAGAGAGCTAGGGGATCCTCTAGGTTGGCTGGAGCTGGTGGCCTGTAGACACTCAGCAGATCCTCATAGTAAGAGGAAGATGCAGAAGGGCTTCAGGACACTGGCGGTGCTGAGGAACAGGCTGTTTTAGGAGGTGGGAGAGGGAGGCTGGGCAGGCATTCTGAAGATGCAGAGGGCGCTGGAGATACAGGAACCACTGGAGATATAGGGGGCTTGAGTATCACCTCTCGAACTAGTTTATTAAGTCAACAAGTCCTTTAGTTCATCCAAATATCCTTCAGGGACCATCTCAGGCTCACACACAGTGACGGGAATGTGGGCGGGTCTACCCTACGAACCCTCGAGTTTCACTAATACTCCCTCTGCGATGCAAGCAGCTCCAAGCAAAGCAGTAGCACAGCAGGTAAATCTATGCTGATACGGTATCGGTTGGTTCTTCTGTTACGGAATGTGGTATAGAAGCACATGAAGACGAGGAATAATACTAGGAAATAGACTAATAACAATAGATTTTGTTTTATTCTATACAGTGCATAAAAATGTAAAGATGTTGAAAGGGGACACGCAAATTAAAAATCCAGTCTGATGCATTTAAAAGCACACACAAGATATTTTTGCATTTATCTGTATTCTACTGTTAAGGACTGGGCATATACTTCATATGCTCTCTGAAGTGCAAAGGCAGGAAGTGCTGTTCCAAGCTGTTGCCTCTCATTTCCCCTCTGAATCTCTTACTGCTGTTCCACTGCCTGCTTCCATTTCCTCTGAGCGTGTGCGAGAGAGAGTTAGGAATAAGCGACTGACGTATGGAGCAGGAGTGTGTTTGCTACTCAGCTGAATCACTGTTAGATTATCTCTGTTTTGGCCCATCAGTGGGTGTCAGTTAGTCACAGAGTCACAGACGTTTCTGAGATCAAAACTGTGGAAACCACAGCTGGACATGTGACACTGTTGTAATGTTCTTGTGTTCACACGGCCTGCAGCAATGTCATACGATTTATGAGAAGGAAAAGAATGGCATGTTGCGGAAAACTACATTTGATAAAGAAAAAGTTTCATAAGACTCACATAAAATGTTCCTGCAGTTCAAACCGCATGGCGCTAGCATCAACAAGGTCAAGGTCACACATTCCTGGGTAATGCATGAACTGATAAAATGCATACATTGTAATGTATAAATCTCTTGGGATAAAAGTGTTTGCCAAATGTAAATGTAAATGAAGTTATAACTCAACATTCAGATCCATCAAGCCTCTTACATTTGATTTCCTGTAACTTTTCTCTATACAGGCAACTGCTCAGTGCCACACATGTCTCAAGCTCATATCTAGCATAGATCTCAGTTTCTGTCTCACAGCTCATTTTTCACCTCCCAAACGCGCTCTGATGGTCTGCAATAATTCAATTAACAAATGACCATCCATATTTGATTAAGGCTTTAATAATTGCCAGCCATGGCTAGATAACTTTTGATAACTAGTGCCCTGTAAAAGATAATTCACTCTGATAAGTAATTATACTTTTCTATTAAAGTTCCATGATGGACTTCTACCACTCATTTGAAGGGAATCTGTAGAATATTTAATAGGAAATCACTTACAGCTTATGAAATTAAACTGTCTGTAAAGCAGAACTTTAATTTTGATATAATTTAATTAAAAGGTGTCGGTTTATAACTAAAGGCGGGTGAATTATATGACAACTCCATTTGCTGTGGG
The DNA here is from genome assembly GCF_949357685.1 of Gobio gobio. NCBI lineage: Eukaryota > Metazoa > Chordata > Actinopteri > Cypriniformes > Gobionidae > Gobio > Gobio gobio. Next base: position 16,004,152 of record NC_137100.1, on the reverse strand, counting down.
GTTTCTATACTACACTGCCATCCAAAAGTTTGGGTTCTGTAAGATTTTTTAATGTTTTGACTGCAGTTTGATCAAATATAAAAACAGGTATACTGTAAAATATTATTAACATTTAAAATAATTGTTTTCTATAAAAAAAAAAATTAAAAAAAAAAATATATATATATATATATACATACTTTTTTAATGTAATTTATTCCTGTAATGGCAAAGCTGAATTTTTAGCTGTTTTCGGTATCACATTATCCTTCAGAAATAATTCTAATATGCTGATTTGATGCTCAAGATTTTTTTATTATTATTATTATTATTATCAATATTTAAAACAGTTCATCTTTTTGTGGAGTCATTATTAAAAAAAAATTCAGGACACTTTGATGTATTTATTTGAAATAGTAATTGTTTGTAACTATATAAATGTATTTTATAAATGATCAATTGCTAAAAGTATTCATTTCGAATAAGACATTAATAATAATAATAATAATAATAATAATAATAATAATAATAATAAAAATAATAAATATTACTGACACCACATTTTTGAGCAGTGTATACAAAATTATATTTATAATAACATTATGAATGATTATTATTTTTAAATAAATGTAGCCCATGTTTTGTGACTCACTGTAAGCTTTGACAGCATGAGCAAAGTATTAATACAAATGCAGCAAAGTTTTATGAGTAAAGTATTAATACAAATGCAGTTTTGGATAATTCATCATTCATTAGCATCTGTAGGCTTTGCTCTCAGCCCCAATGACAGACAAACCAAGGCTGATTCTGGATGCTGAAGTCCTGGGAATGGAATATTTATGCGTGTCCCTGCAGGCCTCTTGCAGGCTGGAGGGCTGGTTGCAGTCCTTTGGCTCTCTCCTGCTGTGTGATGTATTGAACAGGAGTGTTGAGCTGGACTCTGGAGGGGCCTAAGGCTGTTGTCGATTGGCACCACCATATTTGTGATGTTTTGTTCTGAGCATTCACGTCAGTCCAGAACTGAAGAAGCCAGAGTACCTTAACAAAACACTGAAGAGAGGCCTGTGTTCTCCAGCTCTGGGATCAGCTGTTCTTCACCACAGCTCCATTAGCACTAACCCACTGCCCCTCACACCTCAGCCCGAGGTCAGTGTTCATGGCACCCACTACGCCTTGCACAAGAACATACTGTCTCATCATATCTATTGATATACATTCAACTAAACACAACGGCCACACTTCATTATGCTCCATTTGTCATGAACAACCCTCACAGGATAGTCTGAGTTTTTAAATAATTCCTTTCATACAGTGCATTTAAATGCTGGCTGGTTGACTTTTAATACTTTTTTTAATTTTGTAATAAAATGTTTTAGCTTTTATAATTTTTTTTAAATATGAACATTGTATTGTACATTTTGAATCTCTCAATATATATATTTTTCAGTATGATCAGTTTGTGTGTTTTGACACAGTGGAAAGTCATTTGAACATTTGATTTAATTTTGATTCAATGTACATAAATTGAATTTGCTCAATTTTGACCTGATTTAACTGATTCAGGATTCTAATTACCTTCACTTTACTTCACTTCTTTATTTTTATTTTATTTTATTTATTAACCAAAATTAAGCTAAAGGAACCATTTTCTTCGGGTTGGCATGTTTCAACAAATTTAGACAAAAATACATTCAGTAGACTGCAAAAAAAAATATTTCTGAATAATTGTTTTGCATGTTGGAATCCTTGTGAAAAAAGAAGTGCTCTTAACTTTATTAAATGTGCCTACTTTAAAAACCCACATAAAAATCACTTTCATGACTATACATTTCTTTAAGTACACAGTTTAAAAAGTACACTTTGCCATAATGTCAAATTAAAATCACATTTTAAATCATGCTTTAGTCATGTTTGGTCATGTCTTAAATATGTAAAGTAATTTTGATGTGACTAACAAACTGAAGCACATGTAAAGGGCTACTTGTAGTGTGTTGTTTAAGTTAACATTCTACAGTAAATGCATTGCATTGCAACTTCATCATTAAAAATGTGTAAATGCAAATAGATTGAAATGCATGACATAAGTTTTAATAGAAATGGCTTGAACATTTTTTTATAAACATGTATTTTAGTTTACCATAAATGTTTGTCAGTACAACAGTACACTTTAAACATGTTATTATTAATGTACATACATGCAAAGATGGTCAATAACAAAATCTAGTTTCCAATTCGCACTATTAACTAACTATTAAGTACAACTTTTGCCTCAATAAACTCCTAATTACAGCTTATGAATAGTTAGTAAGGTAGATGTTAAGTTTAGGTATTGGGGATTAAAGGAAGTAGAATATGGTCATGCAGAATAAGGCATTAATATGTACTTTAAGTACTAATAAACAGTCAACATCCTATATGCATGCTAATAAGATACTAGTTAATAGTGAAAATTGGACCCTAAACTAAAGTGTTACCATACTTTCTACATATATATATCTATCATATATATATATATATATATATATATATATATATATATATATATATATATATATATATATATATATATATATATATATATATATATATATATATATATATATATATAGGAACTGAATACAGTCATTACACTTTCTCAGTGGCTGAAAGGCTGGAGATGGAGGTGTTTTGACAGAGATGGAGTGAGCATTGAAAGCCCTGGAACATTTGTGTGGATGTCTGTGGAGATTGAGAGCAGATAATAGCCTCGGTGTTGACATTCCCTCTCTAACTGTGACCAATTAATGATGGCTGGCTAAAAGAGCATTTCATTAGTTTTTGCCCTTGGCTGTTGCGCATGCTTGTGAGGGCTCTGCTGAAAACAGATTAGGACATTAACTCATGAGGGACTGAAGGACTTGTGGAGTCATGCCTTCAGGCTCTGCCAGGCTTCAAAGAGCCTGGCGCTATCGTATCACTCGCTCCACTCTATCATCCGCCGGCCTGCCAAAAGCATTCATCATAAGACTGCTTTAAAGGTCCAGACCACCGCTTTCACCTGGACTTCCTTTTTATACATGGAGGAGAGCTTCATGTTTGGAACGGCCAAGTGCACTGCAATAGTATATCAAAGATTACTCAATTGTAAGATTTCATTATGAAAATTTGTAGGGAATTCATTTTATTGTTTATGTGTTGTATAGTCAAGTGACTACATGCAGGGTCCAAAGAAGAGATGGTAAGAGAGGGAATACTGCACAAATACACATACATTCACCTAAAGGATTATTAGGAACACCATACTAATACTGTGTTTGACCCCCTTTCGCCTTCAGAACTGCCTTAATTCTACGTGGCATTGATTCAACAAGGTGCTGAAAGCATTCTTTAGAAATGTTGGCCCATATTGATAGGAGATTTGTGGGATGCACATCCAGGGCACGAAGCTCCCGTTCCACCACATCCCAAAGATGATCTATTGGGTTGAGATCTGGTGACTGTGGGGGCCATTTAAGTACAGTGAACTCATTGTCATGTTCAAGAAACCAATTTGAAATGATTCGAGCTTTGTGACATGGTGCATTATCCTGCTGGAAGTATCAGAGGATGGGTACATGGTGGTCATAAAGGGATGGACATGGTCAGAAACAATGCTCAGGTAGGCCGTCGCATCTAAACGATGCCCAATTGTAACTAAGGGGCCTAAAGTGTGCCAAGAAAACATCCCCCACACCATTACACCAGCCTGCACAGTGGTAACAAGGCATGATGGATCCATGTTCTCATTCTGTTTACGCCAAATTCTGACTCTACCATCTGAATGTCTCAACAGAAATCGAGACTCATCAGACCAGGCAACAACAACGTCTTCAACTGTCCAATTTTGGTGAGCTCGTGCAAATTGTAGCCTCTTTTTCCTATTTGTAGTGGAGATGAGTGGTACCCGGTGGGGTCTTCTGCTGTTGTAGCCCTTCCGCCTCAAGGTTGTGCGTGTTGTGGCTTCACAAATGCTTTGCTGCATACCTCGGTTGTAACGAGTGGTTATTTCAGTCAAAGTTGCTCTTCTATCAGCTTGAATCAGTCGGCCCATTCTCCTCTGACCTCTAGCATCAACAAGGCATTTTCGCCCATAGGACTGCCGCATACTGGATGTTTTTCCCTTTTCACACCATTCTTTGTAAACCCTAGAAATGGTTGTGCGTGAAAATCCCAGTAACTGAGCAGATTGTGAAATACTCAGACCGGCCCGTCTGGCACCAACAACCATGCCACGCTCAAGATTGCTTAAATCACCTTTCTTTCCCATGGGTCAGAGCATCTCCAAAACTGCAGCTCTTGTGGGGTGTTCCCGGTCTGCAGTGGTTCAGTATCTATCAAAAGTGGTCCAAGGAAGGAACAGTGGTGAACCGGCGACAGGGTCATGGACGGCCAAGGCTCATTGATGTATGTGGGGAGCGAAGGCTGGCCCGATTGGCCCAATCAAACAGATGAGCTACAGTAGCTCTAATTGCTCAAGAAATGAATGCTGGTTCTGATAGAAAGGTGTCACAGTGCATCGCAGTTTGTTGCGTATGGGGCTGCATAGCCGCAGACCAGTCAGGGTGCCCATGCTGACCCCTGTCCACCGCTGAAAGCACCAACAGTGAGCATGTGAGCATCAGAATTGGACCACAGAGCAATGGAAGAAGGTGGCCTGGTCTGATGAATCATGTTTTGTTTTACATCATGTGGATGGCCGGGTGCGTGTGCGTCGCTTACCTGGGGAACACATGGCACCAGGATGCACTATGGAAAGAAGGCAAGCCGGCGGAGGCAGTGTGATGTTTTGGACAATGTTCTGCTGAGAAACCTTGGGTCTGCCATCCATGTGGATGTTACTTTGACACGTACCATCTACCTAAACATTGTTTCAGACCATGTACACCCTTTCATAGAAACGGTATTCCCTTGTGGCTGTGGCTGTGGCCTCTTTCAGCTGGATAATGCGCCCTGCCACAAAGCAAAAATGGTTCAGGAATAGTTTGAGGAGCCTTGATTTGGCCTCCAAATTCCCCAGATCTCAACCCATTCGAGCATCTGTGGGATGTGCTGAACAAACAAGTCTGACCCATGGAGGCCCCACCTCGCAACTTACAGGACTTAAAGGATCTGCTGTTAACATCTTGTGCCCGTTTCATGGGCTCTGCCCATTGATTTCATCAAGTGCAACATGTTTCAAGATCAACATCTTTATTGATCCTGGAACAACATTCCAATCAACCTATCAGTTTTGAGGGGCAAGTTTACATTTAATTCAATTTACATTTAAAGTTGATACATTCAATTCAAGTTTAGACTTACAGCAAAAGTTAGGGTTGCACTCTGCCCTTCGAAGTGAGTAGGGCTTAGGGATTATTTATTTATGGTTTATTTGAAGTATCAATGCTCATTTCCATTTGGAATTCGCTCCCTCTATCTTTCTCCTTTTTATGCACTTTTAATGGAATTTTACGTTGACTTTCATTTTGACTGAAATATAGCTTGGCTTATTAGTTTTTAAATTTGTATGCTTTTTTTTTCTTTTAAATTTTTTTATTATTATTGTTATTATTAAGTTTACTCTAAGATACAGTTTTAGTTCAGTTTGAGCTGTCAGTTTAAATCTAGACTAAAAACACATCTCTTTACTATGGCATACACATAAAACACTTTTTCAATTAAATGTTTGTTAGGCTGTATTAACTAGGTCAGCCGGAAGCGGGAACACTTCCCATAACACCTGATGTACTGGTTACATCATAAAAAGAATGCCATCTACGCTAATGTTAGTCTCTCTGTTTATCCCGAGGTTTATTGCAGTCAGCCGGATCCAGGCCGTATCCAGATCAGATGGTGGACATGCGCCCAGACATGACCAACGCATCCCTGAAGTGTCTGCAGAGACCGTGACTCCCCCTGAAATTGCCTCATCAACATGGCATCCTGCAATAAACCCGTCTCCGGCGTGATGACTCCGATCTTACGAATATTCCTATTTTATAATTGTTTAATCGACACGTCATCCTCAATAAACCCGTCTCCGACGTGATGACTCCAATCTTTCAAATATTTCAATCTAATATGACCCCTGACCTGTAAAGTTGCCAGAATAATAATCATACACTGTTTGTTAATTGGCCAGAGGAGAACTGGCACCCAGACTGAGCCTGGTTTCTCCCAAGGTTTGTTTTTCTCCATTATGCCCTGATGGAGTGTTGGTTCCTTGCCACTGTTGCCTTTGGCTTAGCGTGCTCAGTTGGGGACACTACATTTTCAACTAAATATCCAAATAAATCTAATAAGTAAACTAAATTAACTATATAAACTAAATTACTGATCTGACCACATTGTCACTGTATGATAATTGAAATGAGCTAGATGACATCACCGTTTTCTCCAGAGCGGCTGTACAGCCGAATCAAATTCTGCTGCGTTATTTTCCTGTTTAACACTGTCAAGCTGCTTTGAAACAATCTGCATTGTAAAAAGCGCTATATAAAAAAAGTTGACTTGACTTGACTTTTCTGTGTTTCAAAATTTCAATTCATTTTCGTTAAGTTTTTTTTTTTTTTTTTTTTTTTTTTTTTTTTTAGTACAAAAAACCCCCAGCTGAAATGATTTTAGAAACCGCCATCACGCACGTTTCTCTGCTCTTGACTTCCGATTAGGGCTTTGGTCCAGAGCTTATACCTGCCAGAGATGCGTAAAGAGAAAGAAAGACTTAGAGAAAGAAGAGGTAAGGTACTTTATCTTCTGTGTTTCACAATATATCTCCTTTTAGTCTTTGAGCAGACAGGCAGAAGTGAGCTTTCAGCAGCAAACAGGGACTGAAACACTGATATGACCTGTCATGTTGACTTGAGAATGCCATAAAAACGGTGTCCAGTGTGGCAGATAAGACTTGTGATTAATGGCTAGTCAACACTAGCATGCTCTGCTGAGGAATCGGGGAGCTTTATGAAAAATGATTGTAGAAAAAAAAGGAGGGGTAATGCATTTTGTATGTGTTTGTGGCTGTTAAATGTTTATTGATGCGATATATTGAATTAAACAGAATGGGGAATGGCTCATTGAAACTGTTATTGAAAAACTGTATTTTGAAAATGAGGAATATTAACATTATTTCCTGCTGTGATATATACAATCAAATTGAATTCAAAATACAAGTTCGCATAAGCAGCTTGGTATGTCACACCGTTTGGTGTGTGTGAGAGCGAATGCATATGTAAACACTCATGGAGGCCTGGAGTGTGTTTGTGCATGTCGTTCTGAGTTTATGCTAATGAGCCACAGAGGGCAAAGAGGGAGGGATGAGCTCTTCTAACGGCTTTTTGAATGAGATGAATGGGTTACAGATGGCACACTCAATACATTAAAATGAGACATGCAAAGCAGGGGCGGGGCTTCCTCAAGATGGGGTCTTTCCTAAAAGAAGCTCAGCACCTGTCTATCTTTCGTCATGGATGTATGCAGACACACATATGATGCAAAAACACGACTTACTCACCATAACAAATAAGCATGGACAGGCCTCAACCAGACTAAAAGAGCTGTGTAATCAACTCATTAAACCAACAAAATTGCATCTATATATAAGTTCTCTAAAGCTATTTTAGGTCATATTTAGTGATCTCACTCTGGGTCAATAAAGAGTGAAAATATTAATGTCATCATCAGCTTAGTGTCATGTTTTCCAGAATAAAAAATGTGACCTCATGACTCAATGAGACTTTATATGCTTTGTTTCACATAATTGTGACGTTATCCCCCGGTTTCACAGACAAGGCTTAAGCTAGTCCTGTTTGAGCTGATTTAACTGAAGGCAACTTGCCCTGACATATCTCATAATATGTCAGAGGCATTATTTTGTCTCAAGACGCACACCAGTAATGTCTTTTTTTTCTAAGGCACATTTATAAAAGCTACTTAAATACCCTAATTGAACTAAGGCCTAATCCTGGCTTAGCCTTAACCCTCTCTGTGAAACCAGCCCTAAATCTCGCAGTGTCATTTTAAATCTAACAGTATAACTTTGTATCTCACAATGTGACTTTGTATCTTGTAATAACGGTTTTGTGTCTTGTAATTGTGACTTTATATCTTGCAATGTGATTTTAAATCTCAGAGTGACTTTATATCTCACAACTGCATCGTCATTTCTCGTAATTGCGATTTCAGATCTCAATGTGATTTAAGTCTCACAATATGACTGTATCTTGCAATAAGGACTTTATACCTCACAAATGGCAAAAAAAAATTCTAATTACGACTTCATATCTCGCAATGTGATTTTACTTTTTAACAATGGGAAAAATGGTCGGTGCGCTCGGCGCATGGTCTAAAGGGTTGTCCCTAGTCTCTTAATGAGTCATTGGTGTGTTTTTGGGCTTAATGTTCAATAAACCAATCATGGGAGTCCCATCTCCCATTCCCTTTAAAAGCCAGTTGAGCTCACGCCATTGCGGATTTGCTATTTACATGGAGGAATTTACTACTGGAAAGACTGAACTTTTCCAGAGAAGAAACGGATCTGCTCGTCATTACTGATTATCCATTATGAAATGTAGGCATTTTTATATTTATGTACACAATAATATTATTTTACATTTTAAACCTTTAATTTTTCATTTTTAAAAATGTTTGTGCGCTGCTATGCATCCGTGTGTGTGTAATAAGCAGAGTGTACGCGCGTTGTGCACCCGCCTATCGGCACATATTACTAACATGCTCTTTAAATAACAAAAACAATAATGGCCAATGGTGCAGTCGTTTTCAGTTGCCTCAAAACAGCAATGCACCAACAATGCGCCTGAACACACCTCGTTTTCAGACCCGCACGCCCATGGGCGCACAAATGGGCGCAAATGCATTTGCTATTTAAACAACGTGGTGCAGTAAGTGAAAATTATGTCTGCGTTGGGCTGAAACTAGCAAAAAACAATTGCGTCGCATGGCGACACATTGCGTCGGTGTATGATAGGGCACTAGATCTCACAATTACTAATTTTCTAATAACTGGAACTTTATATCTTGCAATGGGATTTAAATCTCACAATATGATTTTAAACTTTGTTTCTCGTAATTGTAAATTTGTTTCTAATAACTGTGACCCATATCTCAATGTTATTCTACTATAACAGTGACTATATTTCACATGATTTTATATCTCACTATTACAGTTTTGTATCTGGTAATTGTGACTGTTACTCAATCACATTTACATGCTTCTTTACATTTTGCAATATGATTTTAAATCTCACAGTGTGACTTTATATCTACCAATTGTGACTTTGTTTCTCATAATTGCGACTTCATGTCTCGGGAAGTGCCAGTGTTTATATCTTGCCATGTGATCTAAATCTCACAATGTAACTTTAAATCTTGAAATGTGACTTTATATTGCACAATTGCAACTTTTTCGTTTCTTGTAGTTGTGACTATATCTCACAGTGTGATGGTTTTATAGTACTTTTTAATCCACTTTCACTGTGTGAAAAATAGCAGCTTGGACATTCCACTAAATAATTTCTTCAACAGAACAAACCCATTCCTTAAAGGGTTAGTTCACCCAAAAATGAAAATTCTGTCATTAATTACTCACCCTCATGTCGTTCGACACCCGTCAGACCTCCGTTCATATTCGGAACACAAATGAAGATATTTTAGTTGAAAGCTGATGGTTGAGAAAGGCTTCAGATAGGCCTCCATTGGCATTCAGTACATTTACACTCCCAAGACCCATAAAAGGCACTTAAAACGTCGTTACAAAGTCCATCTCACCACAGGGACTCTACAATAATTTTACGATGCGACGACAATAGTTTTTGTGAGCACATTTTTTTTCAAAATAACACCTTTATCCAACTTGTTCTTGTCTTCCGAGTGTGCCTCCACGACGCATGCGCGAGAATATGACGCAGATCCGGCGTTCGGACACATGACCCAGAAGCGATTTGTTTACAGGCAGAGGAAGACGCGCGTATCTAAGCGGTTGAATTCTACATTGATCGTGCTTTAGGTCTCGGCGTAGTTCTCAAAATGGGGTTAAAGTGTGCATTTCATGGATTCCCGAACGCCAGCGCTACGTCATATTCTCGCGCATGCGTCGTGGAGGCACACACGGAAGACAAGAACAAGTTGGATAAAGGTGTTATTTTGATTTTTTTTTGCGCACAAAAACTATTGTCGTCGCATCGTAAAATTATTGTAGAGTCACTGTGGTGAGATGGACTTTGTAACAACATTTTAAGTGCCTTTTATGGGTCTAGGGAGTGTAAATGTACTGAATGCCAATGGAGGCCTATCTGACGCCTTTCTCAGCCATCAGCTTTCAACAAAAATATCTTCATTTGTGTTCCGAATATGAACGGAGGTCTTACGGGTGTCGAACGACATGAGGGTGAGTAATTAATGACAGAATTTTCATTTTTGGGTGAACTAACCCTTTAAATAATAATGAGGGCTTATGTGATTCTTCAGTTTGGCTTTTCAAGACATTTCCAGAGGTCTTTATGAGTTAAAAGGCGAAGAGGAGGTCTGACTCTGAGGGTTTGGAGTAAATGTTTCTGATTCAGGAGCAATGAAGTGGAGAAATGAATGCTGGGATTGTGAGGTTGAGCTGATTTCTCCGCTTGTATATCTCCTTAGTGTCACTCTGACCACTGACACGTGCTGAGCACTGCCCTCTTTCACCTCCTCCGTCACCCCCATCACACCGTCTGGCTACACCTACCCTGGTATAACCCCCTGATCTCCACAAAGACACACTGACCAGCCCTCTTTATGGCAAACACACCGCCTGTCCATCTTGCTGTAATTCGTGGGTGTATAGATTTTTTTGAGAGACACCGACACAGATGCCAGGATTTTGCTCAGAATATGCAGGCTGTTGGATTGATCAGACTGTTCTGCTTATTTCACTAACGGATGAAAAGCATACCAAAGAAGATATTTAATTGAATTTTGAATAATAATAATAAGCCAAATAACATAAGCCAAATAACAACTTACATATGAATTTAGAGCTGAAAACCTAGCTGACTTAATAATTACTCAATAATTAACAAATAATGACATAATGCCTATGGCTGAATTATGTCTGTGCTAATATTCAGACAATTACCAGTGTAATATTGCATTTATACAACAGTTCAATAAACAAGAAGGTAATATTGAGTCAATTATATTGTGCAGTGCACACAACATAGCCTGTTACATGGTCTATTTTTGCACCACTAAGGAAAATGGCTCCAAACAAAGTCAAAGCAGAATCATCTGCTGCCTTTCTGAGTTCTAATATGGAGGGAAAGACTGTTCCAGAGCCTGGGAGCAGCCACCAAAAAAGCCTGGTCACCTTTAGCTTTAAAACGTGAATGAGGGACTGAGAGGAGTAATTGACTAGATGACCGATGAGATCTTGAGGCAGTATACGGAGTGAGGAGATCACATACTTGACCGGTAGCCAGAGTAGAGAGCCGAGTACATGAGTAATGTGTTCACGTTTTCTAGTGCCAGTCAATAATCTGGCTGCCATATTTTGCACCAATTGCAAACAATTTAGGCAAACCCAGGTAGAAGGAATTACAGTAGTCTAACCTTGATGTTATAAATGCATGAATATCCATTTCAAGGTCCTTCTCAGAAAGCATCTTCTTGATTTTAGCCATGTTAACTGAAAGAAACTGCTTGTCAAAAAAAAGGTTGGATCAGGTTTCTGGCACAGTTGCACACATTGTAATATGATAAAGCTGAGGGTTATCGACATACAAATTATATGATAAGTTGTGTTTCTGAATAATATGACCAAGGGAAATCATATATAAAGCAAAAAGAAGATGTCCCAAAATGGAACCCTGTGGAACACCATAAGAGATTTGAGCAAGAGCTGAGAAAGATTTCCCTACATTAACAGAAAAAGTTCTCTCTTTAAAACCACTTCAGCACAAGTGGTTCTGATAGAAAGGTGTCACAGTGCATCACAGTTTGTTGCGTGTGTTGCTGCATAGCCGCAGACCAGTCAGGGTGCCCATGCTGACCCCTACACCGCAAAAAGCGCTACAAGTGGGCACGTGAGCATCAGAGCTGGACCACAGAGCAATGGAAGAAGGTGGCCTGGTCTGACGAATCACATTTTGTTTTACGTCACATGGACGGCCAGGTGTGTGTGCGTCGCTTACCTGGGGAGGCAGTGTGATGCTTTTGGCAATGTTCTGCTGAGCAACCTTGGGTCCTGCCATCCATTTGGATGTTACTTTGACACGTACCACCTACCTAAGCATTGTTGCAGACCATGTACACCCTTTCACATAAACGGTATTCCCTGGTGGCTGTGGCCTCTTTCAGCGGGATAATGCACCCTGCCACTAAGCAAAAATGGTTCAGGAATGGTTTGAGAAGTACAAAAACGATTCTCAATCCAATGGAGTATCTGCGTTACGTGCAGAACAAACAAGTCCGATCCATGGAGGCCCCACCTCACAACTTACAGTACTTAAAGGATCTGCTGCTAACATCTTAGTGCTAGATACTACAGCACACCTTCAGAGGTCTAGTGGAGTGCATGCCACGATGGGTCAGGGCTGTTTTGGCAGCAAATATCTGTGTATATCAGTGTATATCTGTTCTCAAACTAAGCTCATGCTCCACTCGTCACCATGATGGAAACAAAAAAAACCTGACATAACAGACACTCTTCTAAACTAGCATAAAAAAACATTACACACTACTAAATCTCCCACTTAACGTTAATCTTGCACAAAAAAGCATAATATAACACTTAATTTTGGCATTTAATGTCCCTTTTGAGTGTCATGGCAAAGCATGCTGGGAAATAGAAATCCCAGTCCAGTTTCGGTTAAATTTAAGTTTAAGAAACAAGTTCATAAAACTCAAAACAATGAAACAATTCAGATTACTTAAAATGAGTCAGTTTTGAGAACTCAAAAGAAAAAGAATGACCTAAATACTCATAAAAGTTCATTTGTTTAGAATTAATTAATCACCAATTAATTATTTTGAGCATTAGGGTTTACGGTGTTAAACGCATGCATGCATCACACGCTACACACGCAAGAACTGTTTAGGTTTGTTCACAAGCTTCTGTTTACCATATGATTTATGTGTGTTTGTTCAAATGTGATAAAAGTAAATCTGTTCATCACATAAAGCTATCATATCTCTTCACAAGACTTGGATCAAACCGCTCAATTCTTATGAATTTGTTTAACGATGTCTTCATAACCTTTTTAGATCGTTTAAGATATAGTTACCTGGACTTTCACTGGGACAGAATTCTCTCAGATCTTTTTAAAAAATATTTTAATTTGTGTTTCAAAGATTAACCAAAGTCTTTTGGGTTATAACTACACGAGAGTGAGTAAATGACAGAATTTTTATTTTAAGGTGAACTGTCCCTTTAAATGCTTATGAAAAATATTAAATTACAATGAGATGATTTTATCGCTATTGATGTTGCCAGTATTACAGTCTAACAATTGGATTGCATAATCCGTTCTTCATTGTGTCGTCAAGGTATTGAAAATTCCTTGATATTCAATCAAAGATTATATTTACCCATGGTTCCCATTCATCAGAGGAGAAAGCCTAAATGCGATTATGTAGACGAGGGATTAATGTGGAGATAAGCACAAGGTAATGCATGGTAATGATCTGACAGGAGTATTCCTCCTCCTTCATTTGCATATCTTAAAGTGCTGACAGGTGTGCCAGGGCACGAGGTAGAAATGAAGGCCAGTGGACGCCGATAAGACACTGTGGGGTGTTTCATACCTTTGAATGTTGCCGATAATATGGACATTGGTTCTCTCTCTCACACACACACACAAGCATGAAAACACTCTGAGTATGTTTGTAACAGATAACATACTGTAGATGGCTTGCTGGACCATCTCTATGTCTAATGTAGTCTGTCTGCAGCTCTGTTGTGGGCTGTAGGCTCTTGTGAGGGCACTGATAAATCACGGCGAATGTTATACTGAGGTATTTTTTTGCATTCGCACACACATACACTCTTTGCGGTGTGCCTCATGCATCATTTTATCTGAATCTGCCACATGTTGTTGATTTTTCTCCACCGACAGCCCTGTCTCGTAATATATGCTTGGCTGGTGCTTATAACAGTACAGAATCAATCGTTATATTGGCTACAAACCACACTGGAAATGCTGAAATATCCTTCTCAACAATAAATGTACTGTGGCCTGCTCATAGGATAGCCTATCCTTTATTAGGACTATTCAATCCATGCAATCTATATCATACAGCAACATCATTACAAGAAAATTTTCTTCTGTATTCTTATTGACTTGCAGTGCGTCTACATATGTCAAATGTCAGAGATAATTGCGCAGAACTGCAAATGGAAAACAAATTTATATTCATTACTGACTATGAGAATATATCTCCCACTGGGTTTTTCCCAAGTTAAATCCTCTTTTGCGTGCAGGTGTCTTTGGGTCTTTCTTAGGAATCTGTGCATTTCTGTCCCTTTTTTATCCCTTCTAACTGATATAATTAAAAGGAAAATTTAAATATCTTGCTTTCACTGTGTAGCTTTCTTTCTGAAATGCATTATCTAACTTTGTCCATGTACTTTCTTATATTTGTTTGGTCATTTAAAAAAAGAAAAATTGACCACAAACAAAAAAAAGTACATTTCACAGTCTTTGTCAGTATTTGTCTATTAGATATATCAACTTAATATTTAATTTTAATTTATTTTTATATTGGCACAAAGAATAAAAATATTGAAAGTGAATACTTTGGTGTGGTGCAATGATGCAATTTTTGTGATGACCTTCAGCCTTGTAATATTTTCTATTTAACAGGGATGAATTGTTATTGCACAAAATATATATTTTGAAAGAGAAATTTCATAACTAATATACATATATAATTAGATTATGTGAAGACATTGATGATTATACCAAAATGTACACAGTTATGTATATTGACAAATAACCATTAATGCTGTAAACACATATTTAGGACTAAGGGGGAAAATCCATATTTATAGATGATTTATTGGAATATAACAGCATCCATTGTGTTTATGGGAAATATGGTCATACTGCTGAGTAGAAAAATATGATTTTCTTACAAATTCAACGACATCCATTTCAAATAATATAATAAAATGTGTTTTAATTAAAAAAATATGTATTCATCGGTTTATGTATCGGTTTGCTGAGAATGAGACCTCTATAGAAAGCATTTATAAGTTGTTTTGCTCTTAATCATGTGAACCTCAGACACACAGATTGTAGACACTGCAGACAATCACAGCAGAATAAGGTCTTCTAACTGTCTTCTGACACTGCTCATGCAGGGTCCCCAGGAGTCACTGTATCAATTGTGGTGCTGTTATTGGGGTGTAATCGGGCATGAGAAAGGCCAGCTTGCTGAAGGTTGGGGGCTATTGTGAGGGTCCCATCTGTGACTGCTGTGTGGAAAGGGGGGTACTGGCCTGGAGGTCTCTGACACATGTCTGTGAATGGTGGGTGTGAGAAGGGGCAATCGAGAAGCAGCTGATACGCCCGGAAGTGTGGGTGCATTGAACGACCTGTCTTTTTGTAATAAATATTTTGCATTTACCCAACCCAACCCCCCAGCCTTTTTTTTTTTTTACTGTGTACCAATTTTTTATTATTGTTAAAAGACGCTTAAAATACATATTGATCTATTTTCGGATGTGCATGTGTCTTTTCCTCTTGCAGCATAAAACTTCATATTGTCGTATTGACTAACTTGTCTTTGAGTGCACATTAAGCGCCATCTCCACACTGAGACCCATTTGAGAGCGAGAGTGATGGCTGATTGATCCCATGGCTTCCTCTGCCGGGATCAGTGGGTCAGTCTGCGGGAGATGATAAGCTGAGATGGAACAGGGCTATCACTGCTCTGGGGTCAGGACCCCTCTGTAAATTGAGCTGATTACTGCCGCTGCAGGTCAGTTTTGCAGGGAAGATCCGTAATCAACAGCCAGGCAGACAGTACATTCTGCAGTAATGGACATGGCTGAAAACTGTTAGTCACGCAGTGCAGTCACAATATAGCACAGCCGGCGGCTTATAAAATGGTTACTTTAAAATTAAAATAAAAGAACAACTTTGACCAAAAATCTACCATTCTTATGTTAGAAGATCTAGACCATGTAAAGTAAAGGTAAAAGTTTGCCTCTCTGGGTAATGTTTCCGCCACAGAATAAAAAATACAAAAGGTAATTGCACATTTTTATCTCACAATTCGGACTTTTTTCAGATTTTTTTTCTCAGAATTGCGAGTCACAATTCTGACTTTATAACATCCAATTCCAACTTTACACCTCGTAATTCTGACTTTATAACATGCAATTGTTAGCCTGACAAGCCAGACCTACAAGATGTTGGGTCTGGGGACACACCATTGGCAGGAATCTTGCAATTCAGACTTTTTCCTCAGAATTGCGAGTTTATATCTTGCAATTCTGACTTTATAACACGCAATTGCGACTTCATATCACACAATTCTGACTTTATATCATGCAATTCTGACTTTAGAACTCGCAATTTTGACTTTATAACAATTGTTAGCCTGACAAGCCAGACCTACATCAAGATGTTGGGTCTGGGGACACACCATTGGCAGGGCTCAATCCGAGGGGTGAGATAAACGGTTGTCTTTCAAATTGCCTCTGCATGCAATAGGATAACGCTACAATCAACCAGAGCGCTATCAGTAGTGAGACAACAATCACAAGCGGGTTGTGGCTGAGTCCCATGCATTTTCCCACCAGCAGAGCTACTTGATAGATTCAACTTTTGCCGTATCCGGTTGGCAAAACTCTGAACACATCTTCCTTTTATAAGAATGACTTCAGTGCCATTCTTTGTTAGCAGGGAAGTAGAAGGGAATTCACGCAGAACCGTCGCAACTCTGCCGTCATTATGTTAAACCCGCCCACCGACTTTATACACGATGTGATTGGTCTGACTAGAGTTTGGTTTTTCAAGCTCGCAAGCCAACGGAGAGTTGCTAGATGACCCTGGCTGCAAATTACGTTTGCTGCCGCTAGGGTGCGTCTAGATTTCTAGGCTACGCAATTGTGACTTTATATCACGCAATTCTGACTTTTTTTCTCAGAATTGTGTGATATTGAGTCGCAATTGTGAGTTTTAAAGTCAGAATTCTATGACAAAGTTGCGATTGTGAGTTAAAGGTGTCATGAACTGGCTTTTTAAAAATGTTTATACTGTTGTCTGAGGTCAACTTATGATGTTCGCGTGGTTTTTACATTCAAAAACATCATAATGAATAAGTAATGGGCTACTTTCTTCACTGGTTTTGAGGCTCTCTGAAAAACGATCGGTTTTGATGGGGGTGCCGCACTGAAGACTTGGAAGTAAACGCCCACGGCTAGGATTGGATAAGATTTGCATATTTAATAAGCTTTGCTCCCCTGTCAGTGACAGCATGTGGCAAACGGCAACCGGAATTAATCACCCAGATTAATCGAACAAAAACAATGATTCATCTCTCATGCACCCGCGATTGATTCGAATGTTATTTCTGTATCATTTCGCTCGATCATCAGTGAATATAACCGCGGACCGTAAACACACGCGTGCGCGCGCGCGAGCCCGTCTGAAAAGCACATAGCCCCGGGACTTTGGGCTTTGCGAGCTGGCGTTACAAGCCCGAGTCTGATCACGAATGAACCAATAACACCTTCTCCAGCCTGTGACAGCATGCTAAGGTATGTAATCAATAGATATCAAACGATCTGTAACAATGCAATACTAACACATATAAAAACATGTTTTATTCACATAAGTGTGTTGCACCGTTCCTGTCGGATCCAATATAGAAGGCACATCATTGTGTTTTAATCTCAATATGTCTGCAAATCCAGTCTCAAACTTTTATCTTGTTTACAATCGAATCCGCATCGTTTAGCTCTATGATTCAGTGGGCTGGCTTGAGGCGGTGCTTCTGCGTCCTACTACGTCAGTGGTCGACATATTCTGAGATCTCTCGTTTTCTGGGCCTGGTGTCTATAAAAGCTTTTCTTTGACTAACAAGGACGTTTTCAGCTCTGAAACTTACAGGATATTCTTATATCACAATGAACTTTTATATACCAAAGGCTCAAAGGAAAGTTGATTTCTCAATTCATCACCCCTTTAATATCTAGCAATTCAGAATTTTTCACAGAATTCTGACTTAATAACATACAATTCTGACTTTATAACGCGCAATTCTGACTTTATAACATGCAATTCTGACTTTAGGACTCGCAATTCTGACTTTATAAAATGCAATTCTGACTTTAGAACTCGCAATTCTGACTTTATATCTTACAATTCTGACTTTATAACTCACAATTGCGAGTTTATATCTCAAAGTTCTGAGAAAAGAAATCAGAATTGTGAGTTATAAAGTCAGAATTGTGATATATAAACTTGCAATTGAAAGAAAAAAAGAATTGCGAGTTTATATCTCACAATTCTGACTTTATTAACTTGCAATTCTGACTTGATCTCACGCAATTTTAACTTTATATCACACAATTATATCGCGCAAACTATATTGTGGCAATTCTTACTTTATAACTCACAATTCTGACTTTATATCACATGCAATTGCGAGTTTATATTATATAGAATTGAGAGATGTAAAGTCGAAATTATCTTTTAAAATGTCTTATTATGTAAACAAGCTTCCATAGTAAACAGCACTCAAAAATATTTATGCCTAAATTGAAGTTTTATGTATTTGAAAAGTTTCGATCCATTACATAGTTTGCACATAAACTAATACAATTAATGTGATGCATTTTGTCGGTCATACACAAATGAAACAGGTAATAAACAAGGTAAGATTTCTGTAACAGAGTTATATGTTCAGAATGTCTTCTTTGGACTTTTGTGTTATTTCCTGTTTCTGTGCCATGTTTGTAGTTTTTCATGTTGATTAGTCCCTGATGTGTCTTATTAGTCTCATTACATAACCTCTTGTTCCTTATGAGTCGATATTTAGTGTAGCATGTGTTTACCAGCTTTCTATGCTCCCCGTGTTTCCTGATTATTGTTCTGTTTGGATTATTATTAAACTCCTGCTCTTAGATCTCCCCCTTTGTGTGTTTTCCTTGCACCCAGCTTCACGCTTGTACTAATAAACTGAATGTGTTTTAAATACACAATAACCAGGATTATATATTCATCAATAAATCCAATTTCTTTTAATCTCATACATTTTAACTGAATATTGCTTGATCCACAGCTAGCATATTTTAACCATGTTCATATTTTTCACAATGCACAGATTTATGCTTATTGTAATCCATTTAAATAATAGCATTTTTTAAATGCAGAGATTTTGTTTGTTTCTTACCTGTTTCATTTATGTATGACCAAAAATATACATATCAAATTATTAGTTTATTAGGTTTTTTTATGCTAACATTTTATGTTATGTCTAATACAAATGAATGAGAATTTTACATGCATTTCTGACACAAATATTATATTTAGTCCACATAGTTGTTACTATATACTGTATATACTGAGTTCTGTAGCACAACCTGAATGCTATATTGCCCAATCAGTATCCAGAAATGGAGCAATCGATTTTATAATGGTATCACTCAAGACATGAATGAACATTTCTTAATCAAGTGTTGTTACTCAGTTAAAACATCATTATTTAATTATACTATAAATAGTATATAAACATGAATATAATAACATATTTTCATATAATAAAATATTGTATTTTGTAAAAAGTATTTGACCAATTATGTGTAATATAAAAACAATTATACATGTATTTGCATTACAGAACAAAATATCAAAACAACTGCCATTTATTTATAGCACAGGAACAATACATATTATATTAATTATATTATATTATATTATATTATATTATATTATATTATATTATATTATATTATATTATATTATATTATATTATATTATATTATATTATATTATATTATAATGCAAAGGTTGATCCTGCTTTGACTTGTTCGGGAAAGAAACAAAATAACTGCTCAAACTTTGTTTAAAATGTAAATTACTCAATATTAATTTATACTCTTATATAAAATAAATCACAGTCCTGCTGTTGGACTGAATATTAACATGATATCAGATTATATATGACTTTTACAAAATGATGTGATGGAATGTGAAATTTGGTTCATCTTTAAAATATATATATATATATATATATATATATATATATATATATATATATATACACTGTTAGACATTTCTGTAATTTGTACAGTTATTTACTATATATCACCCAGTATAATACTGTAAATTCTCTTTACAGTAAATAACTGTAATTCCCGTTGCATCATGGGAATTTTCTATGACGTCAAACACCAAATACAGGGATTTCCTGTATTTTTAAAAAATAAAGTATAATACTGTATTTACCACAACGGCCTCTTTGGCATAATTGGGATCGACAGGATTTGCTTAAGATTTATATTAGGAACCATCAGTGCAGCGTTGAAAGTTTCACCCGAGGAGAGAGCTCACGGTTCCAGAGAACATATGAGCTGTGTCCGGACACCCTGCGAAGATTTTTTCATCCCCCGTGAGAACGGCAAACAAGCAAGGTAAGTGTGATTTGTACTAGCCGCGGTTGTCTGCACCCCAATTTTAGCTTGTCAGCATTGGTGCTAAAAACTGAGGTAAACCTAACGTTTTATTAAAAAAATGAGTTTATTGAATTAGATTAGGAACCAGTGCAGCGTCGTAAGTTTTGCCCGAGGAGAGAGCTCACGGCACGGACCGGACAACATAAGTTACTTTACATAACTTTAGGCTATCATTTGCTTCAGCTTTGGTGCTAAAAACTGAGGTAAATTAATCCTAACGTTTTATTTAAAAAAATGAGTTTATTGAATTAGATTAGGAACCAGTGCAGTGTCGTAAGTTTTGCCCGAGGAGAGAGCTCACGGCACGGACAACATATACTTTACATAACGTTAGGTTATCATTTGCTTCAGCTTTGGTGCTAAAACTGAGGTAAACCTAACGTTTTATTTTTAAAAATATAAAATTAAGATTTTGTTTATCGAGCATATTAAGCTTACATTAGGACGACGTTAGTTAGCGTTAGTAAATTAAGGTTGGCCACTAGTTGCGAAAATAACGTCGTTAACAAGCAAAGTTTACATTAACATTAAGTCAAGTAACTTGGCTAATGAGATATCATCTGTCAGCGTGTAGTTAACGTTGGTCACTGGACACTTTTTTGTTTTTTTCTCAAATTTTACATTTGGATTGACACGATTTATTTTACACTTTAGATATGAATACCAGGAACCCGCCTGTGCTGTGCGACACTGGAACTCATACAACGGTAAGTAACGTTACCCCTCTTTGTTTCTCCACATATTACTGTTAATTCAATGTGTTTCTTGTAAGTTTTAGTCGGGTCTGTTTAACTGAATCACAAAATTATTTAGTTTTTCCACTTTTTTTATAGCTGTAACTAGCCATGTACCATGTTTTTTCATAAATTGTATTATACTAAAATAATCCAAAACTGTGTTTGTCCAGGACTGACAGAATATAATTTTATTTTCTGGAATTTAAGCAGTCCTGGACAATTTTTGGATGATTTTGGCAGATGAAATATAATTTTTTTTAAAAATTCCAAAAAAAAACATGACAAAACTTTAGAATAATGTTGCTCACGTGCAAACCTGAATACATTTCTGAACACAAAAGAAGATGAAGAATGTTTGTAACCTAACAGATTGAGGCACCATTCACTTCTATAGTAATTTTTTCCTACTATGGAAGTGAATGGTGCCTCAAAATTGTCTGGTGACAAACATTCTTTAAAAGGTTTAGAACAACTTGAGGGCGAGCAAATGACAGAATTTACTTTTTTAACAGTGAACTATCCGTTTAATGACGGACCATTATTCTAAAGTGTAACCAAAAACATTTAAAGCAAAGGCACTAAAGGTGAAGAAATCTAAAATTTATTTTTTCTCTTGCTTAAAGTTTTTTTCGTGAGGAAAACCCCAGAGGAGGGAACAAGATGCACCACCAAAACCGGAGTGAGTCGGAAGACCGGGGAAGTTGTTAACAGGAAGACAACTGTAATCAACAACAGAGTGTCATCCTTCCTTCGCCACCTAATGGAGTTTGAATGGAAAAACTTGGACTTGGTGAGACACTTTTTTAATAGGATATGTAATGTACACAGACACTTACGCTGCATTCACACAGGGCGTCATGCCGGTTAGAAATTTTGTCTACCTGAGACAGCGCCGACGCCACGTCACAGTGACGATGGCATCAAAGCACCGCGAGAGCAATTCGAGAGCAGTCGGCTAATACAGCCGGTGCAGTTTCTCTAGAGCGATTGCACAGGCTCTGATGACGACACAGCTGTTCCACGATTGGCCAGATTCTCCGCATGAAAAAAACCTTCAATTCCTCTAATGCGCACAAATCTGTTTTTTATAACAGTTAAACCTCTTTTCATGTAGTCGCAATGTTATATTGTCAAGTTTATCAAAATAAAACTAATGAAAAACGTAGACCCCACTTCTTTGATAGTGTAGGCTTGTATGTTAACTTAATTCTTGTACAAACACACGCTGTATTAAGCTGTGCATAAAGTATTACATGACAAAAAATGTCTCTGAAACATCTGTGTATTGACAAATATTGCATTTATTTCACTTCAGCTGATAAAGTATGCAAACACAGCGAGAGCATCACTGCGGGAAGCAGAAAGTGTCCGACTTCACGTCTCCGTTTGCAGCTCCTCCTCGCCTGCACGCGGCTACTCTCGCCGATTGATTGCATCCGGCCACAGCTGATGTCGAACACACCTTTCAACTTCTGCCGCTTGCAACGTGAGTGAAGCGACGCGACGGAACCCACAATTCAGTTCAGCAACGCATGACGTCACCCATTCAAAGTAAATGAGAAGCGTTAACGCCCCGTGTGAATGTAGCATTAAGTTTGAGGATACCTTACTAAAGCTAATGCAGTATACATGTAATCCATCCTGCAATAAAAGGTTACAATGTTGTTTTTGATTAAATAGTTTGTGAAATCATGTTGAGGTGATTCAGTAATATTACTTTTTTGGAGCATGTAGTTTGTGCCAGGGCTTAAAAACGGAAAAAAATATCAATGGGTTCACTCCGAGCAGAATCGATATCATAGCGTTTCCGTTTTTGCGTTCATCAATAAACATTACTGTTCCGAAAACGGTTTGATTTGAAAAAATACCGGTTAATAACGTTATTTTAATTTAGCCTATACTTTAAACAAATATGTATAAATAGACTTATTTTCACTCAATAATAATATAACGCATGGTAATTAAACTTGAATATTTATTTCAGAACATTTTTAAAACCAGAAATACATGCATTAGAATGACAAAGCATAAACAGCGGACCAGTTTTAATGGAGCGTTAGACAATCTAAAGTGGCCCTCTTATGCCAAATTATTTTCAGAAGAGTGATAACATTCTTTGTACATAACTTTTTTTCAATACGACTTGTTTTAAAAATTGCATGAATAAAGAATAAATAAACTGGATAACCATTGCTCTTTTAATGCACTGTCAACTGGTAATTTCAAAGCAAACACTGCGCAACACGTCCTTGCATCACATAATCAAATTCAGTCAGCTAATAAAGCTTGATTATTTAATGCAATATAACATTTAATACGAAGCATCAACCGTCTATATAGAAAACATTGACCTGTCCTGTATTGGCAATCTGAAAGACTATAGGAAAAATGTTTGATAGTAGCCTGCTTGGACAGGCTTAAACAAAATCCATAAACTAGCCTAAATCAGTCTATTTGAGCTTAAAGTCCGTACTGCTTATTTAAACGTTCGAAAAGAATGTCCTCCAATACCTGCACTTTCATTGTAGACCTCAGCGGGGAAAGAAATGTACTTGAGGCATGAAAATGCGCGCTCTGCACTGACTTGCGTACCGGTAGATTCATAGATGATGGTGCGCAGGCATTTCACTCACGCTTGATCCGTCAACGTCACATGCTGTAGCTACTAGCCTACTCTATTCATGATTGGTCACTGCCAAATTAAAATATTAAAGAGAACGATAAAATAACGTTATTAACCGGTTAATGATAATTTCAAATTAACGTTTCTGTTCAGAACGATTCAAATTGATTTTGATTTCGTTTTCGTTCCTCTTAAAATTTCGTTCATTTCCGGTTTTCGTTTTCGTTCCTTGAACCGGTTCAGAACCCTGGTTTGTGCTGCTGCTACTATTATGTACTGACAGTTTTCTTTAGTTTTTTACTCAATATAAATTTTGTTAAGCTAAAAAACAGAGACACCTCTCTAAAATGCAATCAGGTTCAGCATCACTACAAAGTACATTCTTCAAAATATTCATAACATTGAATCACCAGCTAAAACAAAAACTGAACATTTCATTTCACATCTTCATGAAGGCATTGCAGGACTGGATTAGACTAGACAGCGTACGTTTAGTTAGGTGTACCTCAGTGTTAACTGTGTATAAAATACTATTTTACCATTATGATGAATTGTAATGGGATTATTATTTTTTAT